>NC_081409.1:700732096-701054596 GCF_030272615.1 Cryptomeria japonica
TGAAAACTTTGTGTCACAAATGGGAAAAACTCTCTCTCTTCTCTTTTGGGTGTTGGTGGTATTTCTCGAGCGGTGTTGTATGTGATACAAACGTTTGGGAAAAAGCTGGGATTAATCTTTCCTCCTTGGTTTTTGTGATAACTCAGAGCTCTATATTGCATAAAAGCTCTATGGTTCAATGATTCTGAATCAAATTTGTTTGTTTTGCCTTGAAGGTAGAGACGCATGCGATGCAGAAAGACTCTATGTGAGACAAAGATTTGTCTATTTATATAGAAAAACTTCCTTCTTTTGAGCAAAGCCTTTGAGCTTAATGGTCTTCTTTTCAAGTTGATATTCTGATGATGTTTCTTCTTTCGCAAGATGTGAAGAATGGTCATAAAATTTGACTCTTTGTTGTTTGCACTTTGTTTTTGATGTGTTTGGTTGGATGAATACTTTGTTTTTGGAAGTGTTTTTCTGATTTTTCTTTGACAAGAAAACAAAGAAAGCACACAAACACAAGAATGTTGCCTAAAAAGGCACAAATGAGTATGGGTCTAGATCAACCCAATCCTTGCACTTTTATATGACCCTTCCTTTAGATGTATTTTAAGGTGTATTTCCAAAGCCTGAAGTCAGCTCAATTTGTACTAGGTCTTTAAAACGAACACACTTCAAACACTTTTTATCCCTAAGGTCAAATGGCCAGTTGTGATAAATTTAGCCCACATCTTGATATTTCTTTGACTTTGGTACTACATACCTTATGAATCCCGCCGTGGCAGGTAAGGATGTGATATACTAAGTCTTGCGCGAGCAAAACAAATAGATGATCCCTATGATGGGGGAGTCACCACTTTTATCAAGCCACAAGTGACTTTTCAAAAAGCTATGTTTCTACTCAAGGAAATATGTATGGTGAGTATCTTGGGAGCAAAACCATCTATGCTCTTGCACTAAATTATATCACAAATATCCTCAATCAATAGAACAGGTGGGCTACTACTTAAAGGTGTTTAGTCATGTTCGATGTTTTTGGACATAAGTTCATTCTGCAGTGACTCACTTAAGAGCCTTGTAACTGGTGGTGGGGCCCATTTGTCCTTTCGACCAGTTACACTGTAGGAACAACTATACCCAAGGCTACAGCTTTCGCTCTCACCTGATTTGTATAGCGGCTTGAAGGATTTACCGCTCGAGGTCGTTCCCAAGAGTATCGATCCCTTGGCAGGCCTCTCTTAAAAAGATAAAATTTTGAGTGTTACTAACACTTTTCTCTTGCACCTAGGACCACGAGAGCCAAGAGAGAGGATAGAGTGTGTTAGAGGTAGGACCACTCGACTGACCTTTTTGCACAAGTGTGCCAAACACAAAATTCACTTGTTCTTTTTAATCCATCATCACAAATGTCATCTAACTATTTGGAGATGTTGCTCCAACAGTCATGGTGTTCTTTTTAACTTCAAAAGCAATGTGTTTTGTAATCTAGAATTTGGAAATCCTGGTCAACTTAATGAAAAACACGTTTGCTTGAAGTAAAGTTTGTTTGCAAAAATCAAAACAAGTGGATTGTTCTTTTTACTTGCCCAAAAATTGAAGTGTGGATTGTGATTTTTTAAGTTTGATGCAAGAAAGAAAAATTTGTCTTGTTGATTTTAAGCACCAAAATAAAATGTATCCCTAACTTGCAATGAAAGCAAAATTTGAAGTTGTCATTCTTTTTACCTTGCAATAAAGAAAGATGAATTTTCTTTTAAGCACCAAAAACAAGTTTGAGGTTCATTTTATGCACTCTAAAATAAAATGTGAGGTTTATTTTAACTTGTACAAGAAGGAAGAATGGATTCTTTTTAACCAACTTTTTGAAAGAAAGTAAAAAAAAGAAACTTTAAAGCATCTAAACTAACTCCTTCCCCTGCACAAAAAAAAAAGATTAGAACCTGCATAAAAGACAATTAGTTAGAAAAATCCGCATGTTTTGGTGGGCTTCTACAAGCCTAAAATTTTTGGTTTTTGGTTACAAGGAATTTTTGTACAACTCTCTGTTACAATAGCACTAGTCTGTGTTTGAACAGAGGCGCTATTTAACACAAAAGCGCTGAAAGAATGGGAAGGACAAAGAGATAAAAGCACTAAAAGTTTATCAATAGCGCCAGAATAATGACCCACGCGCTAAAACAGTTCCAAAAAGCACTGAAATTTGGACAATAGCGCTATTGTAAGAACAATAGCGCTAAAAACCCAAGTGTCGGTAGCGCTAGAACGTGTTCAATAGCACCAAAGCGCAACCTGTGTGACACTTTCAACAGTTAGACATGTTAGTTTGCTAAAAACAATGATATTTTGGTGTTTGATTTCACGTCGGGTTCACCAAATGATGCCCTCCTAAATGGACAAGGTTAGTCAATGACAAATAACATAAGAAACTAGAAAAATCATTAGTGTTAGTCAATCAAAAACTAATCTAAATAGGCATACCAAGAGAGACACTAAAAACATGCTAATATATCTAACTAAAGAAACAAAGATAACGAGACATCTCCAAATGCCTCTTAGCATGGTCTTAGCTCCTTCTCCCTTGTTCCTCTCCTCTCCAAGTTCCAAAATAGTGTAGCTCTCAGCAGGTTTTTGCACTATGGATGCTTATGGAGGATTGAGATTGTAGTATTGCTCTAAATGTGAAATGAAAAGCTAATACTACGCTATTTGATGCTAAAATGATATATTTTAACCAAAATGACAAGATATTAGATTGCTATGCTAAATGCTCTCTTAAAATGCCTATAGGTTAAATGCATACAAGTTTTCAGGATTTGGATTATGAAGAAATGGGCTCTATTTATAGGAAAAATTGAGCAATGGATGGTTGAGATTGAGTAATCTCAACAAGGGTCAGGATTGAATGATTTCAAATCCATGTGAGGGCTTTCAACCCAATCCCAGGATGACAAGTGTCAATGTGAGATAGGTTGAGAGGAGAGGGAATAAGCATTTAATGCTTGACATGACCTTGGGAGTTAAAGTCAAGGTTGGTTGAATGAATAAACTCTTTATTCCAAGAATAAAGCTTTTATCCAATGGATAAACTCTTGTGCAAATGTGAAATGGATGAATATGGTCAAAACAATAAATGTTTGGGGAGACAAGTTTGAAATAACCATAAATGGTTATGTAAGAGCCATAAATGGTCATGTAAGAGCCATTAGTGGTCTTGGAAGACTTTGGGGGTTAATTTGTTGAACACACAAAGCATTAAATGATTTTCAAAGACTTTTGAAGTCTTTGAGAAGTGACTCCATTTTGCTTAGGAATGTGACAATAATTAGGGGATGGATTAGGCTAATTAGGAAGGGGTTAGAAGAATCTAGAAGGGGATTAGATTTTGCAAGTGGATTTGGTGGGTGAGGGAAAATAGGATTTTATTAAAATAAAAATTCATTTATTTCAATAAATGTGTGCAAGTTGCATTTGTAGGAAAATGCAAGTGGGGGGGGGGGTTTTAAAATGATTTAAATAAATGTTAATTTATTTAAAAGAGGAAAAGAGGGATTTAATTAAATAAATAGATTTTATTCATTTAATTGATTTGAATTTGATTTAATGAATTAATTAAAATAAATTAAATAATTTATTTAATTAATAGAAGAATGTTTGGAGATGAATTGATTAAATATTAATTTAATTAACTGATGGCTAGTGGATTTTTAATCAAATAAATAGAAAATATTTATTTAATTAAGCTGGACACCATATGACCCTTAGGACACCATATGACCCTTTATGACACCATATTGGGTCGTTATAAGTCCTATGGTGTCCTAAGGGGTCATATTGTGTCCTACAACCCCTTAGGACACCATATGACCCCTAACGACACAGTTTGGTGTCTTAAGGGGTCATATGGTGTCCTAAGGGGTCATGTTGTTTCCTACGACCGCTTAGAACACCATATGACCCCTTAAGACACCAAATTATGTCGTTATGGGTCATATGGTGTCCTAAGGGGTCATGAGACACCATATGACCCCTAAGGATAGCATACGACCCCTTATGACACCATATAATGTCGTTAGGGGTCATATGGTGTCCTAAGGGATCATATTCTGTCCTGCAACCCCTTATGACACCATATTGGGTCGTTATGGGTCTTATGGTGTCCTAAGGGGTCATATTGTGTCCTATGACCTCTTAGGACACCATATGACCCCTTAAGACACCATATTGGGTTGTTATAGGTCCTATGGTGTCCTAAGGGCTCATATTGTGTCCTACGACCCCTTAGGACACCATATGACCCCTTAAGACACCAAATTGTGTCGTTATGGGTCATATGGTATCCTAAGGGGTCATGGGATGCCATATGACCCCTTATGACACCATATGGTGTTGTTAGGGGTCATATGGTGTCCTAAGGGGTCATATTGTGTCCAATGATCCGTTAGGACACTATATGACCCCTTATGACACCATATTGGGTTGTTATGGGTCCTATGGTGTCCTAAGGGGTCATATTGTGTCCTATGACCCCTTAGGACACCATATGACCCCTTAAGACACCATATTGGATCGTTATGGGTCCTATGGTGTCCTAAGGGATCATATTGTGTCCTACAACCCCTTAGGACACCATATGACCCCTTAAGACACCAAATTGTGTCGTTATGGGCCAAATTGTGTCCTAAGGGGTCATGGGACACCATATGACCCCTAAGGACAACATACGACCCCTTATGACACCATATTGGGTCGTTATGGCTCCTATGATGTCCTAAGGGATCATATTGTGTCCTGTGATCCCTTAGGACACCATATGACCCCTTAAGACAACAATTATGTCTTTATGGGTAATATGGTGTCCTAAGGGGTCATGGGACAACATATGACCCCTAATGACAACATACGACCCCTTATGACATGATATGGTGTCCTTAGGGGTCATATGGTGTCCTAAGGGGTCATATTGTGTCCTATGACCCCTTAGGACACCATATGACCCCTTAAGACACCAAATTGTGTTGTTATGGGTCATATTGTGTCCAAAGGGGTCATGGGACACCATATGACCCCTAAGGACACCATATTGGGTCGTTATGGGTCCTATGGTGTCCTAAGGGGTCATATTGTGTCCTACGACCCCTTAGGACACCATATGACCCCTTAAGACACCATATTGGATCGTTATGGGTCCTATACTATCCTAAGGGGTCATATTGTGTCCTATGACCCCTTAGGACACCATATGACCCCTTAAGACACCATATTGGATCGTAATGGGTCCTATGCTGTCCCAAGGGGTCATATTGTGTTCTACGACCCCTAAGGACACCTTATGACCCCTTAAGACACCAAATTGTGTTGTTTTGGGTCATATTGTGTCCCAATGGGTCATATTGTGTCATATGACCCCTTTAAGACACCATATGACCCCTTAGGACACAATATGACCCTTTACAACTCTATACGGTGTCGTTATGGGTCATATGACATCTTATGACACCATATAGTGTTGTTAGGGGTTCTATGATGTACTAAGGGGTCATGTTGTGTCCTATGATCCCTTAGGACACCATATGACCCCTTAAGACACCATATTGAGTCGTTATGGGTCCTATGGTTGCATAAGGGGTCATATTGTTTCATACGACCCCTTAGGATACCATATGACCCCTTAAAATACCAAATTGTGTCGTAAGGGGTCATGGGACAACATATGACCCCTAAGGACAACATACGACCCCTTACGACACCATATGGTGTCGTTATGGGTCCTATGGTGTCCTAAGGAGTTATATTGTGTCCTACAACCCCTTAGGACACCATATGACCCCTTAAGACACCAAATTGTGTCATTATGGAGTCATATGGTGTCCTAATGGATCATATTATCTCTCTCTCTCTCTCCCCCCCCCTCTCTCTCTCCCTCTCCCATAATCTCTCTCTCTAAAATATGAGTAATAAAATCAAATATCAGATTTTATCAGATATCCGATTTTTGTCATTGCCATTAATGTGGCACCAGTAACGAAAAAAATTTGGGACCACAAATTTATACATTAAAATCGGATATCCAATTTTTGTAAATAAAAAAGAGCTTTGTGGGCCATTTTGAGAGATTCTTAAAGTTAAATCTTACATTGTCAATCATTTAGGAGCATCTTTGTGGAGTAAATGGGGTAGCAGTCGAAACGGAAAAGAAAACTTTCAAATGACCAAATTGAAGTGTATAGAGAAACAGATAGAGAAGGTCATAGGAGGAGAAGACAAGGTATGTTAAATATTGCTAATGTTACTTCAAGTGAAGATGAAATTGAATTTGAAAATGTGTCACAAGTTATTGAAAATGAAAATGTAGATTTTGAAAGTGAAAATTTTGAAAATGTTGAAAGTGATAATGAAAATGCTAAACATGTGGAAAATTTTGACATAGGAGGTGAACATGTGGAAAATTTTGACATTGGAGGCTAACATGTGGAAAATTTTGACATTGGAGGTGAAAATATGGAAAACTTTGACATTGAAGGTGGAATTGTTCAACCAAGTGAACAATATGTAACACCTAATTACTTTATAAATGAAGACCCTCTCATGGATGAAAGACAAATTCCAAATCCAAGACCTTCAAGAACCCCAAAATGGTTACTTAAAATCGATGAGAACATTATTGCGAATCTTGAAGGTAAGAGGTCAACAAGAATCGTTTGGTTGTGGGCTACACAACTTTTTGACCAAAATTTTAGCAAAAAGACATTGATCGAGAAATGCCAACTCTTTGTTCAATTGCTAAAGATGATAAAGATGAGACCATTGCAAAACAAATTGAATATTCATATGAACAAGAAGATGGAGAGAAATTCTATTATTGCCAAAAATATATTTGACACTCTCAATTCTATTGGAAAGAATACCAAAGAAAGAGATAAGAGAGCCGCTCGAAGAGTGATTATAACCTCCTTAGTAAGCCATCAATTGAGGAAGGATCGTCAAATGAGACAAACTTGTGTTGATTTTAACATAAACCATAAAACTTTGGATAGAGCACTTGCACGAAGACAGAGACTTGACGATCCACTTCAACAAGATACATGTGCTTTTGGTGGGAGGCTTCCACGTGTTGATAGAAAGTTGTCTGACAATGTGAAGGAGGAGATTCAACAATTTTGGAACTCTAATTCTAGAGTGTGGCCCAATGTAAAGGATTTTTTGAAATTAAGAATCGACAACCGAGACCGAACACCGCATCCCAAACATTTCTTGGAATCAAGCCAAACAATGTTGTACAAAAAAATTGTGAATTACATCCAACTTTGTAAATATCACAAAGGGCCTTTGAATCTTTGAAGCCATTTTATTGTGTTCCTCTTAAGATTCATAATACTTGTTGTTGCAAGTACCATGTGGAGTTTTCAATGTACCATGAACTTTTATGTCATTTTCATTTTACGATGCATACTAATGAGATGTTGCAGGAGTGTGGTGCAATGCTATTTCCAAGATCATCAAGAGACTTGGAAGATCTATGTTTATGCCCTAGAGATGATGGTTTCTATTTCTATAGAAATGATTGTTTGAATGAGAAGTGCTCAGAATGTGGTGGGTTGTCAAATTTTGTTTCATGTTTTCATGAGGGCAGCGAACATGAGTTTGGAAAGAATTGTGTTGAGAAAAAAGATATGAGATAGTGAAATATACTTTGAAGAGTGGAGGTGAAGGTTCTAGATGCGAATTAGTCTCAAGAGAAGTGTTGCTGATTTTATTTTGGATTTTACGGAAAATATTTTCTACAAGTATGCAAGGCACACCCATAGGTCTCAGTGGTTGGATCAACAATTCAGGATGTGTAAGAACTCTTTCCTGATTGGCACTATTGTATCGGTGGTTGATTTTGTAGAGAACTATACATTGCAACCACAGAATGAGGTACAACCTCAGTACTACAATTCAATCCAAATTCCTATTTTTGTTCACATTACATATAGACATGCTCTTGATAGTATAGAAGAGGATGGGAAGATAATTAGGGAGTATCATTTTTATATGAGTGATGATAGATCACACTCCTCCGAGCATGTGCAACATTCTTTCGAGAATTTTTTTGAGTTCTTGCATAAGAAAGATATTGCAATTGATCGACATATCATATGGTTAGATAACTGTATGGGTCAATTCAAGAATGCCATATGTTTTATTGGTTGATTAGAATGCATGTAGAGAGGCATATACCTCATATTTGGTGTTTTTTTGAGGCAAAGCATGGGAAGGGGGAGCATGATGGAGCAGGTGCATGTTTGAAGAGAGCTCTAGTTAAGGAGCAATTGAGGATTTCAGGTGCAAATTTCTTTGATGCACATTCTATTATTGATTGGTGTAGTTCAACATTGTCACATGGAGGTACTTTTGATTCAGCAGTTACTAGATTCTTTTGGTTGGTTGAGGAGGGCACAGTGGGAGATAGATTGGATTGTCAAACAATTAAAGATTCTTCAAAGATGCATTCATTTCTCAGCTCAGATGCAAGTACATGGAACATTTGGACATGAGTGTTGCCTTATTTTTGTCAGAGTTGTGTTCGGTGTGATTGGGATCAGTGCGAGTCAAGTGAGTGGGTTGATACGAGGGTTCCCCAATATCTAACTCCTTTATCTCAAACAATATCCTTGTCAAATTTGATGACATGGAAAGTTCACTTGAGTATGACCATCTATCAGATCTTGTACAGCCAGGACATTTTTTTGCAATTATTGCACCGCAAGAGAATGAAGAGAGATCAGAATATTGGTTGGCACAATGCGTACAGGGAAAACAAAAGCTAACACAACTAGTGACAGATGATGATGGGTTCACATATCCTACAGGTTCATTTGTTGTTGTGGGAACTTGGTTGCGAACATACATGATTAGAAAGAATGACATACCTGCATTTGAAGACTATGAGAGACACAACACCATTATAATGTATTCACACCTTATTATAGCTACAAATATCAAGTTGTTGAAGCATCAAGAAAAATCGAAGACCAAAGAGCTATGGACAGTGACTACTATTGATCATGAAGCAATACTAGATACCCTTAAGCAAAGGGATGACCCTTTAGGCGTACTTGAGTAGTAGGTCTTTAATGGTGCCTTATTTTTTTTATAATGCATTTCATTTCAAACAATGATCATTAAACCTTAATGTTCAAATTTTTTACATGTATATTAAGGATATGTTAAAAATGGAGGTCTATTGATGAACGTTTTTTTTGGCAACATGGTTTTTACATGCACATAGGGGGTACACTCGATATAATTGGAAGGGATGTATTTTTGTAACATGACTTATTATCATGCATTTGATGAGCTTTACAATTTTTGTTATTAGACAACACTATTCGACATTTTTTGATGATATATATCGCAAAACCTTTATGCTCATGTAGGTCTTTTTTGGTGATATACAACAGTATCACATTATGATTTTTGCGTCAACATAGTGGGTTCTCTTGATATAATTCGAAGGGACGTATTTTTATGGTATATAATCCCACCTTTCATTTTTTTTCATGCATTTCAATTGAAGTGATTATCATAAATCCTTTATGTTCATCCATGCATTTTATGTGTAGACTAACAATTCTTAAAAATACAGGTTCATGCTAGATCATTCGCCATTGACAAGACCCTCTCTTGGTGATGGTACATATTCCTTTGTGCATTAATGACATTAAATTTTGTGCATCAACACTAAGTCAAGTGAATGTATTTCTATTTAGAAATGACCATATCTACCATCGTCTTCAACCATACAAAGAAATGCAGTGAGAAGGGCTTTAATCAACATGCGTCCTTCTTCAAAGTTATGCATGTATACTTTGCAGAGAAACTTGTAAGTTTCGTAATTATACAATCTTGTATATCTTAAAAATGTTTCAAATGATCTATTTATAATTTGACAAAATAATTTGTATTAAGTATTATAATTTGTTTCTTGTAGCACTTTCATTCTACATAAAAAGGTTACTTATTTTGGTCTTCATTTATATGCAGACATTGTTGTACGTAAGCTTTTCTCTTAGGACATGAGGATGTCTGATGCAGATGAAGTGGGATGTTGTATTTGTATATGGATGTGAATTGATGTAACTTTTTTATGATGATATACAATGTCCATGAGCAAATTGGTTTAGTTATATTGATGATATACAATGTATCTGTACATGAGTACATTGGTGTAGTTGTATTTATAATGAAAAAAATCATGTTTGCATATCTCTTCATGGATGTTACATGAAAGTGTAATGGTAATTATGTGTATAAAATACATGGAAATATTGATGATAATTATGTGTCTACATTGTAATGCTTGTTTATCTATATTTTTCATTGAATGAGCCTGACGATTTTTTTGCCAACTTTGCAAAAAATGTTGCCCTAATAAAACCTAAGGGAAAATTGAAAAATTGAGATAGGATTTTGTAGGGACCCCTCTTGTGGACCCGTAGGTTCAAATGGATCATTTGCAAGTGCCACGGATTCTGAACTAGGGCCCGTCAAAGTTTGACAATTTTTAGCACTTAGGATGCTCAAGGGGCGTCGCTAGTAGGGTATGACCCCGAGTGTTTGACTGAGTGGGGGGCCAAAATAGGAGAATTCATAGGGTAACAATGCCTAACTGGACATGTCGTAGTCGACAGTTCATTATCACGATGAGCAGAACGAGAAATTGGCCATGCGACAACATTCGATTGAATGAGACTGACGATTTTTTTGCCAACTGAAAAAATGTTGCCCTAATAAAACCGTAGGGAAAATTGAAAAACCGAGATAGGCTTTTGTAGAGACCCCTCTCATGGACTCGTAGGTTCAAACGGGTTGTTCGTAGGTGTCATGGATTCTGAGTTAGGGCCCGTCAAAGTTTGATATTTTTCAGCACTTAGGGTGCTCAAGGGACGACGCTCGTAGGGTATGACCCCAAGCATTCGACTGAGTGGGGGGCCAAAATAGGAGCATGCATAGGGTAATAATTTCTAACTAGACATGTTAGAGTTGATGGTCCGTTATCACGATGAGAAGAATGAGAAATTGGTCACGCGACAACATTCGATTGAATGAGATTGATGATTTTTTCGCTAGCCGAAAAATGCTGCCCTAATAAAACCATAGGGAAAATTGAAAAACATAGATAGGCTTTTGTAGGAACCCCTCTTGTGGACCTGTAGGTTCAAATGGATCATTTGCAGGTGCCACAAATTCTGAGTTAGGGCCCGTCAAAGTTTGACAATTTTTAGCACTTAGGGTGCTCAAGGGATGACATCGGTAGGGTATGACCCCGAGCGTTCGACCAAGTGGGGGGCCAAAATAGGAGCATGAATAGGGTAATAATGCCTAAATGGACATGTCAGAGCTGATGATTTGTTATCACGACGATCAGAATGATAAATTGGCCAGATGACAACATTCGATTGAATGAGACTAACGATTTTTTTGCCAACCGAAAAAATGTTGCCCTAATAAAATCGTAGGGAAAATTGATAAACCAATATAGGCTTTTGTAGAGACCCCTCTCATGGACCCATAGGTTCAAATGGATTGTTTGCAAGTGCCATGGATTCTGAGTTAGGGCTCGTCAAAGTTTGACAGTTTTTAGCACTTAGGGTGCTCAAGGGACGACGCCGGTAGGGTATGACCCCGAGCATTCGACCTAGGGGGGTGCCAAAATAGGAGCATGCATAGGGTAATAATGCCTAACTAGACATGTTAGAGCCAATGGTTCGTTATCACGATGAGAAGAACGAGAAATCGACCACGCGACAACATTTGATTGAATGAGACTGACAATTTTTTTGCCAACCGAAAAAATGTTGCCCTAATAAAACCTAAGGGAAATTTGAAAAACTGAGATAGGATTTTGTAGGGACCCCTCTCGTGGACCTGTAGGTTCAAACGGATCATTCACAGGTGCCATGGATTCTGAGTTACGACCCGTCAAAGTTTGACATTTTTTAGCACTTAGGGTGCTCAAGGGACGACTCCGGTAGGGTATGACCCCGAGCGTTCGATCGAGTGGGGGGCCAAAATAGGAGCATGCATAGGGTAATAATGCCTAATTATACATGTCGGAGCTGACGGTTTTTTATCACGATGAGAAGAACTAGAAATTAGCCACACGACAACATTCAATTGAATGAGACTGATGATTTTTTGCTAACCGAAAAAATGTTGCCCTAATAAAACCATTGGAAAAATTGAAAAAACAAGGTAGGATTTTGTAGGGACCCCTCTGGTGAACCCATAGGTTCAAACAGATCGTTTGGAGGTGCCACAGATTCCAAGTTAGGGCCCATCAAAGTTTGACAATTTTTAACACTTAGGGTGCTCAAGGGATGATGTCGATAGGGTATGACCCCAAGCGTTCGACTGAGTGGGGGGGGGGAAATAGGAGCATGCATAGGGTAATAATGCCTAACTAGACATGTTGGAGCCGATGGTTCATTATCACGATGATTAGAACGATAAATTGGCCACGCGACAACATTCGATTGAATGAGACTGACAATTTTTTTGCCAACCAAAAAAATGTTGCCCTAATAGAATCATAGGGAAACTTGAAAAACTAAGATAGGATTTTGTAGGGACCCCTCTCATGGACCTGTAGGTTCAAACCAATCATTCGCAGGTGCCACGGATTCTGAGTTAGGGCGCGTCAAAGTTTGACATTTTTTAGCACTTAGGGTGCTCAAGGGACGACGTCGGTAGGGTATGACCCTAAGCATTTGACCGGGTGGGGGGGAAAATAGGAGCATGCATAGGGTAATAATTCTTAACTGAACATGTTAGATTCAATGGTTCATTATCACGATGAGAAGAACGATAAATTGGCCACGCGACAACATTCGATTGAATGAGACTAGCGATTTTTTTGCCAATTGAAAAAAATGTTGGCCTAATGAAATCGTAGGGAAACTTGAAAAACCGAGATAGGCTTTTGTAGGGACTCCTCTCATGGACCCGTAGGTTCAAATGGATCATTCGTAGGTACCACAAATTCCAAGTTAGGGCCCGTCAAAGTTTGACAATTTTTAGCACTTAGGGTACTCAAGGGACCGTTTGTAGGTGTCAGTAGGGTATGACCCCGAGCGTTCGATTGAGTGGGGGGTCAAAATAGGAGATTGTATAGGGTAATAATGAATTGTATCAAGTATTTTTCATTAAATGAATTGTATTGTATTGTTCATTAAATGAATTATATTGTTCATTAAATGAATTGTAATGTATTGTTCATTATACAAACAACACTTACGATAAAATGAAATGAATTGTATTGTTCATTAAGTAACCATTATTAACCATTGTTAATTATTGGAATGAAGATTAAATATTTCCATGATAACACCTTGCACATATTAGCAATAATTTATATGATCAAATTTCAACTTCTGTATATATGAAAATGTCAAATGATTACAAATGTATGTCCATACACAAATATGGCATAAACGCCAACTCAAACAAAACGTATGTCTATATACATGAATGTATGTCCATATACAAAATATAAATGCCAACTAGACATGTAAGCATCCCAAAACTATCTATAACGTCCTAAGTTGCTGATGGATCATCAAAATCGATCCTCTTCGCAACATTGCTCAGCTCTGAAGGATCCTGCACAAGAAAAAACAAACCACAATTAATATTAGTTATATTATATAACTCACATTCAAAAATTTAACATTAAAATGAACTATAATTGAACTATTCTTGTTTAACTCATCTCCACGTTTTCTCTTTGGCTTTGGAGGACTCTTGATTTATGTCTTTGGTAGAGGAGGTATGTTTTCAATATTTTCATACACAACCTACATATGTTCACAAACATGACATTGATACAAGTTAGCATATAATTGTCACTAATAATAACAATTTATATCTGCTAAACACAAAATAAAATAAACACACATGTACTCGAGGCATCTCTTCTTCTTCTTCATCTTTAAGTATACTGGGTGTAGTCAACAAGGATGTGAAGCCAAGAATTCTTTGTACATATACACAATAAGTATATGAAACTATCAATCTATGTCTAGACGTGTCTAATCACTATAAGTTATTTAAACTATTCATTCCATCATATTTGCATTCAATTACCTTTCCCTTGTCTCCAACTACACTACCAGATCCTAAATCACACTGCCCCGCACTCATGCTGCATGTGCCCTATAGGAGTAAAATAAGATATACATGCAAGTTACTAGATAATCTAATTAATACCAATATAAATGATGAGCATGTATGTACAATAAAATACAAACGACTAGGTGCAATAATATATGTACCGTCAAGTTATCAAGGCCAAATGAAATGGCCATCAAGGTGCCCTCCTGAATCTGTGTCAACTCCTCCTCGATCATCAACTGTTAAATTGACCATGTAAATAAAAATTAGTACTTAATATTATCTAGATTATAAATATTCATTTAAAATATAGCATGAATTGTGAAAATACAAATCTTACCACTACATCATCAATGTATGATGATGGTGCCTCCTCGCCTATAGCATGCAAGGACTCCCCAGGGTATCCTCTAATCTGTGTCATAACATCTAGTGCATCATGCATCTCATGCACCTCATAATCTGCACTATCCGTGAGAGGATCAACAGGTTGTCCAACTTGACCCAAGAATACATGCCCACACATGACACAGCTATGAGGCACACAAATGTGTGGAGTTGAGCATGACATGTCAGCGCCACTAGATACACCGCTACCATCAAAAGTAGGCTGAGCTACTGACCCAACCTGAGAAAACAAAAGGCTACTCAAAGAGTGAATAGCTGATATGGTTCATGATGTCGCCTCACAAATGATATCTGGATGTTGCATTGGAGGTGGGGGATCAATAGGAGGAGGGGGGACATATGGGCCCTAGACTACTCTTACTTCCCCAGGTCTATTTTGGGGCATACCTAAACACACACCCTGGAAAAGTTGGATGTCAAAGTAGTTCACATGTTTTCCTAAAAAAAACTTAGAATACAATTTTTTTATGAAGGAGAAGGGGACATCAAGATTGTTGTTGGGTGGTTTGTCAAAAACCATCCACCAATGATCCCAAAAGTTTTTCACAATACCATCATTTGTGCACCATTTAATAGAAAGTTTTATTTTTTGGGGGTCTATGGGTTGACCAGTGTGGGGATTCACAAACAATGAGGTGATATCGACTTTGGATATCTCGAGATCCTTGATCTCCTTATAGGACAAGCCATCCGCATATTGTTCCCTCATAGAATCTCACCACAAAAGGGCGACATTGTGCTCCTTAGTCATGGTTTCCATACTCTTTATGATCGACGTGAGAGGATCAAACATTGGGTTTAGGTGAGGGATCCTATGATATACATCTCCAATCCCCCTCAATTCGTTCAGATTTTGTGCAATTAAATCCTGAATTGAGGGGGGGTTTGGCAAAGGAGGGTTTGGTTGTTGCGGTTGTGGTTGATCAATGTTTTCATTGTTATCCCCCATTTTTAACCTAATTGAATGTAAATAATTAAATTTAGTTAACAAATTTAAACAATTTTGTATTCGATTTAAAAAAACCTAGTTTTCATGAAAAAACTCATATTTTCAATGAAAAACAAATAAACATTAAAAAAATACAAAAATTGAATGAAAATGATTGAAAACAATAAAAATCTTACCTTTCAATGTATTTTTTAGCAATTTTTGGGCGAAAAACTGAATATTGGATTCCCAAAAATCGCGCAGCCCGTGGGTTAAAAATAACTCACAAGGTGTCACAATCCAAATTTATTGTCTCAGAAAATCGGATATTCGATAAATCCGATCTTATCGGATATCCGATTTTTATACTTAAATTATTTTAAAATAACATTATATTATATAATATAATAATATATTATATAATACCTATTATATTATATAATATAATACGTATAATATAATATATTATTATATTATATAATATAATATAATATAATATTTTATAGTCTAATAGTATATTATATATTATGTATTATATAATATATAATATAATATAATAATATATTATATATTATATAATATGTACTATATTATTATAATATATTATTATATTACATTATATATTATATAATTTATTTTTTAATTTAAACTTACAAATAAAAATCGGATATCCAATTTGTTTAGGTGTTTACCATGCCAAGGTGTACTGACACCCAGGCCAAGCAAAAAGTCAACACGGATTTTCGTTTTTTTAAGCGAGTGGAGAAGGCTATTGTTTTCACATCGTCACTTTTTGCCCCGCCCCCCCCACCCCATGATCCCACACTAACCCAAGACACTTGGGTGTTTGTGCCACATTGGGATAGTGTGTGTACAAGAATTTCCACCTTCTATAGTGTGATCTTGTTACTACTTTATCATATCCACTTATTGTGGAGTGATAATTCCACCTTCGGTGGGTGATCCACCCCATGAGGAATATTTTATTGTTTCTCCTACCTACCACACCTATTTCCTACCTACCCTTCTTTCTTATTGAGCCACATGTCATGTTTGTGTGCTCACATATCCATATAGCCTCGCCTATATAAGTTGGCTCATCTACATTGTATATAACAATCTTTTTTTATCTATTGATGATAATACAGTTTATTCTTATCCTATATTTTGTCTCTCTATTTTGTACATTTCATTGAGCTCTTGATCTTGGCAAAATATCATAATATCCAACGTGCAATTTAATAGATTGGTTGAAAAAATCATGAGAAGAGACCGTCAATACTTTTTACAATTGTTTATGCAAAGTGGTGCAAGATTACCCCATGACTTTGATGCGTCACAAAATTTGGAAGAGGACCCCAATCAAGCTAATACTAGTGGTCATCATGGTGGTAATAGATGCGACCGTACTGTCCCTGAGTCACCTTCATCCTTGTTTCAAAAACCTCAGGTGATTTATACCGATGATGTTAGGAACACTCATGAATAACCTTGTGCTCATCCTCTCCAAGGGCGAAGGAATACCAATGCATATACTTAACAACAAGAGAATACCCAAGTTCATGGCAATACCTATGCAAGGAGACCACGTGTTAGATTTGGGGGAAATACCCAAGATCATACTTACAATACCTCTTATCCCCATGGTCATGACACATACAATCGTCCTAGGCCTAGTGCTCCTCATCATAATACCATACTAAGTGGCCCTTACAAAAATTGCGTTCTCCACCCATATGAGCATATATATGACCAATATCACCCTTATATGCATTATATTCCTCCTTACAATACCTTGTATCCCTATGGTCACAATGTCACATACAATCATCCTAGGCCTAGTGCTCCTCATCATAATACCATACCAAGTGGCCCTTACAAAAATTATGTTCTTCACCCATATGAGCATATATATGACCAATATCACCCTTACAAAAATTGCGTTCTCTACCCATATGGGCATATATATGACCAATATCACCCTTACATGCATTATATTCCTTTGCCTGGTGGCTCGGGCATGGGAATACCTCAAAGATAGAAAGCACCACCTAGCAATGATGTACAATATCAAATTAAGGAGTGGTAGCAACAAATCGCAAATATACAAACACCAACAAAGGACTACACAATCCATGACATATATCCTTATTCATATGATAGAAGCATATCAATGCCTCCTTTTTCCCCACTTTTGTGACACCCAAATTTGACAAGTGCAAAGGGAAGGGAGATCCCAAGGCACACATTAGAGAATTTTTCACGGCTTGCATAGAGGTGGCAAGAGAAGAATCTTATTTGATGAGACTATTTCAACAAAGTTTAGGTGAACAAGCCATGGCATGGTTTTCGCAAATTTCGCGTGGCATCAAGTCATGCGATGAATTGGAAGAGGTCTTCATACATCATTGAAACTGACGTATCAATGACCACTTTATGCAGTACAAAGCAGAAAGCGATGTGAACTTTAGCATTGGAGATAGTTGGCAGATCCTCCGAGTAATGATGGAATGGTAACTCATTTGAAGGCAAAAGTGACTTAAAGGTGTCCTTTGCATCGCATTTATGATGCAATGTCGCAATTTCCCGAAAGAAGGCAAACGTAGAGAACGGATTTGAAACAATTTTAAATTTTCTATTATTTAAGGAAAAATTCAGATTTATTTGGATAATAATATATGGGGAGATGTTTTTCTTCCAAATAGCAACAGAGATTCTGGGTGAATTGAGTGTGAGCATAGAGACAAAGACTCTAATCCACCTAATAGCTTGCAAACGACAAATTGCATTTTTAGGTGAAATTAGGGAGAATCGTCTGAGATCTTTAATAAGATATAACCACTGGATTATCTTGCATGCAGTTCTGTCTATTCTGGGGAATGAATTCATGAATACGGACCATAGATATCGTGTTAATACTGATATCTCCTCTATGTTCTTGGCTATTGCGTTAGACTGTGGGTTGTCTCAGGAAAAGGAAAATCTACTATGTGAAAAGGTTTTCAAAAAGCAGGTTTTGGGATGTATAGACAATGTGCTTATGAACTTGGATAATTTTTTAATACCCTTTCCCAAGGATAATTTTTGTATCTTAATTTTCATTTTAATATAAATGGGTGTCTGGTCCTTTCAATATTTAATGATAAAAAAAAAGTTTTCATAATGTTCATTCTTTATTAGATGGTTATACTACTCTGCTTGTGTTGCTTTCTTTGACTAAATCTACACTCATTCAAACTCATTCACACATCAATGAGTCAGTCCAAAAATGATAGTTGAAACACAATGAGACAATGACGACATCATAAACAATTCATCTTTTGATTTGCATTCAATAATTTAATCTAGTTTATTACATTATTAAAGTAATTAAATAGATGGGATGTGGAATTCATGATTGTGTACTTGTCTTATGACTTTGGATTTGGCCCTATACAAGGTATGTGACTGCTTTTTTTGTTCACTAAAATAATTTTTGTCTCCTCTAGAACTTTTGTTTATTAAGAGATGTAGTACATTGAGATAGCTTGGAAAGATTGTTGTTCCATTGCAAATAGACAACTTATCCTAGAGATTAACCACTAGATATGTATAGAAATATTTAAATAGAGTAGGCAAGAGTCCTAAAATAATGTAAGTAGATTCTTTATTCTTTTTAGCGCACTAAATCCTAGTGTTTCACTATTGATTGTTCCTTTAATGCTCTATAATAAGAGAGAAAGCTTGAGATGGTGGATGGTGAAACAAATGTTATTAAATTTCTTTAAATACTAGAGCATATCATCAAATTTTGTAAAGTGTATGTTTTCTCAAGTTAGGGTGTGCAAATAAAGGGATCCTATTAGAGAAATCTAAATTTTGAAAAGTAAAGAGTTAAGTCCATAACTAGAAAAATGACCTTGGGTAGTGGAATGGTAATATCCAAGTGGCTAATGACTACATAGTTACAAACTTGATCTTAAGTGACAGAAGAGTTGTATACAAGTGGCTACTAACCATATGAAAGTAGATGCAAAGATCAATTTGATGATAATAGGATAAAGTGAATGTATCTAAGTATGTGTTAATAGAAATAAGGTAAGACTCTCAAAATTCAAGTGCAGGATTAGCTAAGTAATAATTAGTAGAGGTAGATCAACCATAAGTAGTTGAGTGCTTGTCAACTAGAGGTGAACACTAAATTTGAATTTCATATGAAAAATTATAATTAAACAAACAAGAATGAATAAATTCTCCTTTTGAAAATAAACAATTGCTATAGAATGTTTCTTCAATTAATTAATAATTAATAAATACGGTCAAAAGTGTATAGACGGCTCGCTCCAATCGGGTGCCTTCGTCTGAGTAATTTCCTTTGGATTGTTACTGCTGCGTACTAAAAGGAAAATAATTCCTTCATGCCCACCAATATTTTTGTACATTTTTTAAGTATTTAAAAAGCCAGAGATTAGCAGAACATTTCACATTATATCATAGATTTCTCGGTACAGTTGAGTTGAAGTGACCTATTTTCTGAAGAATTCCTCCGCCATGGGACTTCCTGTAGGTCTTCGTAATATCGCTATATCGTTTTACGAAATTCAATATTTTTTACTAATTCACGTGAGAAATCTTGTTACCATTAACAGTAAATGTGATGAATCCTTTATTTTATATTTGACCCACATGGATTCCCACTTACCTATTTTGTATAAACTCCATATAAACATGTGATGAAATTCCTTTCACGCCAACACAAACTGCGTTTAAAGAATTTAATCTCTTGAAATAAAACATCTTGGGATTAAGTGTATTGGATTTAACACGCGTTTTAGGATCAGGTGCACTTTTATGTATATAAAATTAGAGCCCATTTGGGTAAAAATCAATTTATCAAACCATAGTGTGACATTTAAATCTTATATCACTATTTGGATTGAATATTGAAATGTTGTTTTTATTAAACTATTTTATAAATCAAAGCTATTACATTTCCACAACCTCTTTAAATTTTTAAACTATTTTAGAAATCAGAGTCGTTAGATTTGCACAATCCATTCAAATATTTTTAAAACTACATATAATATTTTAGAAATGTTACTTTTATTTAGAAATTTAGTTTTATAAAATATATTGAATTTAAATTGTTTTAATATGATTTTGATTAATTGAGATTTAAAATATAATTTGAAGGACTATTTTCAATAATATAAAGAAAAATCTGCTAGCAACATATTTCTACTTAAATCAAATAAATAACCTAAATTTAACTTATATAAAATTAATCGTGATTATAGAAAAGATAGTTTAGTTCACCTCAACTTAATAGAAAGTTGAATTAGATAATCAAGTTTGAGATTCAATATTGACATTTTATTGCAATGTCATTTAAATTTTACAATTTGTACATAATTGTGCCCATTTTTATTCAAATGGGGTTCATTTAACATGTTGGGAATGCTTTACACAAATTATAATTGCATTGTGACTATGAACATATTGGTGTTTTGCTAATTCTTTGAATTTCATTATGTGTTGTTTTATTTAGCTGCATATTTGAATAATCTTTTGTTAGATCTGTGTCCACAAATGTATTAGATCAATTAGCCTAAATTAAATTTAGTACTTTAAATTACAATTGTAGAAAGTAAAATAATCTTTTGTTAGATCCGTGTCCACAAATGTATTAGATCAACTAGCCTAAATTAAATTTAGGTACTTTAAATTACAATTGTAGAAAGTAAACTAGGATTTGTAGACACAATATAACTCATAGGATTCAAAAACCTTTGCATCATGTTATATTAACACTCCTCACTATAATACTATATAATTTAAATAATAAATCATTTCTTAAATTTAATATTACTATCTATTTTACAAAATGTGATTAGTACCAATGTTTAGGAAGATACTATTGCAACTAGAGTTGCTTATTTATTATTAATATTTGTATCTATATTTTTTTATAATGGAAGTCTATCTTATCTTAAGTAGGTAGATATACACATTTTTTATCTAGAATTTTTAAAAATACTATAATGTTATTGATTAAATAATTTTGAATCATATTCCACATTTTCATTAAAAAAATCACTTATTTTTTCTTTCACACACTATTTAAAACTTCCAATAATGCATCATATACCTCTTATAACGTCAATGCCTTTACAAATTTATCATTGAGTGTAGTATTAAGGAAAGTAAAAGATTAGGTCAAAAATCCACCCTCACACTCTAATATGTATACATATAGCCTTGTTTTATGTTTATACTCACATAACTTGGCATAACCTTATTTTGTGTGTAGTAGGTAGAAATGATTGTGGTAAATATTAGTTCACTTGCATTGATAATGAGTATTGCTTGTGAAAGGGGTATGTATGAATAATTTATTCATTAATCTATATATATGATGAAGTAGTGATCTATCCTTAGGTTATTCTTAGATTGGAGTTTGTAGTTCTTATATGATCATTGTTTTCTTTAAAAAGTTGAACATCAAATGACCTTTCCATGAAGTGTTGATATTGGTGGAAGTGTTTTTAAGAACACATTAAGAACTTCATAACGAATATTGTCAAGTCATCTAATCACCAAGGAATTCTAAGCACGGGCATGTATGTGCGTTAATGTGATTTTCAAGTTACGGTATGACAAATAAAAATTGTTTTTGTTAACTAAAACCTTGAGATAGGTAAATCTTATTTGGATAAGGAGAAAAGTTTGAGGATATATGTTTTAAATTTCAATTATGGGTGCTAACAATAATTTAGGTTAGTCTTATTAGTATAAGTGCTACAGATAGGACAAAAACATCACGAGGAAAAAGGGACATTATCGGAGAGGAAGTAACCTAGCTTTTTGAAATCAAAAGGTAGAAATGAAGTTCACCTACTCTCTTTGGTTTTTTCAATTGAATAGAATAATTTTGATGAATGGTATATGTAACCATTAGATAGTACTACATGAATAGGCAAAGGATATAGACTATTACTATGTTTTATTTCTATATACTTTTATTGCATTAGCCTGTATCCAATAAGACATTGGGAGGATGTATCTCCCTCATGGGGAAGGATGTCAAATCCCATCTATTTACTTACTTTAATAATACAATAAACTAGATTAAATTATTAAATCCAAATTAAATAATGAATTAGTTATGATGTTATCATTATCTCATTATGCTTTGACTATGGTTTTAATCTATTGACATGTGACTAAGTGTGATTAAGTGTAGGTGAGAGTTGAAGTCAGGGACATGGTTGAGGCGAAGAGATCTAGCCACTTGGTAAATAATATTCATGATGGACACCTACTGTACACACAATGTAGTTTCATGTAGAATTTGCATAATGAATATTTTTTGAATGATTGATGATGCTTATATATAATCATTATCAAATTATTTTAGTTAATATGAAAATGAAGTTAAATCTACTTACCTTGTTTGTATCCATGTATTCACACATGTATGCCTTTGTTTTAATATCTAGTAACATGTCAACTTTCTTTGGAAATAGAATTTATTATCTTCAGTTACATTGATATATTCATGTATGATATATGCTCATACTCAAACAATATATACTTTGGTGTCTAAGGTATTAATTTTTTACTTTAAAAGTTGTATATATAGCTAATAGGCTTTAAGTGTGGGGTTTTAATCCTGGAAAAAGAATTTTCTCCCGTAAAATTATCAGCCTGCTTAGTTGTTGTTTTTTTACAAGTGCTATGGAGTGACGAATGCATATAGTTGGCATTTCTTGTCATTGTGCACCTGTCAAAGCATGGTATGCCTATCGGCCTCCTCTCCATATGCACCTGGTGGGTGATGCTATGCCCTACGACATTTCTTGTCACTCATGCAAGTTTTGAAGTTGTAAACCCTAACTAACTGGAATGGAAATTTAAACACAAGAATTAATAAGAAGAAGCCAATCTTGGAGAGAACTTTGACATCAATGGTAGATTTTGGAGTCATACTCTGTATTGGTGGTTCCATTACATATTTTGTTATTCAAAAGATAAAACTATTGTACATAGATAGTGGTTTTCAACATTAGAGCAGACTAGATAATTTAGTGGATGACAATTTGAAGACAAAATTTAATGTTTTGCATGTTTGAAAAAATATTCTATGTTCAATGATAGTGTGAGCATCTCAAATTTTATAGAGACCTACATTGAAATTATGTGTAGTGGATGCCATTTTTATTTGTCTCCAAACCCTGTAATTATATTTTTAGTAGATGATTCTAATCAATAATGGGGTGTTCACTGTAATATTTATGGATGCTTTACATTGAATTTGTTGTGGATGAGATGATTGATTTAGGTTTATAACTTTTAAGTTGAAAAGTGCATTTGATAGATGCCCTTTTTTCCTTCAGTTTTATTAACCCTCAAAGGATGTCGTAAATTGATTGTTATTCAAAATTTTCAATTGAACAACATGTTCTATAATTTTGTGGTTGTCTACATCATATTGTATTAGGCATTGGATGACCAATGACCATTTGATATTTATAATATTTTAAGATGAAAATTGTGTCACTTGGATCCATGTCTTGAGTTTTAGTATTCAAACCTTTTTGGTTTTTTGCAATTAGAGGGATTATGATTCTCAAATTTGATGGAGGGGTCTTCATTAGATTTTTATGTGGATTGGATGTTTGAGTTTTTTTACTTTTCTTGTTCCTTTAATGCTCTATAATAAGAGAGAATGTTTGAGATGGTGGATGGTGAAACTAATGTTATTAAATTTCTTTAAATACTAGTACATATCATCAAATATTGTAAAGTGTGTGTTTTCTTTAAATACTAGTACATATCATCAAATACTAGTACAACTAGAAAAATGACCTTAAGTAGTGGAATGGTCATATCCAAGTGGCTAATGACTGCATAGTTACAAACTTGATCCTAAGTGACAGAATAGTTGTATACAAGTAACCATATGGAACTAGATGCAAAGATCAAAGCTATTACATTTCCACAATCTCTTAAAATATTAAAACTATTTTAGAAATTAGAGCCGCACAAGTGAATTTTTAAGTAATTCTAACTAAAAATTAATCTTAGTCAAACATATGGTCTATATAGATTCATTATAGCTAAGTTTACTAAATGTGTATTTTATACTACTTTAGGTCTAATTACGAAAAAAATAAAAAACTCATGTTTCAACAACTCCCACTCCTATAAATAATATTTGTTTTGAAATGTAAAAATACCCTTTTATAGATCTATAAGTGAATCTTCCAAAATATATATATTTTAATATTTTAATTTGTTTTTATATTTATGCCGAAGGCATACCCTATATGAAGTTTTCAACTTACTTATTGAAATCAATGGTTCAAAATCGACTAAAAGGATGCAAGACGATTGAATTGATCTCAATTATGTGTTTACATTAATATTAATTTTTTTTAAAGTGATAAAAATCTAAAAAACATATTTTAATATGATTAATTAAAAAAAACAATGTGTACAAAAGAAAAATCTACTATTTTTTGTTTTTGATAATAATGCCTTTTAATGGTATCCTCTTTTATTTGAATATTCCATATTTTTTTAAAGTTTGACAAGTGGAATAGACAAAATTATTTATAAAAAAAAGAATTAGCTACTTTTTCTACTTTTTTAAATGATTAATTTTTATTAAGTGAAAATCTTACTTTAATTTTTATGTTTTTTAATGAAATTACAAATAATAATTTTAAATTTATTTTTATTTTTTGGCAAGGTGGCAATGCCACTTGATATATTTTATTAATAATATATAATTTTTACAATAAATTTAAAAACTGGTTCAAACTGAGCTCCCAGAGAATAGAACCAGCAAGAAAAACTTTGGTCATTGCTCATCAACGTGACTCTAGAAGAGAAGTAGTGAACAATCCTCTAGCTGGAGCTAGTTTCAAAATAGAGATCAGCAAAGGAGCATGCAGGATCATTTACAAATAGGAGCATGCAAGCTCATTTTACAGAATAGGAGCATGCAAGCTTATTTACAAAATAAGGACATGAAAAAGAAATAGCATAGGTTGCCCAGTGAATGAAGAAGAGAGCTCCAAAAAGCAAGAGGACTAAACTAGCATCGAATGACAGATCCATCTTCATGGGATATCTTGAAGGCCCTGCAACAAAGAACTCCTGCAACCAAAATTGACATGCCCCTGCACCAAAAACACCTGCAACCAATATATATATACTACAGAACGCAGAGAATTTACAAGAAACACAAGGGTCCAAAACATGACTAACACCAACAACATGAGATCTATAGTCTGCCATTATAGACAAATGCCAAAGGAGAAGAGGTGAATGCGGAAATACTAGAGAGAAATGAAGCCCAAAATTTTTATGTCGTAAATGAAAAGAAATAGGAGATATATCATAAAAAACTAACAAACCAAAAGAAGCGGCGTATAGAGATAATCATGAAAACAACACCACGCCAAACTTTAAATGACATATGAAGGACAGATTCCCAATGTGAAAATAAATATCTCCAAATTTCACACCAGAAGAGAGTACCAAACACACGAACAACATCAATAACAACCAACTCATCATTAATGAATGTCAAGTGATGATCGAGTAAAGCAAAGTACCTCAAATCAAAACCAAATGGAATTATGAAAAGGAATACCTCACCAAGAGAAGAGAATATCAACTCGTATAAATGAGCAATCATATAATAAGAAATATTAAATACTCGACTCTCTACATGCTATACTTAATAGGTTTGGGAAGCTCATCAAATCACACCCCAATCGAGAGGAATCAATAACAGTTTTGTCACAACCCATATAAGCGAGGCAATCGGCCAATGCATTACCTTCACGATAAACATGTGAGATGATGAGGTGCTCAAACGTATCAAGAAGAGTCCATATTTGTTCAAGAATATACCAGAAATGTCAATTATCAGCTTTTCTTGCCTTGCAAGCATTAATGACAATAGCCGAATCACCTTCAATATGAAGGTATTTGAAATTCAAATCCTTAGCCATAACAAGACCTTCTAAAAGAGAACAAGCCTCGACCATATTATTTGTGCTAGAAGAGATTGGCATAGCTTTTAATGCTAATAAAGAACTCAAATGATCACGAAAAACTATCCCTATTCTTGAATCACCAGGATTTCCAGGAGAGGATCCATCAAAATTCAATTTACAAAAAGGGGCATTAGGAGGATGCCATTTTATAGAATTTCTATCTACAGGTGTTTTCTAAATCCTTAGAAAGGTTGGTGGTACAGGAATAATGATACTTTTCCAAGACGAAATCATAAAATTGTCCCAGGAAGAGAACTCTGAATTCATATTAAAATATTTTTGAACATGAGCATTAACTTGCTCAATAATACTTCTTTCCAAAATCCCAAGAACAACAGATAAATCTGATGAGTCACATCTAAAAATGCGCTTGTTTCTTTCCCACCAAATGGCCCATATGACTGAAGAGGGAATTATAAACCACAGACAAGCAAATAGAGAAGATGAATACAAAACTGGTCAAGATTGAAACATGTCCCATACAGATAAAGGCAAAGGGAATGAAAGAGATAACTTTTGGAGGACAAAATGCCAACAACTACTCACAAACTCACAATGAAGAAAAAGATGATTGACATCTTCAAGAGCTTTACCACATAAGACACAAGAAAAGGAGGCTACAATATTAAATTTGACTAAACGATCACTAGTCAAAATTCTATTTTGCAACGCGAGCCAGGAAAAAAACACTAGCTTTAGGTAATATTGAATTATTCCAATAGAACAAAAAGGCATGATGAGGAGCATTTTGATTGGCCATTTGTTGAACAACAAAATATCCTTCTTTAATAGAGTAGTTTCCCGATTTAGAAGGGCACCAAATAAGTTGATCTTTGATCTTAGAAAGGAAAGCCATTCGGTCTTGCAAAACATATTTAAAATTTTGAATTTCCTGCAAGGACAATGGAAGAGTAGAATAAATCAACACTATCTACATAATCAACCAATCTAACTCCCCATGATTGAGAAAGAACAACTGAAACAGAAGCAAGAGAATCATGTTGCGAAAGAGGGGGAAAGCCATTCCAAGAGTCTTTCTAAAAAAGAATATCCTCCCCCGAATGGACCTACAAGGAGAGAAAATTAGAGACCACTTCCCTATATGAGATCATAAAGTTCCAAATAGCAGACCCCTGTGGAGGATTAGAAATTGTGAAGATCCTAGCAGGATTATGGGAATCCAAATACTTAGCCTGCATAATTTGGCACCACAAAGATTGGGGCTTAGTATACATAGACCAAACTAGTTTGCCCCCAAAAGCCCTATTTCTTTTAGATAAGTCTTGAATCCCAGCACCACCAACTTGCTTGGAAAGAGACATCTTGGTCAAAGAAATCAGTGGAATCTTTTTATCTTTTGTCATGTTATTTTTCCAAAGAAAAGATTGAATAATCTTTTCAAATTGGGAGATGACTAATTTGGGAGCTTGAAGAACTAAGATATGCTAATTAGGAATGGGAGATAGGACCGTTTTAATGAGAAGTATCCTACCTGAAAGAGACAACCTTCATTTAATTTATAGTTATTTGTCTTATTAAAATTTTAATTATTGTAGAATACTTATTTTTTGAATTAGAAATCTATCTTTTATTTCTATCTTTTTTTATAAGAATATATTTTAATTTAATCTTCTTTTATTAGGACATTCTATCTTTTTTTTTAATTTAATTATTCTAATCATCATCTTCTTCTTTTCAGGTTTAATTTACATTAAGGTAAAATTTAATTTTAATTATTTTTGTCTTATTAAGTTACAAATAATAATTTTAAAATATAATAGAATTAATTTAATTAATACATTTGTCTAATTAATTTTTAATTTATTGTAGAATAATTATCTTTAAATTTTCATTTTGTTATCTCTCTCTTTTTATTCTCTCTCTCTAACTCAAACACACACTCTTTGTTTCTCCCTCTCTCTCTCTCTCTATCTCTATCTCTCTCCCCATCCCTCTTCATTTCTTTATATTTCCCTCTATCTATATCTCTTCCTCTCTCTATTTATCCCTATCTCTCCCTCCCTCATTCCATCAGTATCCCACTATTTATCTTTTTATCACTACCTCTCTTTCCCTTTCTCTTCTTGTATATATCTATCTCTCGCTCTTCTTCCAATATATGTCTGTCTCTTCCTCTATCTCCCCATATTTGGCTCCCTCTCCCTTCATATCTATTTGTCTATCTCTAGTTCTCTCTATATATCTATATATCAATCTTTGCATCTCTCTCCATCTCTCCCTCTCTCTATGTCTCCTTATATCTCTATATCTCTACCACTTTATCTCACCATCTATATATCTCTTTATCACTCCATATTCCTCTATAGACCTATTTATCCCCCCCCCCTCTCTCTCTCTCTCTGTGTGTGTGTGTATATATATATACTTTTAAACCTCTATATTCATATCCATTTTCCTCTCTCTCTCTCTCTCTCTCTCTCTCTCTCTCTCTCTCTCTCTCTCTCTCTCTCCTTATTTTTTGAGCTTCCACATATATATAATCCTATCTCTTCTCTATCTTTTTCCCTCCATATCTCTCTCCTTTTCTCCATCTTCATATTCATCTCATCTCCATCTCTATCTATATCTCTATATTTATCTCTTTACCCCTCTCTCTTTCTCTCTTGCTTCCCCCCCTCTACCTCTCTCTTCCTCTCACCTGATTGCAAACATAATATGAGTCTATTGGTTATGGATTTTGATTATCTTCCTAATTGAAAAGTTTTGTTTTAGTTATAATTAGAACCTTGTAAGAGGATGCAAAGTGGATTTGAAACCATCACTTCTCCATTGAGACCTTTGTTGCACAAGAAACATTATTTTCTAAATTTAACCTACCAATTGATCTCCTGTACTACACAAATTTATGCAAAAAATTGACCAAATTTTTCCCTAATTGACCTTTCACACCTCTTCAGCATACCCATTGCACACTAAAGTGCGATTGCTAGTTTTTATTTTATTTTTCATTGAAATCAGGTCATCAGCACTAAAATATAAGGTTGATTATCTTGTCAAGGAAAAATATTAAAAAAAATTTAAATTTCTTTTTAAAAATATGATGCAGTAGAGAAAAGAATCTATGTCAAGTAGATATAATTATTTTCTAATTTGGATAAATAATTAAGAAAAAAGGTGGTGGGAATTGGAAAGAATTATATTTCAGCACATGCAGCTTTTCAAATTTATTGAATTTTTATTTTATATAAAAAATAGTAAAAAATATATACATGCACTAAAGCTTCAAGTTATCAATATACACAAAAAAAATTGAAGAAAAAAGGGTAAAATTTACTAAGTAAAGTGTGGTGGCTTGTGTAACTTCAATTTCAGCATTTTATCAGCAACTAAATTATAGTGTTTACTTTATAAAAAACTACATTCAAATAATTTTAAAATTTTATGTTAAAATTACAAACATAAAATAGACAAAAGAATAAAAAATTTATTAGTTTACATCATTTCAAAATTCAAAACATATATTTCACATTTTATTGATTTAATTTAAAAAGTTGAATCAGGATTGACCATTTCCTTTATAAAAGTGTGACACAGCTTTGTACTTTTACCCATAAAGATATTTATGTAGTGATGGGAAAGACGAAGAAAAATCTGCTACCAACATCTTTCTACTTAAATGAAATAAATAACCTAAATTTAACTTATATAAATTGATCATGATTATAGAAAAGATAGTTGAGTTCACCTCAACTCAATAGAAAGTTGAATTAGATAATCAAGTTTGAGATTAAATATTGACATTTTATTGCAATGTCATTTAAATATAATAATTTGTACATAATTATTATGATTCTTTTTGCTCTCTTTATCCTGATGATGGATCACAGAGTGTGATCTGAAATGTTGATTCAAAAATCACGTGCACAATTTAATCTAGAAACAACTTTTGATTTATGTTGGGAATGCTTTACACAAATTATAATTTCACTATGACTATGAACATATTGGTGTTTTGCTAATTCTTTGAATTTCATTATGTGATGTTTTATTTAGCTACATAGTTGAATAATCTTTTGTTAGATCTGTGTCAACAAATGTATTAGATCAATTAGCCTAAATTAAATTTAGGTACTTTAAATTACAATTGTAGAAAGTAAACTAGGATTTGTAGACACAATATAACTCATAGCATTCAAAAACCTTCACATCATGTTATATTAACACTCCTCACTATAATACTATATAATTTAAATAATAAATCATTTCTTAAATTTAATATTACTATATATTTTACAAAGTGTGATTAGTACCAATGTTTAGGAAGATACTATTGCAACTAGAGTTGCTTATTTATTATTAATATTTGTATCTAGCAATAAATTGTGTGCTATATTTTTTTATAATGAAATTCTATCTTATCTTAAGTAGGTAGATATACACATTTTTTTATCTAAATTTTTTTAAAATTCAATAATTTTATTGATTAAATAATTTTGAATCATATTCCACATTTTCATTAAAAAAATCACTTTTTTTTTCTTTCCCACACTATTTAAAACTTCCAATAATGCATCATATACCTCTTATAACATCAATGCCTAAACAAATTTATCATTGAGTGTAGTATTAAGGAAAGTAAAAGATTAGGTCAAAAATCCACCCTCACACTCTAATATGTATACATATAGCCTTGTTTTATGTTTATAATCACATAACTTGGCATAACCTTATTTTGTGTGTAGTAGGTAGAAATGACTATGGTAAATATTAGTTCACTTGCATTGATAATGCGTATTGCTTGTGAAAGGGGTATGTATGAATAATTTATTCATTAATCTATATATATGATGAAGTAGTGATCTCTCCTTAAGCTATTCTTAAATTTGAGTTTGTAGTTCTTATATGATCATTGTTTTCTTAAAAAAGTTGAACATCAAATGACCTTTCTATGAAGTGTTGATATTGGTGCAAGTGTTTATAAGAACACATTAAGAACTTCATAAGGAATATTGTCAAGTCATCTAACCACCAAAGAATGCTAAGCACGAGCATGTATGTGCGTTAATGTGATTTTGAAGTTATGGTAGGACAAATAAAAATTGTTTTTGTTAACACAAACCTTGAGATAAGTAAATCTTATTTGGATAAGGAGAAAAGTTTGAGGATATATGTTTTAATTTTTAATTATGGGCGCTAACAATAATTTAGTTTAGTCTTATTACTATAAGTACTAAAAATAGGACAACAAAATCACAAGGAAAAAGGCACATTATCAGAGAGGAGGTAATCTAGCTTTTGAAATCAAAAGGTAGAAATGAATTTCACCTACTCTTTTTGATTTTGTCAATTGAATAGAATAATTTTGATGAATGGTATATCCATTAGATAGTACTGCATGAATAGGCAAAGGATATAGACTATTACTATGTTTTATTTCTATATACTTTTATTGCATTAGCATGTATCCAATAAGACATTGGGACGATGTCTCTCCCTAGTGGGGAAGGATGTCAAGTCTCATCTATTTACTTACTTTAATTTAATATGATAAACTAGATTAAATTATTAAATACAAATTAAATAATGAATTAGTTATGATGTTATCATTATCTCCTCATGCTTTGACTATGGTTTTTAATATATTGACACGTGACTAAGTGCGATTAAGTGTAGGTGAGAGTTGAAGTCAAGGACATGGTTGAGGGGAAGAGATCTAGCCACTAGGTAAATAATATTCATGATGGACACCTACTGTACACACAATGTAGTTTCATGTAGAATTTGCATAATGAATATTTTTTGAATGATTGATGATGCTTATATATAATCATTATCAGATTATTTTAGTTAATATGAAAATGAAGTTAAATCTACTTACCTTGTTTGTATCCATGTATTCACACATGTATGCCTTTGTTTTAATATCTAGTAACATGTCAACTTTCTTTGGAAATAGAATTTTTTATCTTCAGTTACATTAATATGTTCATGTATGATATATGCTCATACTCAAACAATATATACTTTGATGTCTAAGGTATTACTTTTTTACTTTAAAAGTTGTGTGTGTGTGTGTGTGTGTGTGTGTTATTAGCTAATAGGCTTTAATTGTGCGGCTTTAATCCTGGAAAAAAGTATTTTCTCCCGTAAAATTGTCAACGTACTTAGTTGTCTTGTTTTTACAAGCACTGTGGAGTGACGAATGCATCTAGTTGGCATTTCTTATCATTGTGCACCTGCCAAAGCATGGTATGCCTATTGGCCTCCTCTCTATATGCACCTGGTGGGTGATGCTATGCCCACCGACATTTCTTGTCACTCATGCAAGTTTTGAAGTTGTAAACCCTAACTAACTAGAATGGAAATTTTAACACAAGAATTAATAAGAAGAAGCTAATCTTGGAGAGAACTTTGAACTCAATGGTAGATTTTGGAGTCGTACTCTGTATTGGTAGTTCCATTACATATTTTGTTATTCAAAAGATAAAACCATTGTACATAGATAGTAGTTTTCAACATCAGAGCAAGCCCGATAATGTAGTGGATGACAATTTGAAGACAAAATTTAATTTTTTTGTGTGTTTGAAAAAATATTCTATGTTCAATGATAGTGTGAGCATCTCGAATTTTATAGAGACCAGCATTGAAATTATGTGTAGTGGATGCCATTTTTATTTGTCTCCAAACCCTGCAGTTATATTGTGAGTAGATGATTCTAATCAATAATGGAGTGTTCATTGCAATATTTATGGATGCTTTACATTGAATTTATTGTGGATGAGATGACTAACATAGGTTTACAACTTTTAAAGTTGAAAAGTGCATTTGATAGATGCCCTTTTTTTCCTTCCATTTTATTAACCCTCAAAGGATGTCGTAAATTGATTGTTATTCAAAATTTTCAATTGAGGAACATGTTCTATAATTTTGTGGTTGTCTACATCATATTGTATTAGGCATTGGATGAGTAATGACCATTTGAGATTTATAATATTTTAAGATGAAAATTGTGTCACTTGGATCCATGTCTTGAGTTTTAGTATTCAAACCCTTTTTGTTTTTTGCAATTAGAGGGATTTTTCAATAAGGGATTATGATTCTCAAATTTGATGGAGGGGTCTTCATTAGATTTTTATGTGGACTGGATGTTTGAGTTTTTTTCCTTTTCTTGTTCCTTTAATGCTCTATGTGGATTGAATGTTTGAGATGGTGGACAGTGAAACAAATGTTATTAAATTTCTTTAAATACTAGGACATATTATCAAATTTTGTAAAGTGTGTGTTTTCTCAAGTTAGGGTGTGCAAATAAAGGGATCCAATTAAAGAAATTTAAATTTTGGAAAAGTAAAGGGTTAAGTCCACAAGTAACCATATGGAACTAGATGCAAAGATCAATTTGATGATAATAAGATAAAGCAAATGTATCAAAGTATGTGTAAATAGGAATAAGGTAAGACTAACTCAAAATTCAAGTGGATTAGCTAAGTAATAATTAGTAGAAGTAGATCAACCATAGGTAGTTGAGTGCTTGCCAACTAGAGGTGAACACTTTGAAACTTGTACTCCAACTAGACTTTCCTATAATTTAAAAACCAATAAATTTGAATTTCATATGAAAAATTATAATTAAAGAAACAAGAATGAATAAATTCTCCTTTCACTATTTTTTTTAATTTAGTGAAAATAAATAATTGTTATAGAATGGTTTTTTCAATTAATTAATAAACACGGTCAAACGTGTATAGACCGCTCGCTCCTCTTTCATGTGTATTTTCCTTTGGATTGTTGCTGCTGCGTACGAAAAGGAAAATAATTCCTTCATGCCCACCAATATTTTTGCACATTTTTCAGTATTTAAAAAGCCAGATATTAGCAGAACATTTCACATTCTACCATAGATTTCTGGGTACAGTTGAGTTGAAGTGACCTATTTTCTGAAGAATTCCTCCGCCATGGGACTTCCTGTAGGTCTTCGTAATATCACTATACCCAGAGTGCTGCTATACTTGGCGTTAGTCATGGCTTATTTAGAGACTGGAATTTATTGGTTTCTTTCTGGTATTGGGCTGAGCGAGGCACCAGAAGAAGAGATCAATCTTTGGCGAGAATTCTCAGAAATTTCTTCTGCCATTTCTTCTTCTTCGGGGCAGATGATTAAGCGTAGGTTGTCTGTCATAACATTCCGAAATGTTGCAGAGAAGTTGATTGAGATTGAAGAGGATTTTCTATGCGCGGTCTGCTTGAGCTCTCTCAAAGAAAATGATGAAATCCGAGAGTTGCGCAATTGCTGCCACATTTTTCACAGAAATTGTTTGGATAAATGGATTGATAACAATGAGGATACCTGCCCTTTCTGCAGGTGTGTTCTGCTTCCACCGATTCAAAGTGTTGATGAATGATTCAAATGAACTCTTCTCAAACCCTCTAATCTCTCGGTGATAATTTCATGAGGATTTGATATATTTTTTTCTGTGCATTTTACTTCATTAATTTGGGGCATTTAGTCTGCCAGTGATTAAAATGAAATGTTGACCCTTCCTTTGTTTTTATTAGTGTTGATAAATGATGCAGATGAACGCTTCTCAAAATTATGGCATAGGATCAACCCTCTAACCTCTCGGTGATAATTTCATAATAAAATTCGTTAATTTGGGGCATTTGTTCTGCCAGTGATTAAAATGAAACTTCCTTTGTTTTGTTTTTTCGTTCCCTGTTATACAGGAAAAGAGGGAAATTGGTTGTAATGGATTTCCAACTGTTATAGTTCTTCATTATTTTCATCTAAGAAGTTCGAATGTGACACCTAGTATCATTATTGTTTCATTATGCTATACTAGTTTTCTGTATAATCAGAATTTTGAACCATAGGAAAGAGAAATTGGTTACAATTTTTCATTATCTCATTTAGATTAAGAGTTCAGTTGTAACATGAATACATTCGTTGCTTCATCTAACAATATTAGTGTATTAGATTTCTGATTTAGTTACCCTCTTTGAATAAAATTCAGCCAAAACGAAATATTCTGGAGTGTTATATTTGAACCCGGAATCTCTTGTTGACAGACATTCAATGTATTATGTTATGAATTCATGTATACAAAAACTTCTCAAACTATTCATGTATATGAATACTATTGCATAGAAAAACGTTAGTTCATTTTGTCTACCTACAGTTATAGTTTATTTTGTGTGGATTATAGTCGATTTTGATTTTACTTTTTTGTCGTCTATTCATAGATTTAATTGTTTATAGTTGTTGTTGTAAGTAGTTATTGTTCTAGATTCTGAGTAGTGTCATTATGCATGTAATTATAAAAAGTACACTTTTTAGACAGTCAATTTATGGTAGTTATCCCTACATATAAAATTTAATATTTTTTAATTTTTTGTTTTTTTAAATTAATAATTGAAAAGTTGAGTGCACAAAAAATGAACTGTTATTAGAACATAAGATAATTGATATTTTTTCTTTATAATATCAATAAATTTTTATATAATTCATAATAAAATATAATCATTTCAATATTTTTTCATTGATAAAAATGTAAAAAACAAAAAATAACAATAGTTTATTATTAATCTATAGACTCACCGGTAATAAGAATCCTCACGTCTGAAACTGTGCGGTGAAAAACCTGGATCACGCGGGATTATCAATTGCTGAAAAGTATGTGCATTTATTAGTAACTTAATTGCACTGCAACCACGTCCACCAGCTCCTGCCCAGCTCTTTAGCCACCGCTCTATTGAATTCAGTAGGATTAAATTAGGGAAAAAATGGGATATGATTAGGCAGGGGTCTCATGCAGGGGCTTAAGCTCTATTTTTAAGGAAGAGGCGGTCTCATGGAGATTTTTTGTTTGGGCTACAGGATTATTTGAAATCTGCTCCTAAAAAATAGAAGCTCCTATTTTTAGGCTTTCATTTTTAAGTGGGTGAAAATGGGGTGGGGCTAGAAATTGCCCAACCAGCTTAGGAATTTTATTTGCCATTTGGCAATCAGAAAAGAATTGAGAGATGAGTTCCACCAAACATTTTAGAGGGAAAATTAAAAAAAACAAATTATTTCATTTACATTTTAGAAGGAAAATAGAATTTACTAGTGAACTTGAATTTGAACTCATAAATGAGTGCATGTCACTCGATCCTACAACTGTACAACAATCTAGATAGTTTTCAATGTTAGATTCAGTGATCAACCAAAAATATCTACGAACCAATAACGTATCTGGATTACCTAGACCCATCGTAGACTTACACCATCACACAATTGTTTCTGCATCTACCAACTCAGCACCACCTTCGTACTTCAATTATTCTCTAGCTAGGGCTCTTTTCACACATGCTCCTGCACCATCATGCTCTCCCTTACCATGTCCAGCCTCAGTGAAATTCCAAAAATGTTGTACACTGCTTGTCACATGCATCATTGTCAACCAATAAAACATTCTTGCATTCTTGAATTGTGCGGTGCAATTATCTGACCATATTAAGTGTCGATTGTATCTCTAATCACATAAATCTGTCCAGTTTAATTAAATGAATATTTGTTATTTATTTGATTAAAAATCCACTAGCCATTAGTTAATTAAATTAATATTTAATTAATTCATTTTCAAACATTCTCCTATTAATTAAATAAATTATTCAAATTATTTTAATTAATTCATTATACTAAATTCACAAATCAATTAAATGAATAAATCCTATTTATTTCATTTAATCCTCTTTCCTCTTTTAAATAAATTAAATAAAACGTTTATTTAAATCATTTACCCTCCCCCTCCCCAACCCCACTTGCATTTTTCTACAAATGCAACTTGCACACATTTATTGAAATAAATTAATTTTATTTTAATTAAAAATCCTATTTTCCCTCACCCACTAAATCCACTTGCATTCCTAAACCCCCTTCTAGATTCTTCTAACCCCTTCCTAATTAACCTAGTCCATCCCCTAATTATTGTCACATTCCTAAGCAACTTTAAGTCACTTCTCAAAGACTCCAAAGTCTTTGAAAAGCATTTAATGCTTTGTGTGTTCAACAAATTAACCTCCAAAGCCTTCCAAACCACTTATGTCTCTTACATGACCATTAATGGCTCTTACATAACCATTTACGGTTAATTCAACTTGCACTCATGGGTCTCCTCAAACATTTATTGCTTTGACCATGGTTATCCCTTTTGTCTTTGCACAAGAGTTTATTCTATCATCTACATGCATGAATGCTATGTGTACAAAAATAGAAACTTGTGCAGAGTGATAATACATGGATTGCACTTCATTTTGAGGGTGTAGTATATAATTTTCAGCGAAATCAATGATAGAGACAATGGTGCCAAGAGGAAATGTGTCCTTACATAACTTGAATTGCTCATCTAACCATCGAGCTCTATGTGTATACATTATGTACTCATAAACTAGTTTCTCTTGAAACATTTTCATAAATTGAGCTACACATATAACATTTTTCACTAGATCACGTCTCTTCAAATCTTTTCCATCTTTAACTCCATATGTAATTGTCTTGTATTTTCCAAAAGAAACTAGTTTCGTACCAATTTCATGTGTGCTCTCTAAATGTATGCATCTTGGTAAACGTTGCAAACCACCACATATAGCACAAGAACCTTCCAAACAAGACATCTTATAATAAATGCAACCATCATGTCTATTACATAGCACACTTAAAATAAATTATCTTGCCGACTTAGGAGGTGCTTGTATATTACATTCCTGCAAAACATCGTTAGTGTGCAAAGTAGAACAAATATGACAAAAAATATCATAATGCATGGAAAATTCAATATGCATCCTAAAACAACACGTGGTGCGTACATGATTAATCTTAATATAAAAAGGTTTTGTCATTTCAAAAAATCTTTGAGAAATCTTTATTTGAGGAAACTTTTGAAGGAATCTTTCATAAAATTTAGTTTGAGTCATATCCAAATAGTGTTTCGCATGTGGCTCACGATTTTTAGACCCAATTCGCCTTCTAACAACATCTCTTTGGTTGGGCGATACTCTTGTGTTGTCATGCCAAAAAATTTCAATTAATGTTTTTAGTGCATCAACAACAACCTTGTCTTTGCGTGGTAGTCTACCCAAGAATGCCCAAAGAGAATTATTGTTAGGTTCCTCTATTTTTTCTTGCCTCTTTAATGCTTTACTTAATGTTGTTCTACTAACATTTAATGACTTACTTGTTTTGCTTATCAAACGATCTTTTTTTATTTTCTTGCTCATTATGGTTGATGTAATGACACATCGAGTAGCATTAGAATCTTTACTATGTGATTTTGAACCAATAGATTGATATGCATCAAATAGATTTCTGACAATAGTTCTTTCACTATTACTTTCAGATGATCTTAGGCCTAGAATTTTCATTGTCTCTCTAAAATTCAAATTTTTAATCATTTAAACAATTAATTGACATCTTGTGGTTTGATTTAAGTTTTTAAAATAGTTTTGTCATATTCTTTTAACCATTCTCCTACAAGTTCGTTCATTCATTTTATTGGGCATTGACTTCAATATATTCTCATTAATGTCAATTAGATACTTTGGTTTCCTACGAATGATTCTAGGAGGTGTTAACATTGGTGCATTATGTACATTCAATTCATCAAGTAGAGAAGGTGTAATATGTTCATCATTTAATTGATTATTCAATGTGGTATCTTCTTCAATTGCATTAGGTTCAAATGGTAAATTATCAAATGTTTCTTCTTCAATTGCATTAGGTGCATTATATTCGTTTATTAAATTGAATTGAGATGTTGAGGATGACATACCTTCTTCTCCCATTGTTCTTATGTCACGCAATTTCTTCATACGTTGTCTTTGTCTTTCCTTTTCAGCCTCTTGTTGTTCCACCATTCCTCCCTTGTTCTTTCCTATGGGTGATATCGGTTGACCTAAATAGAATCATATTACATATATATGTAAAGAAAAGTTCAAAAATAAATAAATAACCATAAATATGCATCTTATCACTATTTTTTGGAATAAAACTATTAAACAATCACAATTAATCATTTGAAACCATGCAAAAACAAAAAACTAATAAAAACAACAATTCAATCATTTGAAATCATGCAAAAACAAAAAAATCACTTACTTTTATGTATACAACAGTGATAGAAGTGCAAACACAGTTCTAGAGGGGTCTTCAACAACCTCAAAAACTTCTTTTGAGGCCATTGAGGCTCTTGGGCAACTAAAACTATGTTTATAAACTGTGTATGCGTTGTTAGACCATAAAATGTTGACAAGCCCAACGGTATTCTTTTTTCCCATTCTGGGCTGATAAGTAGCGCGTACGTGCTACTAAGCCTAAAAAATGTTATCGCAGGGTAACGAATAATGGGAATAGTACCTCGTACGCGCTTATGAGTAATAAGTACTACGTATGCGCTACTAATCCTTAAAAAGTTATGGCAGGGCAGGGAACTAATAGTTTCAGTACCTCGTACACGCTATTGAGAGAGGTAAAGGGAGAGAGGGAGAGAGAGAGAGAGAGAGAGAGAGAGAGAGAGAGAGAGAGAGAGAGAGAGAGAGAAGAAGGGGGGTGGGAGAGAAGAAGGGGTATGGAGGAAGGGAGAGGGAGAGAGGGAAGGAGGGAAAGGGAGAGAGAGGGAAAGAGGTAGAGGGAGGGAGAGAGAGAGAGAGAGAGAAGAGGGGGGTGGGAGAGAAGAAGGGGTATGGAGGAAGGGAGAGGGAGAGAGAGAGAAGAGGGGGGTGGAAGAGAAGAAGGGGTATGGAGGAAGGGAGAGGGAGAGAGGGAAGGAGGGAAGGAGGGAGAGGGAGAGAGGGAGAGAGGGAGGGAGAGAAGAGCGGGGAAGGGAGAGAGAGAGAGGTAGAGGGAGGGAGAGAGAGAAGGAGGGAAGGAGGGAGAGGGAGAGGAGAGGGGAGAGGGAGAGAGAGAGGGAGAGAGGGAGAGAATAGGGGGGAAGGGAGAGAAGAGGGGGGAAGGGAGGGAGAGAGAGTGAGAGGAAAGGGGGGAGGGAGAGGGAGAGGAGAGGGGAGAGGGAGAGAGAGAGGGAAGGAGGGAGAGGGAGAGAGAGGGAGAGAGGGAGAGAAGAGGGGGGGAAGGGAGAGAGAGAGAGGTAGAGCGAGGGAGAGAGAGAGAAGGAAGGAAGGAGGGAGAGGGAGAGGAGAGGGGAGAGGGAGAGAGGGAAGGAGGGAAGGAGGGAGAGAGAGAGGGAGAGAGGGAGGGAGAGAAGAGGGGGGAAGGGAGGGAGAGGGAGAGAGAGAGGGAGAGAATGGGGGGGAAGGTAGAGGTAGAGGGAGGGAGAGAGGGAGAGAAGAGGGGGGAGGGAAGGTAGAGAGAGGGAGAGAGGTAGAGGGAGGGAGAGAGAGAGAGAGTGAAGAGGGGGGTGGGAGAGAAGAACGGGTATGGAGGAAGGGAGAGGGAGAGAGGTAGAGGGAGGGATAGAGAGAGAGGGAGAGGGGGAGAGTAGGGGGGAGGGAAAGAGGAGGGGTCTTAAGGAGTCACAAGATACCATATGACCTCTTAGGAAATAATACGACCTCTAATGACACCTAAGGGATCATATGGTGGGCTAATAAAATGATATATTAAATTTAAAGTTATGAATAGAACATCATACAACGAGACTCCAAGTGAACAAACAATGAGGCTTCACTAAAAAGCAAGTGTAAGAGCTTGACCTAACCCTAAGAGTATTGCCTAAGTTCTAAAACATATGATGCTATTAAATTTGCAAGGTTATAAGACTGATCTTGATTGTGACTATAAGAATTACACACTTGATTTCTTTCATGGGTATGTACCGTTCCAAGTTGTTTGACAAGTGATGGTCATCATATACTACCACTGTCATGCATACAACAAACTTTAATTTCTTTGGGTGACAGGCGTTGTGTAACAACATGGGAACTCTCGAATACCCACCACTATCATTTTACATGACATCATCTGTGTTACTCTCCCTCTTTCTCTTCCTACCTATTGTTTTCTTCTGAAAAACATATTGTAGGTACTCTGAATCATCATGTTGCTTTGTTGACACTATTTTCCACATCTTCTTTGCTCATTAAAAACACATTCAAAAAGAATATTGCTACAGGTTTCCTTGTTTGTCACAGTAATACACCGGTGGTTCAATTTCAAACCCTATTCCTCCTATTCAATATACACACAAAAATCCATCAGTCAATTTTTTTAGGAGAGGATACATGATAAAAATCAAAGAGGAAGTTGCAGACAAGAAATAAATTCACTTACTTCTATAGAAGTGCAGATACAGTTGTAGTGGGGTATGGAGGAAGGGAGATGGAGAGAGGGAAGGAGGGAAGGAGGGAGAGGAAGAGAGAGAGAGAGAGAGAGAGAGAGAGAGAGAGAGAGAGAGAGAGAGAGAGAGAGGGGGAAGGAGGGAGAGGGAGAGAGAGGGAGAGAAGAGGGGGGAAGGGAGAGAGAGGGTGAGAGGTAGAGGGAGGGGGAGAGAGAGAGAGAGAGAGAGAGAGAGAGAGAGAGAGAGGTAGAGGAAGGGGGGAGAGAGAGAGAGAGAGAGAGAGAGAGAGAGAGAGAGAGAGAGAGACGAAGGGAGGGAGAGAAGAGAGAGGGGGAGGGAGAGGGAGAGAGGGAGAGAAGAGTGGGGGAAGCGAGAGGTAAAGGGAGGGAGAGAGGGAGAGAAGAGGGGGGAGGGAAGGTAGAGAGAGGGAGAGAGGGTAGGAGGTAAGGAGGGAGAGGTAGAGGGAGGGAGAGAGAGAGAGAGAGAGGGAAGGAGGGAGGGAGAGGTAGAGGGAGGGAGGGAGAGAGAGAGAGAGAGAGAGAGAGAGAGGAGGGAGGAGGGAAGGTAGAGAGAGGGAGACAGGTAGAGGGAGCGAGAGGGAGCGAGAGGGGGAGAGAGAGAGAGAGAGAGAGAGAGGGAGAGTAGGGGGGAGGGAAAGAGGAGGGGTCTTAAGGGGTCACAGGATACCATATGACCTCTTAGGAAACAATACGACCTCTAATGACACCTAAGGGGTCATATGGTGGGCTAATAAAATGATATATTAAATTTAAAGTTATGAATAGAACATCATACAACGACACTCCAAGCGAACAAACAACGAGGCTTTACTAAAGAGCAAGTTTAAGAGCTTGACTTAACCCTAAGATTACTGCCTAAGTTCTAAAACATATGATGCTATTAAATTTGCAAGGTTATAAGACTGATCTCTATTGTGACTATAGGAATTGCACACTTGATTTCTTTCATGGGTATGTACCATTCCAAGCTGTTTGACAAGTGATGATCATCATATACTACCACTGCCATGCATACAACAAACTTGAATTTCTTTAGGTGACAGGCGTTGTGTAACAACATGGGAACTCTTGCATACCCACCACTATCATTCTACAGGACATCATCTGTGTTACTCTCCCTCTTTCTCTTCCTACCTGTTATTTTCTTCTGAAAAACATATTGCAGGTACTCTGACTCATCATGTTTCTTTGTTGACACTATTTTCCACATCTTCTCTGCTCATTAAAAACACATTCAAGAAGAATATTGCTACAAGTTTCCTTGTTTGTCACGGTAATACACCCGTGGTTCAATTTCAAACCCTATTCCTCCTATTCAATATAGACACAAAAATCCATCAGTCAATTTTTTTAGGAGAGGATAAATGATAAAAATCAAAGAGGAAGTTGCAAACAAGAAATAAATTCACTTACTTCTATAGAAGTGCAAACACAGTTGCAATGGGGTATGGAGGGACGGAGGGAGAGAAGAAGAGAAAGAGGATGGGGTATGGAGGAAGGGAGAAGGGGATATATATATATATATATATATATATACCTTGTATGCGTTTGAGAGGGGGAGACAATACACTTACACATGTATATATATGTTTAATATATTATATATATACATATATTATATGTATATAAACATATTATATATACAATGTCATATTATACACATATACTATATTACATATAGTATATGTATATACACATATTATATATCGAATATCATATTATACAATAGCATGTACGCGCTGTTTATAATAAAGGTAGCGTGTACGCACTATTTATAGGGAAACAAGTGTGTACACGCTGCTTACACTATAAGTACCCCGTACGCGCTTTTTAAACCATAATAACCCCGTACGTGTTTTTGACTGTTTAGACTTGGAAATAGGCCTGGATGACAAAGCTACGGATTGGAAGTTTGATTTCCGTCCATTTCTTTCATTTTTGACGTGTTTTATTTTATCAACTTGGTTTATCGACTTTGTCATCATCAGGTTTACACTTCATAAAGTGGGTATTTCTAAAATTGCCACCATATTTTCACCCATCTTCTGAGCTTTCTAACCATATAATTTGTTTTCAATTTGAACAACAATAACATATTATTAAATTGAATTTCTTTTACTAGTGTCTCCATAGTTCTCACAGACATAGATGCACCATTTTTTCAATAACTTTTGATATACTTATCCAAATTTAAAAAACTTTATATATTATTGAAGTGCACTTGATTCTTTATGTATTTTCGATTTGTTTAGTGCAACTTATGCTTCGCGCACAAATAGGTACCTAATTTTCAGGATGTGCTCAATTGAAAAAATCATTAAAAAAAATACTCAACAAAAAATTACAAAAAAATACACATCTTCTAGTGCTCACTCTTAACTATCTTTCTGCCAAAGGATTTGTCAAAATACTAGATCTAACTATAACTTTTTTGATGTGCACGCTAGACACTATGTTATGTTTTTCAAAAAAAATCAGGGTCATTTTTTCGTGCGCAAAGGATTTGACCCCCTTAATCTTATCCAATTTTGAAAAAAATTAGTAGTTTGGAAACTAGATTCAAAGTACTACAATATTTTTTCTTTGATTATCTTCATATCTCGAGTGGATGACTTTCAAATTTCACCTCCAAGTTCAAGTTCACTTGATTTCAGAAAAAAAAAAAAGTGTCCACTTATACCCCCCCTTTTGACCACCATCTTTGTGCACTTACCCCTCTCTAATGTCTTCTTTTTGGGGGGAGGGGAATGAGGTTAGGAAAAAATGTTGATTGAATGGCTAAGATTGAGTGAGCTTGTGAAGGGTCAAGATTGATGGGTTTAGGATCCATGTGATGGCTTTCAACCCAATCCCATGATGACAAGTGTCAACATGAGATGGCTTGAGAAGAGAGGGAAGGAGAATTTAATGCCTGAGGAGACATGAGGGTAACCTCGTGTGGGTTGGGTTATTGGATAAATCGTTTATCCAAGGGATAAACTCTTGTGAAAGAGTAAAAGGGATAACCATGGTCAAAGCAATGAATGCTTGAAGAGACCCATGAGTTAAAGGATGGTTGAGTTAGAGAGAAAGTCTCTAACCAAAGGCTGAGTTTGAGTTTGCCATTTATGGTCATGTAAGAGCCTTTAATGGTTTTAGAAGACTTTAGATGTTAGCTTGTTGGAGACACAAAGCCTTTAATGGTTATTGAAGACTTTTGGGTTCTTTTGAGAAGCGACCTTTCTTAAGGGATGTGCAAATGATTAGAGGGGGGGATTAGGTTAATTAGAAGGGGTTAGAAGAGTCTAGAAGAAAGTTAGAAGAATCTAGAATAATCTAGAAGAAAGATAGAAAAATCTAGAAGGGAGTTAGTTAGCAAGTGGGTGAGGATAAAAGGGGATTTTAATTAAAATAAAATTCATTTATTTCAACTAAAATTATGCAACTTGCATTTGTAGGAGAATGCAAGTGGGAGGGTTTTAGGGATTTAAAATAAATATTTATTTATTTAAATGTGAGAGAGAGGATTTTAGGGATTAAATGTGGAGAGGGGTTAATTAAACAAATATGCTTTATTTATTTAATTAATTGTCAGAACATGGTTTAATGAGTTAAATTAAATAAATTGAATAATTTATTTAATTAATAGGAGGAAAGGGTTAAGATGAATTAATTAAATAATTTAATTAATTATTGATCGATGGTTAAATAATCAAATAAATACTAAGTATTCATTTAATTAAGTAGACAGATTTGGGTGTCTACAAAAAGAAAGTGAGATCTATGAAGAAAGGGAGAGGTGGGTAGGGAGAGGTTGAGAGACCTAGAGAGGGAAGAGTAGATAGGTGAGGGAGAGAGAGATAGAATAAAATAAGATAGATAAGTTCACAAAGAGAGAAAGAGGGGTAAGGAGGTGGAAAGGAAAGAATTAAAGAGGAGAGAGATATAGAGGTGAGAGAACTAGAGCCTAGGAAGAGAGAGGTGAGAGACATAGGGTGGAAAGATAGAGGTGAAGGAGATACAGGGGAATTAAGAGACAAAGAGGGAGATGTAGATATGTAAAGATGGAGGGAAGGAGAAAAATAGGTATGGAAAGAGAGGTTAGGAGGGAGAGGTATTCATTAAGAGAACACAGAGAGAGTGGAGAGAAACAATAAGAAGAGAAGAGAGATGGAGGGAGGGAATGATAGATATGGAGAAAAGGAGGGAAGGTGAGAGAGAGAGGGAGAGAGTATAGGAGAGACATAGAGAGGGGAGAGAGAAGAAATAGAGAGAAGAAAGGGGGAGTAATAGGTCTAGAATTTTTGGTAGATAAAGAGGTGATGAGAGATAAGAGAAGGAGATAGTTCATAAAGGGATATGGGTAAGGGGTGATGGAGAGAGAGAGGTGGAGAGGAGGGGAGAGAACTAGAGAGGGGATAAACAGAGAGATGAGATATGTAGAGCATGAGAGAGAGGTTAAATACCTAGATGGGAGAGATAGAGGAGAGATAGATAGAGGGGCATAAAGATAGGTGCCTAATGAGACATTGATGGATAAGTATAGAGGTGGAGAGGGAATGAGGGAGAAACCTAGAAATTTGATAGAGAGAGGTAGAGAGAGTAGGAGGGAGAGGTGGCAACCAAGACAATGGAGAAAGGGAATAGATAGAAGAGAAAAGAGATGACTAAGAGGAGATGGATGTAGAGGTAGACATGGAGGGATTCAGAGACCTAAGGAATAAGGATATAGATAGGTTTGGAGAGAGAGAATAGAGGGAGAGAGTTCATAAATGGATAGGGGTAAGGGAGAGGGAGAGAGATATGGAGATGGGGGGAGAGAACCAGAGGGTGGACAATTAATTAGATGAGATACCTAGAGGGGGGGAGAGAGGTGGTAATAATATAGGGAGGGAGAGGTAGTGAGGTGAATAGGGAGGGAGGAAGAGACCTAGATATGGGGAGAGAGAAGATAGAAGGGATAGGTAGTGACCAAGAGAATGGAGAGGGAGGGGAGTGAAATAATAAGATAATGATAGAGAAGAAGAGAGAGGGAGGAAGTCAAGGATAGACATGGGGTTAAGGAAGGAATGAAAGGTAGAGAAGTTGGGTTTACCTAGAGAGGAGACAGAGAAGTGAAAGAGACAAGAGAAGGATAGAGATAGGTCTAGAGTTTGGGGGAGATAAAGAGAGTGAGATACATAGCTGAAGAATGATAATAGGAGCATGTTGATTACTGAAATTTGACTGTCTGAAATTTAATATGATCCTCTTAAAACTAGAATCTACATTATAAGTCCTATAGAGATGAAACCACTCTCAAACATCCTGCCAATATATAAATGTTATATTTCATGTATATATTCTCCATCAAGGGTGGATATAACTTGTGCCATGATTGGAAAATTTATACACTCACAAAACCTTCACATTGGACAATGCAGAACATTTGGCAGGCGCCAAATGTTTAAATTCAATATTTTGCATTTGGCAAGCACCAAATAGGGCGAGCGCCATATTTGGCACTCGCCAAATGGTTTGGATTGGAAACCTTAAACCCTTTGGGTTGGATTGTACTTGGGCATCCAACCCAAAGGGTCGAATGACCATTTCAGACTTGAGACGTGTTTTTATCAGAAGATTAAAAAATTCACATATTTTTGGTCGTGCTTTCCATCAGGTTTGCATGTGTTTCAATAAAACCAAAAAAAACACCATAGCAACCTCAATCTCTCTATTAGCTATCCAAGCATGTAATTTTTTTTGCATTTTGATTTCATTAAGGCTTTCATCTATAATTTCTTTTGTTAGTGTGTCCATTTTTTGTCGAAACCCAACATGCACTATTTTGGGTATAGCTTTTTACACGTTCATCCGATTTTGAGGAAACGTATATTTTTAGAAACTAGACTCCATTCTACACAATTTTTAAAAAAATGATTTTTGATTTTTTATTAGTTATCAATGATTTTAGGGGGGAGCATGCTCAAATTTTTGTTTTTCAAGATGTGTCCACTTCGAAAATTAGTAAAAAATCATATACTAGTTAAAAAAATAGCTGAAAAATCTAGTATAAACTTCAAGGTGTTAGATAATTTCTCACTGAAGCGATTTTAAAAATTCAACAAAAATTTAATATTTTAAAGGGGCTACAATAGACGTTATGTTATGTTTTTTGCATAAAAACAGGACCACTTTTTGTGGACCCCCTTTTTGAAGCCCTTAATCTCCACCATTTTCAAAACAAATAAGTAGTTTAGAAAGTCGACTCGAAGCACTCTGACTCTTGTTCTTGTTGCATCTTCAAATTTGGAGTGTAACTATCTTCAATATGTCGTTGAACTTCAGACTTTGTTGATTTCAAAAAAAAGTGGCATCTTAAGACCCCCTTTTGGTACCACAACTTGGGGCACATATCCACATTATATCCAATGTGCAATTTAGTAGATTGGTTGAAAAAGTCATGAGAAGAGACCATCAATACTCTTTACATTTTTTTATGCAAAGTGGTGCAAGATTACCCCATGACTTTGATGTGTTACAAATTTTGGAAGAGGACCCCAATCAAGCTAATAGTAGTGGTCATCATGGTGGTAATAGATGTGACCATGTCGTCCCTAAGTCACCTTCATCCTTGTTTCAAAAACCTCAAGTGATTTATACTTGTGCTTATACCAATGATGCTAGGAACACTCATGAATAACCCCGTGCTCATCCTCTCCAAGGGCGAAGAAATACCAATGCATATACTCAACAATACGAGAATACCCAAGATCATGGCAATACCTATGCAAGGAGACCACGTGTTAGATTTGGGAGCAATACCCAAGATCGTACTTACATTACCTCTTATCCCCATGGTCATGACACATACAATCGTCCTAGGCCTAGTGCTGCTCATCATAATACCATACCAAGTGGCCCTTACAAAAATTGCGTTCTCCACCCATATGAGCATATATATGACCAATATCACCCTTACAAAAATTGCGTTCTCCACCCATATGAGCATATATATGACCAATATCACCCTTACAAAAATTGCGTTCTCCACCCATATGAGCATATATATGACCAATATCACCCTTACAAAAATTGCGTTCTCCACCCATATGAACATATATATGACCAATATCACCCTTACCTGCATTATATTCCTCTACCTAGTGGCTTAGGAAAGGGAATACCTCAAAGAGAGAAAGCACCACCTAGCAATGATGTACAATAGCAAATTAAGGAGTGACAACAACAGATCGCAAGAATGAAAACACCAACAAAAGACTACACAATCCATGACATATATCCTTATCCATATGATAGAAGCATATCAATGCCTCCTTTTCCCCACATTTTGTGACACCCAAATTTGACAAGTACAAAGGGAAGGGAGATCCAAGGCACGCATTAGAGAATTTTTCACGGCTTGCATAGAGGTGGCAAAAGAAGAATCTTATTTGATGAGATTATTTCAACAAAGTTTAGGTAGACAAGCCATGGAATGGTTTTCGCAACTTTCGCCTGGCATCAAGTCATGCGATGAATTGGGAGAGGTCTTCATACATAATTGAAACTGACGTATCGATGACCACTTTATGCAATATAAAGCAGAAAGCGGTATGAATTTTAGCATTAGAGATAGTTGTCAGATCCTCCGAGTAACGATGGAATGGTAACTTAAAGGTGTCCTTTGCATCGCATTTATGATGCAATGTCATCATTTCCCGAAAGAAGTCAAACGCAGAAAACGGATTTGAAGCAGTTTTAAATTTCCTATTATTTAAGGAAAATTCCAGATTTATTTTGATAATAATATATGTGGAGATGTTATCGATCGATGTTTTTCTTCCAAATAGCAACGAGGATTCTGGGTGAATTGAGTGTGAGCATAGAGACAAAGACTCTAATCCACCTAACAGCTTGCAAATGACAAATTGCTTTTTTGGGTGAAATTAGGGAGAATCGCCTGAGATCTTTCATAAGATATAACCACTGGATTATCTTGCATGCACTTATGTTTATTCTGGGGGATGAATTCATGTATACGGACCATAGATATTGCGTTAATACTGATATCTCCTCTATGTTCTTGGCTATTGCGTTAGACTGTGGGTTGTCTAAGGAAAAGGAAAAGCTACTATGTGAAAAGGTTTTCAAAAAGCAGGTTTTGGGATGTATTGACAATGTGTTCATGAACTTGGATAATTTTTGGATATACCTTGGATAATTTTTGTATTCTAATTTTCATTTTAATATAAATGGGTGTCGACCCTTTCAATATTTAATGATAAAAAAAAAGTTTTCATAATGTCCATTCTTTATTCGATGGTTATATTACTCTCCTCGACCATGTCGCTTTCTTCGACTAAATCTACACTCATTCACACATCAATGAGTCAGTCCAAAAATGAAAGTTGAAACACAATGAGACAATGATGACATCATAAATAATTCATCTTTTCATTTGCATTCAATAATTTAATATAGTTTATTACATTATTAAAGTAATAAAATAGATGGGAAGTGGAATTCATGATTGTGTACTTGTCTTATGACTTTGGATTTGGCCCTATACAAGGTATAATTCTGCTTTATTGTTCACCAAAATAATCTTTGTCTACTCTAGAACTTTTGTTAATTGAGAGATGTAGTACAAAGAAATAGCTTGGAAAGATTGTTGTTCCATTGCAAATAGACAAGTTGTCCTAGAATTTAACCACTAGATATGTATAGAAATATTTAAATATATTAGGCAAGAGTCCTAGAATAATGTAAGTAGATTCTTTATTCTTTTTAAAGCACTAAATCCTAGTGTGGCACATTTTGATTGTTCCCTTAATGCTCTATAATAAGAGAGAAAGCTTGAGATGGTGGATGGTGAAACAAATGTTATTAAATTTCTTTAAATACTAGTACATAACATCAAATTTTGTAAAGTGTATGTTTTCGCAAGTTAGGGTGTGCAAATAAAGGGATCCCATTAGCGAAATCTAAATTTTGAAAAGTAAAGAGTTAAGTCCAAGTGGCTAATGACTGCATAATTACAAACTTGATCCTAAGTGACAAAATAGTTATATACAAGTAACCATATGGAATTAGATGCAAAGATCATTTTGATGATAATAAGATAAAGCCAATGTATCAAAGTATGTGTAAATAGAAATAAGGTAAGGCTAACTCAAAATTCAAGTACAAGTACAGGATTAGCTAAGTAATAATTAGTAGAAGTAGATCAACCACAAATAGTTGAGTGGTGAACACTTTGAAACTTGCACTCCAACTAGACTTTACCATAATCTAAAAACCAATAAATTTGAATTCCATATGAAAAATTATAATTAAAGAAACAAAAATGAATAAATTCAATATAGTGAAAATAAATAATTGTTATAGAATGTTTTTTCAATTAATAAATAAATACGGTCAAAAGTGTATAGACGGCTCGCTCCTATCGGCTGCCTTCATCTGTGTAATTTCCTTTGCATTGTTACTGCTGCGTACGAAAAGGAAAATAATTCCTTCATGCCCACCAATATTTTTGCACATTTTTTAGTATTTAAAAAACCAGAGATTAGCCGAACATTTCACATTCTATCATAGATTTCTCGGTACAGTTGAGTTGAAGTTGCCTATTTTCTGAAGAATTCCTCCGGCATGGGACTTCCTGTAGGTCTTCGTAATATCGCTATACCCAGAGTGCTGCTCTACTTGGCATTAGTCATGGCTTATTTAGAGACTGGAATTTATTGGTTTCTTTCTGGTCTTGGGCTGTGCGACGCACCAGAAGAAGAGATCAATCTTTGGCGAGAATTCTTAGAAATTTCCTCTGCCATTTCTTCTTCTTCAGGGCAGATGATTAAGCGTAGGTTGTCTGTCATAACATTCCGAAATGTTGCAGAGAAGTTGATTGAGATTGAAGAGGATTTTGTATGCGCGGTCTGCTTGAGCTCTTTCAAAGAAGATGATGAAATCCGAGAGTTGCGCAATTGCTGCCACATTTTTCACAGAAATTGTTTGGATAAATGGATTGATAACAATCAGGATACCTGCCCTTTCTGCAGATGTGCTCTGCTTCCACCGATTCAAAGTGTTGATGAATGATGCAAATGAACGCTTCCCAAACCCTCTAATTTATCGGTGATAATTTCATGAGGGTTTGATTATTGTTTTTTTCTGTGCATTTTACTTCATTAATTTGGGGCATTTACTCTGCCAGTGATTAAAATGAAATGTTGATCCTTCCTTTGTTTTTATTAGTGTTGATAAATTATGCAGATGAACGCTTCTCAAAATTATGGCAGAGGATCAACCCTCTAACCTCTCGGTGATAATTTCATGAGGGTTTGATTATTTTATTTCTGTGCATTTTACTTCCTTATTAAAATTCGTTAATTTGGGGCATTTGTTCTGCCAGTGATAAAATGAAATTTTAATCCTTCCTTTGTTTTGTTAAAAGAGGGAAATTGGTTGTAATCGATTTCCAGCTATTATAGTTCTTCATTATTTTCATCTAAGAAGTTCGAATGTGACACCTAGTATCATTATTGTTTCATTATGCTGTACTAGTTTTCTGTATAATCAGAATTTTGAACCATAGGAAAGAGAAATTGGTTACAATTTTTCATTATCTCATTTAGATTAAGAGTTCAGTCGTAACATGAATACATTCGTTGCTTCATCTATAACAATATTATTGTATTAGATTTCTGATTTAGTTACCCTCTTTGAATAAAATTCAGCCAAAACGAAATATTCTGGAGTGCAAGATTTGAACCAGTAATCTCTTGTTGACAGACATTCAGTGTATCATGTTATGAATTCATGTATATAAAACCTTCTCAAACTATTCATGTATATAGAAAAGCGTTAGTTCATTTTGTCTACCTACAGATTTTTAAAGGTACTGTAGTGTTATAGTTTATTTTGCGTGGATTACAGTGGATTTTGAGATTTTGGTTTTTGTTTTTTTGTTGTTGTCTATTCATAGATTTAACTGTTTATAGTTATTGTTCCAAGTAGTTATTGTTCTAGATTCTGAGTAGTACCACTATGCATGTAATTATAAAAAGTGTAAGTATATTTTTTAGATCATGGTACTAATAATAATACAAGAATGACTCAATTTATGGTAGTTATTGGTACATATGAAATTTAATATTTTTAATTTTTTGTTTCTTTAAAATTAATAATTAAAAAGTTGAATGCACAAAGAATGAGATTATTAGAACATAAGATAATTGATATTCTTTCTTTATAATATCAGTAAATTTTATATAACTTTTGATAAAATATTAATCATTTCAATAAATTTTAATCATTTCAATATTTTTACATTGATAAAAATGTAAAAAACAAAAAATAACAATAGTTTATTATGCCGAAGGCGTCTCCTACTATGGAAGACTGCTTTGTTTTCCATCGACGGTTGAAAATTGTAGTGAGGCATTGCAAGACGATTTTCGATGCGCTCTGGCGCAATTTCTTCGAAAGAAAAGCACATGTAACAGTACCAAGCGGGAAATATCCTGACGAAGCAACCCCGAAACATCCCATCAGTTTATTGGTTTTCCCGCGTTGTTGATTTTTTCTCGTTGACTGTATGATCACTATCTATCATCATTCCTTACATCTTTGTCGTATTGCTATCCAATCAATTTTACTTTTGTCCTTACAAAATGGCCATTTCCGCACGCAGTATAAATTTTCCCCACTTGTGGTTGGTGATCCGTAAAAAAACATCCATGATTATTTGTTTATAAGGTTTTTTTTGACATTTTTATTGCCCGAAGGCGTCTCCTTATATGAAAGGGATGACCTGATGTTGGCGATCAACGACTCTCATGATCCATTATTTGTAAATATACAAACAAAATAATTATAAGTATATAACTTAATGAGCTTATGTAACTAATAGCACATGTTTGAACTTGCTATTGTAAATATTTTTTCTTTATTAAAGAAGAGAATAATCACAAGTCTAAAACTTTATGACAATTAATTGCACATACCTAATCTTGATATCATAAGAGCAATTGTAGGTGAGCTTGTTTTTTCTTTCTACTAATGTTGTATGGATTCTTTTTAATTTTGGAATAGTGCTCCAAAGAGAATGTAGCCTATAGCAAAGAAGAGAATAATTAGAAGTGTATAACTTTATGAGAGTGTACAAAGTAATTGCACATAATTGAACTTGCTATTGGAAGTAATATTTGTCTATTGAAGAAGAGAATAATTAGAAGCCTATAACTTTATGAGAATGTAAAAGTAATTACATACATACTTGAACTTTTCTATTGTGAGAGCAATTGTAGGCAAACTTCTTATTTCTTTGTAATAATCCAAGATGAAGGAATGGATTTTGAATAAGACAAGCAAGATCAAAAGTAGTAATAGATTATGGAAGTATGAAATGGATAGGATAAGGGATATGGATATGACATTCCTCACTTATAAGATGAGTTCTCCCTCAAATTGTTTTGCTCAATTACTCTAACGATAGTACTAGCCCTCAAATATGATATATATAATATGATGCAAAGCTAATTATAAAAATAATCATACTAGCACTTGTAGCAAACACAAAGTGCAAGGGTTACATTGATAGTAAGATATAGGTTAACTAATATATTGGAGAATACAAATTGATGAAAGAGTGATATGACATACTAATCCTACCACTAATACTAATTGAATCCTTATCCTAACATTATTTATGATCTTAACTTAAATCTTAGGAACACCAACTCCTATTGTAATTGAACCCTAATGTTAACCCCAAACCTAATTCAACTATAACCCTAACTATAAGCTTTGTCTTAGAATGGTAATCTTGCACTTGGATCCTAAAGCTAACTCTAACCCTAACCTAAACTTGTAGAATGAAAACATTAATTTTAATCATTCCTTAACCTTAACCTTAAGCTAACCTTAACCCTAACCCTAACTATAAATAAAATGGTACATATTACTTAATTTTTGTATATATAATTTAATATTTACATTAGATGGAGGATCATAATTTAATACAAAAAATATAGTATTTTACATATTGTAATAAAATAATTTTATATTTTTTTAAATTATATATTATTGCCAAAACATTTTTAAATCATTTAAATTTTAAGCATTTTTATTATGTAGTTAATATAAACTATTCTAAAACAACAACAACAACAACAACAAAATATAAAGAGACAAATTTTGTGACAATAGAATTAAAATTATTATTAATATTTATATTTTAAAACTAAATTTCATTAAGTTTGTATTGTGAAGATAATAATCTTGATTATTACTTATAAATTGTAGATATGAACATAAAATAATTGTATTAAAAACTAAAAAGTATTATTTTTATTATAATAATTAATTTAATTTGAATTTAAATAACACTAATTCTAACCCTAATTGAGTCCTAATACTAATCCTACCTAAATTTATCATAGAATAAAAATATCAATTTTAACAACCCCTAATGCTAACATTAAGTTAATATTTACATAGGATTGTAATTCTATTCATAAAGATGGTAATCTACATATTGCAATTAAATAATTTAATAAATTTTCTAATGAATTTTTGTTCTCAATACTTTACTATCATTTATTTCGATCCCTATGCAAAATAATCTCATAAATCAGAAAACAATAGAGGTGTTAATTTTAAAGTTATTGCATATCCATAGTGGTATGGATTTGAGTGGACCCATAGTTGCGATTCTCAACTCCGAAAGTTTCGTGATTTTAAAATTCGTACTCTCAAATGATATAAAAATAAAAGTTTGATGAATATAAAAATATTTGCAAATTTCATTTTATAATAATTTATAATATTAAAATATAAAAAATTATATATGTTAAAAAGATTTAAATTTGAAATTTATTTTTATTAATTTATGTATTTTTTATGAATTTAGAAATGATAAAAAAATATTAAAATTAATTTAGTTATTATAATATCTTATTAAAATTTTATTTATTATAGGATAATTATATTTTCAATTTTTATTTTAATTTATATAAAAAAACTAAAAAATTGATTAATATTGAAGTATTTTTAAAATTAATTGTTTAATAATTTTTAGTACTAAAATAGAAAATAAAAATTTAATCGTATAATAATTTAAATATTAAAATAAAAATAAAAAAATTATATACATGATATACTTAATCAAATGACATGTGACCTTGAGCTTACCTCCCCAAGGACATGTTATTCTTAGATTGTTGGTACAAAATAAAATGACTAGTCAAAAGTCAATTTATCTCTCTCCCTTTCCCTTCTCATATATCTCTATATCTCCCTCTTTCTCTCTACTCTATCTCCCCTACTTCTCTCTCCAACTCTGCATCTCTATTTGTCTATTTGTACTTCTCTTTATCCCTCTCCCCCTCTCCCCCTCTCTATATCTCTTTATTGCTCTATTTCACCATCTATGTCTCTAGATATCTCTCCCTCTCCCTCTTTTTCTATATCATTTTATCTCTTCCTGCCTCTTTATCCCCTATATCTCTTTATCTCTCTATCTATTCGTCCACCTCTCCCTCTCTCGCTCCATCTTCATTTCTGCCTCCACCTTTCTTTCTCTCCCTCTATCTCTAGACATGTCTCCCTCTCTCCATCCATCCATCTCCCTCCCTCCCTCTCTTCCCCGCTTTTTCTCTTCCTAGACCTCTATATCTATATCTAGTTATCTCTCTCTCTCTTTCTCTTCCTCCCTCTATTTTTCCCTCTCTCTCTATTGCAAACATAACATGAGACTCTTGCTAATGAGCCTCTTGTTTTTTGTTTTTTGATATTATTACTGACTCTCTGCCTGTAGGTCTTACGATAATGTGCCCGTAAGACTTAAAAAATAAAGGATTTAGCCACTAGCTGGTGTCATTGGCATGCACAGTCCCCCTCAATGGCATCACCTAAGGCCGAGCATTATTTGAATTTGGAGCATATAATGCCTAAAGGTCTTATGCCTATTAGGTCTTAAATCTAGGATTTAGCCACTAGGTGGTGTCATGTACACTCCCCCTTAATGGCATCACCTTAAAGCCAATCACTGCATAGAGGATTTTAAAGTGATGGCTAAAATTACAATATATAGTATGTGCCCATGATCTTCAAACTATCTTTATTATAGAATGATTTTACTTGAGTGAGGTGCCCATGATCTTCAAGGTGCCTTTATTATAGAATGTTTTCACTTGAGTGAGGTGCCCGTGATCTTCAATGTTCATTTTGATCTTTAGAAATGATATTCTATAGAAAGAGTAAAGTAACTTCAAGTAATATGGTACTTTCATATGTATCCAAATGGAACTCTTCAATAAATCTTCAAGGCTATATTGATTCTTCAAGAGCTACATTCATATTTTGTCCATTTGATTCAAAGGCACATAGAAGATAGTCTTCTTATTAAAGTATTGCACCATCCATGTAATAGAACTTGCACCATATGTTTTGAAGGCATAACCTCGCCATAAAAGAAACAATATAGTTAGTAACATAGTAATCAACTTCATTTTTGGTGCAAAGAAAGAACATAATATTATTTTTTGTCATTTGCTAAAGATCATATAATATTCCTCATAAATTTAGAATATAATCCAACACAAGGAGATCGACATACATTTTCATGATAATAAGCATGAATAATTAGTTTTCTTGTTTAAAAAATAGACATACTACTACATATAGTAATGATCCATAAAAAATAGGCAACGGGTGAGCTATCCTTTCTAGGTTTGCTCCACAGACAATTTATAAGTGCGATAGTCGCCCATTATAAATAGTATGATTTTAAAAAAAATGGATCAAATATAGAATAGAATAACAAATCACTTGGATCTCTAAAAAGAGGATGCTAATGAGAAATTTTTAAATTTGCTTATGCATATTTACCAGCTTGTACATTTCATAAAAAATATTTTACCCTACATTTATAAATAGATAGATGATTTCTTGTTTATCATTGTGATAGTTTGATATCAAGGAATTTGCTTATCAAACATACTATAATCAATAATATACCTAATGTTAACATAAGGTATATCCTCCATCAAATACCTATAAAAATTAAATTTGAGATAAATCATGATGTTCCTTCCCTTTATTCCTACTAGTTCACATATGGGCATGTGCACAAAGATGGTGGTCAGAAAAGTGGACACCACCCAAAAAAAACTTGGAAAAATAGGCAGCGCGTACGTGGTTTTAAAATTTCAAATTCCTGCATACGCACTTAGGTTTGTTCTTCTCGAGCCTAGAAAAAGTAGCGTGCACGCACTGAGTTTAGGAAACTGAGCACATGCGTGCTATGGCTAGGAAAATTAGCACGTACGCGTTGCTTATAGGAAAATGAGCGCGTACGTGCTAATAATCCTAGTAAAACCGCATACACGGTGCCTGATAAAAAAGGTTTGTAAAAAAAACTGGGTCCTCATTTACCCAAAAAGCATGTTTTTTAGTTTGTTTTTTTCCCATTTTCTAACCTAAACCACGAACAGGGTGCTAAATTTGTCCTCTAGGCTATGGATCAAGGTTAGTTTTTGTTTATTTTTCTCTTTCTTTCTGGTTTATGCAATTTGTTTTACATTTTGAATTTAATTTCATTAATTTTGATTAGGTTTTTTCATTTTTTATTTCAAAAACCAAATTCTTCTAATCCAGAACAAGAACAACTAAATGCACCTCCTGAAAACCCCAAGAACAACCAAATGCACCTCCTGAAAACACACAAGAACAACCCCCAATTCCTCCTTTTGACCGCATAGCCGAAACACAGGAAGAATTAATTAATTAGTTAGGGAAAAATACATCCAAAATCAATAGACTAATTGTAAAATTGAAAACTTTTGAGCTTGACCATCATCAATCCCTCGCCACTAGCCTAGAAACATTAGCTAGTGGTGCCATAGCTGTTTCCACAAAAATAACCAAATGGGAAAGTTTTAGGGATAGGCGTCGTCAATTCTATGCCAATGGGCTATCATACGATGGAGTTAAAAACAAAAATATTTCTAAACAACAAATATGTGCCCTTTTTGTTGACCCCAAAACTGGTCAGTCATTACCTCCTAATGCAAAGAGGTTTCCCATACATTGGTGTACCAATGTGCAGATGAAGAATCTTTTTTGGCAGAGGTGGTGGATGGTCTTTGACGATCCACCTTGTAATAATTATTAGGTGCCATTATATTTTTTGAGAAAAATATATTGTGAGTTTGTGCTCAATGTGCGCCCAAATTATTTTGACATGAGAGAGTTTCATGGTAGAGGTGGTGGCTCTGCCCAAGATAGACCTGGAGCCCGTAGGCGATTAGCCATAGAGAGTCACCGCCCCCTAGCACCCAAACCCAAGGTGCATTAGGTTGTCCCATTAGAGTTGAAAGAGTCGATGGAGCTACAGACTCTTCAGGCAGCCATAGCATTGACTGGTGCCATCATCTAGCATGGGACATCATTAGCACACCCTATTGTATTGGATGATGAACCGTTAGAGGGCGATAGAGAGCCCATTGAGCATATGTGTATCAGTTTCTCGGGGATATGCTCGGGGATAGATGATGCAACCAATGCAGATGGATACTCATATCATCTATGCACGATTTGCGGTTGTAGATGTCAGGCTCACATGGTTGAGTATGTCGCACTGACAGATGAGTTGATGGACATGGTGTTTGCCCATGAGCCACAGACACAGGTGTGTTGATTTGAATTCATAACATTTTATTTATCAGTCACTTTAATTTTGTAATTACATAAATGAATTTTCATTTATACATCGATTTAAATTGAGACAAATAATATGCATTTCAGGATGCAGCAACGGTATCCCATACACCTCCCCCAGTTACCACAGCTGCAACTTCAATGCCTGAGGTATAAATTTTGTAACATGTTAAAATAGAATAGTACACTTTGAATTAAAAAAAAATACAAGATATACTAACTATCTTTAATGCTTGGTCCAATTTCTAGTTTGTAGGTGTTGACATGGGACAAAATGTCCCAGATTGATGACATCACGCTGTCGGTGATCAATTTTGGCCTACAAGGCTATACGGTATCATATTTTGTACAACTCTTTTATGTATTGTTTTGATGGAATATGCAAGTCATTTCATTTTAGATTTTTAAAATTATGTTTAATTTATTATCTGTACTAATATCTCATGTTAATTTTCTGTTTTTAAGGCACCCCCTCCGCATCTAGGGCTTGTCCGAAGAAAAAGAATATCTCGAAGATGCCAAAACGTGTGAAGAAGGTAATTGAACACATTTTTAGTTGTACAATTGTTTAAAAATGTTGAAATCAAGTATTAGTTGGGGTTTGTAGATTGATTAGTGTTTTTTGTCTATTTTACATGTACAGCGGCCATTGAGCTTTGTGGATATGTTGAATGCACCTAATTCGCCCGTGAATCAAGAGAGGGCAGAGGTATGTATCTCTACTTTATTTTCTTGATTTCATGATTATATGCACTTGTACATATGAACTTGTGATATATTATAATCTTATATTTTTTTCATACAGGGAATATCCATACCTATTTTGTCAATGGCGAACCCTCCTCCTTGCACTGGAGAAGCATATCAGGATCCAGTACACTTTTGTTTGATATGTAAAATTAATTGTTTTCAACCTTCAATACTTATCATTATATTAATTGTATTTAATCTTTTTACATTTTTTGTATAGGTAATAGCAACCGTTTCTACATCGATGGTGAGCCATCCTCAGTCCATTGGAGAAGCATCTAAGGCACAGGTACGTCATTGTTCTCTATATTATATCTTTTAAGTGTTTTTGATATATTTATGTTAGTACATTGTATTAATTGTACATTTAATCTACAATAGACTTGTTCGCGGTACGGCCATAACGTGGATCCATTTAAGTATGTCTTCAAGAAAACTCCTAAGAGTGACAAGGAGAGGAGAGCAAAGACATTAGCTCTAGATCAGCCGATGAGGTAATCTACATTTCAATTGAAAAAGAATTAAAGTTAAATGCATAGTTATGATGTTAATTGTGAACTATTTTCTACAAAAGAATTCTAACTTGGCTTTTGAATTGTGGTTTTGCAGCCATCTACAGAGTTGCGTACTGCATCGAAGAGGCTTGATTTTGATGATCCACCAGAAGTTTAGGATCATATAGTGTTAGTTTTGGTCATAGAATGACCAATACATGTAGATATATTCTACATTTTTATTGTATATCGATTTGGACATGGCATATGCCACATTTTTGTAATACTTGTATTGACTTGGCAGACATGCCTTTTTTTATATATATAAATATTGATATTTGATCCAATAAATGTATAATGAGTTTATTATTTTGTATTCGTTGCATTTTGTGGTTGTCCTTTTATAAATTTAAATGAATATTTGCATATGTAATCAACAACATGAATATAAACAAAAAAATATATATGATATAAAGCATTGCAATCGTGGAATATGATTTGATAAAATTTCTAAAATGTTGAATTAACCCTACAAAAATCCTTGTATTCAGTTCATTATTGTGTATTCATTGTATTTGGTGGCTGCCCTTTTATAAATTTAAATTAATATTTGCATATGTAATTAACAATATGAATATAAACAACAAAAATCGACAATATGAATTTAAACAACAATGTGTTTGGTGCGAGAGCACCCTCATGCTCGCAATGGTCAAATTTTGTTCCTCCTGTGCACAAACCGATGTCGCGAGCGCGTTTGGGTGGGCATGTTTACGCTAGGCATGCCCCTGTCGTGCATCCCAAAGCACCAAAACGTCGAGAGTCATACCCTACCGGTGAGATCTCTCAAGTGCCCTAAGTCCAAAAAATTGTCAAAATTTGATGGACTGTTTCTTCCAATCCACAAAACATACGGTTGATATGTTTGATCTTGTGGGGTTGCATGAGGGTCCTCTACAATGGTCTATCTCATTTTTCGACGACTCAGAGCCATTTTCAATTAGTAGCATTTTTTCGCCTGCTCAAAAATCGTCAGTTGCTTGCAAGGAAAAGTTGCAAGATTGGCTAGAATTGATTTTGTTCCTCGTGTGCACAAACTGACATCGCAAGCGTGTCCGGGTGGGAATTTTTAAGCTAGGCATGCCCCTGTCATGCATCCCAAAGCACCAGAACATCGAGAGTCATACCCTATCGATGAGATCTCTCAAGTGCCCTGAGTCCAAAAATTTGTCAAAATTTGACAGACTGTTTCTTCCAATCCATGACACATACGGTCAATCTGTTTGATCCTATGGGGTCGAGTGAGGGTCCTCTACAATGGCCTATCTCAGTTTTCGATGACTCAAAGCCATTTTCAATTAGTAGCATTTTTTCGCCTGCTCAAAAAACTGTCAGTTGCTTGCAAGGAAAAGTTGCAAGATTGGCTAGAATTGATTATGTTCCTCGTGTGCATAAACCGATATCACGAGTATGTCCGGGTGGGCATGTTTACACTAGGTATGCCCCTATCATGCATCCCAAAGCACGAGAACGTCGAGAGTCATACTCTATCGGTGAGATCTCTCAAGTGCCCTGAGTCGAAAAAATTGTCAAAATTTGATGAACTATTTCTTCCAATCCACGACACATACGATCGATCTGTTTGATCCCGTGGGGTCGAGTGAGAGTCCTCTACAATGGCCTATCTCGGTTTTCAATGACTCGAAGCCATTTTCAATTAGTAGCATTTTTTCGCCTGCTCAAAAAACCGTTAGTTGCTTGCAAGGAAAAGTTGCAAGATTGGTTAGAATTGATTTTGTTCATCATGTGCACAAATCGACATCGCGAGCGTGTCCGAGTGGGCATGTTTACACTAGGCATGCCCCTGTCATGCATCCCAAAGCACCAGAACATCGAGAGTCATACCCTACCAGTGAGATCTCTCAAGTGCCCTGAGTCCAAAAAATTGTCAAAATTTGACAGACTGTTTCTTCCAATCCACGACACATACGATCAATCTGTTTGATCCCGTGGGGTTGAGTGAGGGTCCTCTACAATGGCCTATCTCGGTTTTCGATGACTCGAAGCCATTTTCAATTAGTAGCATTTTTTCGCCTGCTCAAAAAACCATCAGTTGCTTGCAAGGAACAGTTGCAAGATTGGCTAGAATTGATTTTGTTCCTCATGTGCACAAACCGACGTCGTGAGAACATCTAGGTGGGCATGCTAATGCTAGGCATGCCCCTGTCGTGCATCCCAAAGCACCAAAATGTCGAGAGTCATACCCTACCGGTGAGATCTCTCAAGTGCCCTGAGTCCAAAAAATTATCAAAATTTGACGGACTATTTCTTCCAATCCACGACACATATGGTCGATCTGTTTAATCCCGTGGGGTCACGTGAGGCTCCTCTACAATGGCCTATCTCAGTTTTCGACGACTCAAAGCCATTTTCAATTAGTAGCATTTTTTCACCTGCTCAAAAAATCGTCAGTTGCTTGCAAGGAAAAGTTGCAAGATTGGCTAGAATTGATTCTATTCCTTGTGTACACAAACCGACATCGCGAGCGTGTCTGGGTGGGCATGTTTACGCTAGGCATGCCCCTGTCGTGCATCCCAAAGCACCAGAACGTCAAGAGTCATATCCTACCAACGTAATGAAGAAGTTGCTTGACAACTTTTTTGACAATTTTTTTGACAACAATGACAATTTTTGCTCAAATTGTATCTAGTCTCAATCTATCACCCCTATGACCTGATAATGACTCAAATAATTATCCATGATTATACAAGAATCAAGAATGCTCATGATTGACCAGGGACACATCACATATACTCAAAACATACTCATAAAACATTGACACACAAAATAGTCACAAAACATTGTCACATATTATTCAAAAATTTGCCTCTAAATATGGTCAAATCAGCTCTTGGCTATTTGATTATACAAAAACTTGTCTTACAAATAATCTCATGGGCTTTTATAGAAAATTTGGCATTACAATATATGCGATTCAGCTCATCACCATTTTAATATACAAATCATCTCATGGGCTTTTATACAAAATTTAGCATTACAATATGTGCGATTCAGCTCATCGCCATTTTAATATACAAAATTTGGCATGTACATATATACAAATCAGCTCATTGCCACTTAAATATACAAATTATGCCCCTAAACATGTAAAAATCAGCTCATGGGCATTTATATATACAAAAAATGAATATAGAACAATTCGTCGATGATTTATACAAAATTCTCAAAATCATTCTACTCTAAACCGTAGAATCAATCAAGTGAGCCTTTAGGATCGGCTCTAACCCGTATTGTGTCAAGTATTGCCTCGTGGTTAGATTCATGAACTTTCCATAAAATCTTGTTATGAGGTCTACGACGATACTTCATCAAATGAATATTTGTTGCAACAACAAGGTTAGAGAAATGAAGAATATGTATGTGTGTTTCAAAGTCTTCGAACAACCAAACATCAGAATTCTTGATAGGGTATCTCTGAAGCCATGTTCTTGTCACGACAACAGACCCTATTGGGTACTCAATACCCTCTCCGTCAATGATTGTGGTTGTCAATTTTCTTTTAGGATCAACACAACAACACAAATAGTAATACGTTCCTTCTTCATTGTTCTCTTCTGCAACAATTGCATACACATGACCTGCATTTTATAAGGTGTTAATTAATACCAAAAATAAAGTATGATGTACAACAAAATGAACCAAAAAGAATACTAGCAAAAAAATTAACTCAAAAAATCACCTGAATCCACTAGGTCGGATACATGGTCCAAATCCATAATGTCTCCATCTGGCTCAATTATAGTGCTTTGGGAATTTGATATGAATCAATGGGAACCAATGGTCTACAAGACCATTTGTCAACCCACTCTTCTGATTCTCATTCTTCCCACAAACAATACATGCATGAAGAGCAAAAACATACCATCTATCTCGTATAAATTACTAGTGAACTTGAATTTGAACTCATAAATGAGTGCATGTCATTTGATCCTGCAACTGTACAACAATCTAGATAGTTTTCAATGTTAGATTCAATAATCAACCAAAAATATCTACGAACCAATGACGTACCTGGATTACCTGGACCCATCGTAGACTTACACCATCGCACAATTGTTTCTACATCTACCAACTCAGCACCACCTTCGTACTTCAATTCTTCCCTGGCTAGGGCTCTTTTCACACATGCTCCTGCACCATCATGCTCTCCCTTACCATGTCCAGCCTTAGTGAAATTCCAAAAATGTTGTACACCACTTGTCACATGCATCCTTGTCAGCCAATAAAACATCCTTGCATTCTTGAATTGTGCGGTGCAATTATCTGACCATATTAAGTGTCGGTTGTATCGTATGTTCCTTTCCCTTAAACTATCATAGAAAACTTTAAAGCATCCTTGTACAAACTCTGATGAATGAGTATGATCATCACTTATGTAGAAGTGATACTCTCTTACAACCTTTCTATCCTCCTCTATGCTATCATTTGCATGCATGAATGCTATGTGTACAAAAATAGAAACTTGTGTAGAGTGATAATACATAGATTGCACTTCATTTTGAGGTTGTATTGTATAATTTTCAGTGAAATAAATGATAGAGACAATGGTGCCAAGAGGAAATGTGTCCTTACACAACTTGAATTGCTCAACTAACCATCAAGCTCTATGTGTGCATTATGTACTCATAAACTAGTTTCTCTTGAAACATTTTCATAAATTGAGCTACACATATATCATTTTTCACTAGCTCACATCTCTTCAAATCTTTTCCATCTTTAACTCCATATGTGACTGTCTTGTATTTTCCAAAAGAAACTAGTTTCATACCAATTTCATGTGTGCTCTCCAAATGTATGCATCTTGGTAAACATTGTAAACCACCACATATAGCACAAGAACCTTCCAAACAAGGCATCTTATAATAAATGCAACCATCATGTCTATTACATAACACACTTGAAATAAATTCTCTTGCCGACTTAAGAGGTGCTTGTATATTACATTCCTGCAAAACATCATTAGTGTGCAAAGTAGAACAAATATGACGAAAAATATCATAATGCATGGAAAATTCAATATGCATCCTACAACAACACGTGGTGCGTACATGATTAATCTTAATATAAAAAGGTTTTGCCATTTCAAAAAATCTTTGAGAAATTTTTATTTGAGGAAACTTTTGAAGGAATCTTTCATAAAATTTATTTTGAGTCATATCCAAATAGTGTTTCGCATGTGGCTCACGATTTTTAGACCCAATTCACCTTCTAACAACATCTCTTTGGTTGGGCGATACTCTTGTGTTGTCATGCCAAAAAAATTCAATTAATATTTTTAGTGCATCTACAACAACCTTGTCTTTGCATGGTAGTCTACTTGAGAATGCCCAAAGAGAATTATTGTTAGGTTCCTCTATTTGTTCTCGCCTCTTTAATGCTTTACTTAATGTTGTTCTACTAACATTCAATGACTTACTTGTTTTGCTTATCAAACGATCTTTTTTTATTTTCTTGCTCATTATGGTTGATGTAATGACACGTTGAGTAGCATTAGAATCTTTACTACGTGATTTTGAACCAATAGATTGATATGCATCAAATAGATTTTTGACAATAGTTCTTTCACTGTTACTTTCAGATGATCTTAGGCCTAGAATTTTCATTGTCTCTCTAAAATTCAAATTTTTAATCATTTGAACAATTAATTGACATCTTGCGGTTTGATTTAAGTTTTTAAAATAGTTTTGCCATATTCTTTTAACCATTCTCCTACAAGTTTGTTCATTCATTTTATTGGGCAATCCCAACGGTATTCTTGACTGATAAGTAACGCATGCGTTACTAAGCCTAAAAATGTTATCCCAGGGTATTGAATAATGGGAATAGTACCACTTATGAGTAATAATTACCGCGTATGCGCTACTAAGCCTTTAAAAAGTTATGGAAGGGGTATGGAGGAAGGGAGAGGGAGAGAGGGAGAGAAGAGGGGGGGAAGGGAGAGAGAGGGAGAGGAGAGGGGGAGAGGGAGAGAGAGAGAGAAGAAGAGGGGGGGTGGGAGAGGGAGAGAGAGGGAGATGAGAGGGGAGAGGGAGAGAGAGGGAGATGAGAGGGGAGAGGGAGAGAGAGGGAGAGGTAGAGGGAGGAAGAGAGGGAGAGAAGAGGGGGAGGGAAGAGAGAGAGAGAGAGAGAGAGAGAGAGAGAAAGAGAGAGAGAGAGAGAGAGAGAGAGGGAGGGAGGGAGGGAGAAAACCCTTTCGGGTAAACAAATGGGGAAAACCCTTTCGGGTAAAATACATGGGGAAAACCCTTTTGGGTAAACAAACCCCATAAAGCATCATAAAATTAAAACACTTACAAATATAGTCTATAATAAAATAGACATGAACCTGGGGACACTCCAATACTTCCACATGGCCAATAATACCTCATATGCATAGTGATACAACTCACCATAAAGCTCCAAATTCACACACCTCTCAAATGAGAGAGAACCTCCTTAAATATAGGAGGAAGGGTGACTTCACTAGTCACACCTTTTCAATAACCCCCACTCATAAATAATTAATAATCTAATAGTTATTAGATTATAATTATTTCAAATGGGATATGCTTATAAAGCATTTAATATATAAGGTTTTATAACCTTATAATAGAACATTATATATAAATGTTATAAGGATGTGATCCCTAATAACATTATGTTCTAACAATACATCATCATTTATGGCTAACTTGCCAAACAGACATCGTGAATTAGAATTTTTTAAGAAAACACTAGAACTTGAAGATGACACAAATAACATTATGGATTGGACTAAGATAAGTTCATCACCCATAAATGAATACAATACTGAAGGGTTACTCAATATGGCATTTCCAATGCTCTTTCCTAATGAAATTGCACTACAAACGCAACCATGAATTAGGGAAGTTCAAATGCACGAGTATGCATTGCACTTGATGAGATATCATGACCAAAGATTCAAAAGGCATCCAAGGTTTCGATATTTTATGCTCAATCTTATGATGCGCCATCGTAGCCAAGGACTTGTAGTGGTTTTCATTAAAAAAAATACAAAATAAAATATGCCAACCACTATTGAAAACCTTGTGCAACTACCACCTGTGATGGACAAACCTATTTGCACATCACACTCAAATGCAAAAAGATAGTGGGACCAATTTATGACCATTGTCACCTTACAAATAGTTTTTTGCCAGCAAGGTGAGACTCCAACATAAAGACAATTTCGTTAAATATTGAAAAACATATGGAATGTAGAGTCAACACAAGAATATTGACAACTTTGACACGCACATACAAGCAACTCACATCAAGTGAAAAAGAATAATTTCACAACTCAATGCACTTGTTTGCTACCAATGATTTAGTTAGAATGCACAATGAAAGAATGTTGAGATTGTTGAATCATCCAATTGCAATAAGTATTGTGACAAGCATTAGGGCCAGAGTAGATATTGCAACTAATGATAAACAACTTGAAAAACAAGTACTACTTTGTAGAGGGAAACACATCATGGTCACAACCAACATATGGACAGAAGCGAGACTTGTAAATGGACCTCTTGGTGAAGTTGAAATCATTTACAACCCTAGTTCCAAACCACTAGATGTTCCAATGTATATTGTAAAAAGTATCGATAATTATAGTGGGTGACTATGGAATCAACATGACCCCAAAAGTATACCAATAATACCTATATCGCTAGGCAACTGGAGGTAGATATCACTCACAATGGTGTGGGCTATTACCATACACAAATCCCAAGGCCTAACACTAGAAAAAGAAATGATTGGCATTGGAAAAAAAGAAAGGCAATGAATGGCATTTATTGCCATATCCAGAGTTAATTTATTGAGTGACCTTCGCATTTAACAAACATTCTCCTTCAAGAGATACTCCAAAATGCAAAATAATCCATACACAATTAGAAGGATAAAAGAGGAAGCTCGATTACAACAACTATGTCTCTAAAAAATGAAGGTACATGAATCTTAGTCCTTTCTCCCTTACATCTTTGTCAATTGCCCATGGAGCATTAATTTCATTGTTACAAAATTCTCTTTTGTAAAAAATTTCTCCACGGCATGACAAAACCAACTACAACTAGGCAATATCAAGACTCAACAATAAAGAAGGCATTTAAACAACTAGAAACAAATGAACTTAATATAATTTTGTTAGGGTAATTGTGCTCATACATTTTCTCACACATTTTGTAATAATAGTAATGCTATACATTTATTACTTATAAATCATTATACAACTCAAACTTTAAACACAAAAATTAGTGCTTAAAATCTATCTAATTTTCCTCTTGTAAACACAATTATGCATTTTAGCTATTTACTCAAGCTACAAATTTTTTACTAAAATTTAATGCCTAATCTACACATCTAATCATCTCATTACTTTTTTTTCTATAGGTCTTAAATAAAAATGGTATATATTACAAAACCTTGTCATCAAGAAGGAAAAATGATTTTGGAGAATAAGATTCTTACAATATTATCATGATGCTTAATGGGGTGGGAAAACTAAACTGGAAGACCACCTCTCTCATCATCAAGTGTCACTCTCTCCTCCCTACTCTTAGTGATCTTAACTTCTACCACGCGTGGTGGGAGGGCAACTGTGTGGTGGACAAGTTGGTTGGGTTTGGCTCTTGTTTGTTAATAATTTTGATTTATATGGACTCGATTGCACAAAATCCTGATTGTGGCTCATGCCATGATTTTAAATGACTTACCTATTAATGATGCATAATCTCAAGATTATCCTTTTTGTAATTTCCATTCTCACCTTTTCCTTTCCTTTCTGCACTAGGCAATGAGACTTAAATTTTGTCAATACTTGCCACTCTATCTCTCAAACCCATCACTTTCTCAATCTAGCTTCACATTATTTGGATATGGGTGGTAATTTGAACTAGATTAAGCCTAATGAATTCTCTAAATTCAAAAACAATAAGGAGCCTCAGAGTAAGGTGATTTAAGGAAATTTGGACTCTTATGTGGAGGGAATGACTAGTCATGATCCTAAGTTTTTGACTGATTTTGTCCAAGCCTAGGATAATAGTGTCATTAAGATTGGAATGTTGCATTTGTGGTTTCTGTGGAGACCATCAGAAAGATGATTGGTTTGGTCATCAATGACATTCTCTTTCCTAAGAAGCCCAAACAGAGTTATAAGGAGGATTTTGAATGCTTCTTCAAACTTGGGGAGGGGGTTTCCAAGCTACAAAGAGGTTATAATAGGGAATAACTTCCTTGTATCTAGAAGGAGGTGACCCTTTTGTTCATGAAGTACTTTACCTTGGACAAAATGAAAAAGGAGATTTCATCTATAAATTTGTGGAGGGGAAAAAGCGAGACCGGGTGACTAGGACCTAATCCCACTTTTGCCAACACATTAGGAATACGAAAGAACCTAGGGAGATAGCTGACTTTGACTACTTCTTGTGGGAAAGAGAGAGCCAAGGATTATCTCTTAGGGTTTCTATTCCTCTTGTTGTATATGAAGATAAGATATGAGATATTGATCAACTAGACTAGGAGATGAACAATGAAGCATATATGAATTGAAATTGCATACACTTGCAGATCTAAAACTAAGATACTGAAAGAAGAGAAGGGGGAGGAATTTTTATGTGTACCTGGTGTTGAAAAATGAGCCAAACTAACCTAGATAGAAGTGCCACACTCTGGTCCTATTTCTGCAAACAAGAAGTAATTGAGAGACTGCAAACTGAAGGTTTTGAGCCCTCAACTTGCTAAAAACCACTGAAATTGAGAGGGAACAGGGTGCCATGCCCCTATCCTGGGAAGGACTAGGGCGCTACACCCATGTCCCTAATGGATTTGGGCCAATCTGAGGGTTTAGGATAGTCCCCATGTCTTCTACTGATCCGGGAAGCCTTCTGAGTACCTGTACTTGCAACTGAAAAGAGAGGGTTTGGGTGGCTATATAGGATTTTTCCTTAGTCAAACCCCTATTTTGGTGATTTCTACCTCAACAAATAGTTGATTTGTATAGTAAAATAGTGTGTGTAGGAATCTTTTATGTGTGCAGGAATCTTGTGTGTGTGCAAGACCTTGAAATGATGAATGCAAACAATCTAGAGCAACCCTAAAGAGTAAACCCTAAATGCTTGTAATTGATAAAGTAAATGCTCTAAATCAATGATGCAAAGTGATCTAAAGCATGAATGTAAATATGCAAATTGATGCAATGAAGCTCATGCAAAGACATGAGAACAACATGAAATCATACCGAACCCCTAAGGGGGGGATACAAGCCAATCGTCAGTTGGTGATCTCCTATTATTCTTCAATGTCTTCAAGGCTCCTAATTGATGATGAATTCTTGACAAAAACTTGATGAATCATTGATAAATATTGTTGAATGTTGTTGAAGACTCCACATAGACTTCTCTTTCACTACATAGAAGGCTCCTTATGCTCGAACTCCTTTTTCGTAGATCTTAGTTGCCTTCAAATGAAGAAAGAGAGATATTATGTATGGGTTAGTTTCATAGGGGGCCAAAAGGTGGCGATGTGAAAAGAAATAGCCTTTTCCACTCACCTAAAAATCTGAAAATCCGTGTTGACTTTTTGTTTGGCCTAGGTGTTAGTACACCTTGGCATGGTAAACACCTAAGCAAATCAAATATCGGATAAAATCGGTTAATTGATTAAATTGGATATCCAATAATATCAGATATCCAATTTTTATAGGTAATTTTAAATTAAAAAATAAATTATATAATATGTAATGTAATATAATAATATATTATATATTACATATTATATAATATATAATATATTATTATATTATACTATATATTATATAATATATAATAATAATAATAATATATTATATATGTATTGGGAGTACATGCCATGGAACGACCGTGTTCCAGTGTGAATTTCAGAACCCTCAGTGGCTTTTCATGGACACATCAATGATAGGGACCTCAACCAACTGTTTCTTCTGCACAACCCACAAATGAGAAGAGCAGTCAAAGATTTCATTGGTGAGGAGATTTTGTCCCCTCAAGCCAAAAGAATTCTTTTTCCCTATCAACTTCTTAGTTCCTTTATGTCCAACACTCTGATGTCCAAAAAAATTCCTCTTCTTGAACTTGTGTTTTTTAAGTTGGTAAGACATGATGTGCTTGCACTTGACTCGTTCCATGAAACCTTGGTCAATTATAATCTATGGTAGGGGTCGGATCTCCTTGGGGGCCTATTTCCACGATATTCTATTCAATCCAACCATGCTTACATGGTGCTTTATGACCGAATCAAGCATGCCCTCGAATGACAAAACTTTTGCCATGTGAAGAACAACCTACAGTAATTTGGCAGACAATTGGATGAGCATATTGTGCACAGAGTCAGAATCAAAGTTGGGGCTCTCATGGTGATCCTAGAAATAGAAAATGTTGATCCCAGTCTGCCAATTTCGTAATCGGTGGAAAGGGGACGGGCTCCAGATAGGGTGCCAGACCTCAACACACCAGTGCAGGATGAGGCCTTGGGATGGACTACCTCCTCTCAGCCCGAAGTGATAGAGGAGTGGGAAAAGATCGCATTGACCCCTTCGAGAGATGTCAGACTGTGACAACACACGAAGGTCAATATCTGGGAGGTCCTTCGTCGCCCTCAAGAAGATGCAGTGTTAGTGCAATGGGAGGTAAATATTCCAACCTTTGATGCCCCTAAAATTCAAACCTAGGGTGATGCAACCATGGACGAGTAAAATAATTATGGCTCTATTTTTTGCTGCTTAGAATATGCTCCATTTTGATGTGTAAGGAAATCTATTAGAAATCGATATGACCTGAAATTTTTTTACTGCTCCTTGTTTTTACCGGTGTTGGTCTATTCATTTATTTCCACCGATATAACAGAACCAATAGTGGAGTCATCTTGTTATTCAACCAACTAGTACCGGTAATGGAGGCTCTTTTATGAACTAGTTAAGAGGACAACATACTGGTATCAAAGTTCCGGTATAACATAACCAGTAACCGGTCGTGGTAGCTCTACAGTGTTCCGACATCTAGAATTTTGCTTTCCAAGTTTTCATGATAACCGGTTGTGGGGGTAGTTTTTTAAGGTTTCTTTTGGACTTGTCTCGACCCGCTACTCTAAATTTGGCCTCTATGAGGCTTATACTATGGATAGGTTCTATCTCTCTCTTCAGATCTTTGGGGGGCTCCTTCTCATAGCCTCTTTTCCTCTTTGTTCATTGTATCTGAGCAAGGATTTAGGGTTTTCTTCCTAATTCTTTCCCTATTGAGCTCTTGAATCAATTATCTTATTAATATATATATCAATGGTTTGCCACTTTTGTTCTGTATATATATATATAATATAATATATAATATATAATATATAATATATTATTATATTACATTATATATTATTATATTTTATAATCTAATATTATATAATATATAATATAATAATATATTATTATATTATATAATAATATATTATTATATTATATAATAATATATTATATAATAATATATTATTATATAATATAATAATATATTATATAATAAATAATATATAATATATAATATATAATATATATAATATATTATATTATTACATTATATTTAATTTATTTTTATTTTTTTTGGTAGGTAATAGGCCGAAGCCGTAGTATTTTGAATTATTATTATTATTATTATGTTTGATTAGATTGACCCTAGACCTTCCCCATTTTTATGGAAGGCCAAGATTCACAACTTAGAATTCATTTTAGATGTCCCTATTGGGAGTTGAACTTCAGTCTCCCCAGTGAGAACCCAGTGTTTTAACTAGTTAAGCTCAACCCCTTGGACACATTATATAATATATTATTACATTATATAATATAATGTTATTTTAAAATAATTAAAGTATAAAAATCAAATATCCAATTTTATCATATATTCGATTTTCTAAGACAATATAAGTCGATTGTGACAGCCCATGAGTTATTTTTCACCCACATGTTGCACGATTTTTTAAAATGCGATATCTGGTTGAACTTGATATTCGGGTGTTTGACCCAAATTTGCTAAAAAAATACATTAAAAGGTAGGTTTTTTATTGTTTTTCATCATTTTCATTCAATTTTTTGTATTTTTTTTAATGTTTATTTGTTTTTTCATTCAAAATATGTTTTTTTAATGAAAACTATGTTTTTTTAAATGAAATACAAAATTGTTCAAATTTTTTAACTAAATTCATTTGTTTACATTCAATTAGGTTAAAAATGGGGGATAATAGTGAAAACATTGATCAACCACAACCACAACAACCAAACCCTCCTGCACAAAACCCTCCTTTGCCAAACCCCCCCTCAATTCAGGATTTAATTGCACAAAAATTGAACCAATTGAGGTGGATTGCAGATGTCTATCGTAGGATCCCTCACCTGAACCCAATGTTTGATCCCCTCACGTCGATCATAAAGAGTATAGAAACCGTCATTGAGGAGCGGAATGTCTCTCTTTTGTGGCGAGATTCTATGAGGGAACAATATGCGGATGGCTTGTCCTATAAGGAGATCAAGGATCTCGAGATATCCAAAGCCGCTATCGCCTCATTGTTTGAGAATCCCCACACTAGTCAACCCATAGATCCCTAAAAAATAAAACTTTCTATTAAATGGTGCACAAATGATGGTATTGTGACAAAATTTTGGGATCGTTGGTGGATGGTTTTCGATAAACCACCCAACAACAATCTTGATGTCCCCTTCTACTTCATCAAAAAATTGTATGCTGAGTTTATTTTAGGAAAACATGTGAACTACTTTCACATCCAACCTTTCCAGGGTGTGGGTTTAGGTATGCCCCAAAATAGACCTGGGGCAGTCAGAGTAGTCCAGGGCCCATATGTCACCCTCCTCCTGTTGATCCCCCACCTCCAGTGCAGCATCCAGATATCATTTATGAGGCGGCATCATAGACCATATCGGTTATTCACTCTTTGAGTAGAATTTTGGTTTCTCAAGTTGGGGCAGTAATTCAGCCTACTTTTGATGGTAGCGGTGCATCTAGTGGTGTTGACATGTCCTCCTCGGCTCCACACATTTGTGTGCCCCATAGTTGTGTCATGTGTGGGCACATATGCTTGGGTCCAGTTGGACAGCCTGTTGATCCTCCTGCACACATTGTAGATTATGAGGTGCATGAGATGCACGATGCACCAGATGTTATGACACATACTAGAGGATACCTTGGAGAGTCCTCTCATGCTAGAGGCGAGGAGGCACCTTCATCATACATTGATGATGTAGTGGTAAGATTTGTATTTTCACAGTTCATTCTATATTTTAAATGAATATTTATAATCTAGATAATATTAAGTACTAATTTTTAGACACATACTAGAGGATACCCTGGAGAGTCCTCGCATGCTAGAGGCGAGGAGGCACCTTCATCATACATTGATAATGTAGTGGTAAGATTTGTATTTTCACAGTTCATTCTATATTTTAAATGAATATTTATAATCTAGATAATATTAAGTACTAATTTTTATTTACATGGTCTATTTAACAGTTGATTATAGAGGAGGAGTTGATATAGATCCAAGAGGGCACCTTGACGGCAATTTCATTTGGCCTTGATAGCTTTACGGTACATATATTATTGCACCTAGTCGTTTGTATTTTATTGTACATACATGCTCATTATTTATATTGGTATTAATTAGATTATGTAGTAACTTTCATGTATATCTTATTTTACTCTTGTAGGGCACAAGTAGCATGAGTGCGAGGCTGTGTGATTCAGGATAGATGGTAGTGCAGTTGGAGACAAGGGAAAGGTAATTGAATGCAAATATGATTGAATGAATAGTTTAAATAAATTATAATGATTATACGCATATAAACATAGTTGATAGTTTCATATACTTGTTGTGTATATGTACAGAGAATCTAGTTTACAAACTACTAAACTTTTTCAAAATTGGATAAGATTAAGGGGGTCAAATCCTTCGAGCACAAAAAATGGACACTGATTTTTTATTTAAAAAATAACAGTGTATGATGTGCGCATCAAAAAAGTCATAGTTAGATCTAGTATTTTTACAAATCCTTTGGAAGGAAGATAGTTAAGAGTGAGCACTAGAAGATTTGTATTTTTTGTAATTTTTTGTTGAGTATATTTTTTTTATGATTTTTCCAAATCAAGCACATCCTGAAAATTAGGTACCTGTTTGTGCGCAAATCATAAGTTAAACTAAACAAATTGAAAATACAAATTTATTTTTTTTAAATTGTAAGGAATCAAGTGCACTACAATAATATATAAAGTTTTTTAAATTTTCATAAGTATATCAAAAGTTATTAAAAAAATGGTGCACCTATGTCTGTGAGAACTATAGAGACACTGGTAAAAGAAATCAATAATAATATGTTATTGTTGTTCAAATTTTAAAAAAAATTATATGGTTAGAAAGCTCAGAAGATGGGTGAAAATATGGTGGCAATTTTAGAAATACCCACTTGATGAAGTGTAAACCTAATGATTACAAAGTCGATAAACCAAGTTGATAAAATAAAACACGTCAAAAATGAGGGCAATGGAGGGAAATCAAACTTCCAAACCATAGCTTTGTCATCCAGGCCTATTTCCAAGCCTAAACAGTCAAAAGCACGTACGGAGTACTTATGGTATAAAAAGCGCATACGAGGTACTTATGGTGTAAGAATTGTGTATGCGCTATGTTTACTATAAACAACGCATATGCGCTATGTTTACTATAAACAATGTGTATGCGCTATGTTTACTATAAACAACTCGTACGCGCTATGTTTACTATAAATAGCACATACACGCTATGTTTGTTTAAATTTTGGGTGTGTGTATAATATGATATTGTATATATAATATGTGTATATACATATAATATATAATTTTTATATATAATATATAATATTTATATATATATATATATATGTATATAATAATATATAATATATTACGTATATATATACACACATATAAGTATATTGTCTCCCCCTCTCAAGCACATACAAGGTGCCTCTCTTTCTCTCCCTCTCTCTCTCTCTCTCTCCCTCTATCCCCCTCTCTCTCCATCCCCCTCTCTCTCCCTCTCTTCCCTTCTCCCTTCCTCCATACCCCACCCCTCTCTCTCTCTCTTCTTCTCTCCCTCCCTCCCTCCATACCCCACTGCAACTATGCATGCACTTCTATAGAAGTAAGTAAATTTATTTCTTGTCTGCAACTTCCTCTTTGATTTTTATCATGTATGCTCTCCTAACAAAATTGACTGATGGATTTGTGTGTGTATATTGAATAGGAGGAAGAAGGGTCTAAAATTGAACCACTGGTGCATTACCGTGACAAATAAGGAAACCTGCAACAATATTCTTCTTGAATGTGTTTTTAATGAGCAGAGCAGATGTGGAAAATAGTGTCAACAAAGCAAAATGATGAGTCAAAGGTACCTGCAATATGTTTTTCAGAAGGAAACAACCGGTAGGAAGAGAAAGAGGGAGAGTAACACAGATGATGTCCTAGAGAATGATAGTGGTGGGTATGTGAGAGTTCCCATGTTGTTACACAACGCCTGTCACCTAAAGAAATTAAAGTTTATTGTAAGCATGGAAGTGGTAGTATATGATGACCATCACTTGTCAAAAGGCTTGGAAGGGTACATACCCATGAAAGAAATCAAGTGTGTAATTCCTATAGTCATAATCGAGATCAGTCCTATAACCTTGCAAATTTAATAGCATCATATGTTTTAAAAAGGCAATACTCTTAAGGTTAGGTCAAGCTCTTACACTTTCTTTTTAGTGAAGCCTCATTGTTTGTTTGCTTGGAGTCTCTCTTATGTTGACAATGGTCTAACTTAGCTATATCAAAACTAAACTATCGATGTTCTATTGTATGATGTTCTATTCATAACTTTAAATAATATATCATTTTATTAGCCCACCATATGACCCCTTAGGTGTCATTAGAGGTAAAAAAATTTCTTAAGAGATCATATGGTGTCTTGTGATTCCTTAGCACACCATATGACCCCTTAAGACATCATACAACCCATAACAACACCATATGGTGTCCTAAGGGGTCATAGGATGCCATATGACCCCTTGGGACACCATACAACCCATAACAACACCATATAGTGTTCTAAAGGGTCATATGGTGTTCTATGACCCCTTAGAACACTATTTGGTGTCGTTAGGGGTCATATGGTGTCCTAAGGGGTCATATGGTCTCCAACGACCCCTTAGGACACTATTTGACCCCTTAGGACTCCATATGGTGTCGTTATGGTCTTTCTCTCTCCCTCTCGCTCTCTCTCTCCCTCCTCCCTCCCTCTCTCTCTCTCTCTACCTCCCTCTACCTCTCTCTCCCTCTCTCCCCTTTTCCCTTCCTCCATACCCCTTCTTCTCTCCCTCTGTCCCCCCTTCCCCTCTCTCTCTCCCTCTCCCTCTCCCTCCTTCCCTCCCTCCCCCCTCTCTCTCTCTCCCTCTCCCTCCTTCCCTCTCTCTCTCTTCCTCTCCCTCCCCTCCTTCTTCTCTCTCTCTCTCTCTCTCTCTCTCTCTCTCTCTCTCTCTCTCTCTCTCTCTCTCTCTCTCTCTCTCTCCCTCTCCCTCCTTCCCTCTCTCTCTCTCTCTTCCTTTCCCTCCCCCTCCTTCTCTCCCTCTCTCCCTCTCCCTTTGTCCCTCTCTCTCTCTCTTCCTCTCCCTCCCCCCTCCTTCTCTCCCTCCCTCCCTTCCGCACACTCTCTCTCTCCCTTTTCCTTCACATTTTTTCTACTACAAATAGTGCGTATACGATACTGAACCTATTAGTTCACTTCCCTACCATAACATTTTTAAGGCATAAGAGCGCGTATGCGGTACTTATTACTTGTAAGTGCGTACAGGGTGCTAAGCCTATTAGTTCACTACCCTGCCATAACATTTTTTAGGCTTAGGAGCGTGTACACGCTACTTATTAGTACATAATGGGAAAAAAATACTGTTGGGTTTGCCAACATTTTATGGACTAGCAACGTGCACGCGGTTATTAATATAGTGCGTCGGGGGTATTTAGACATAGCTTTAGTTGCCCAAGATCCTCAACGGCCTCAAAAGAAGTTTTTAGGTCATTGAAGGCCCCACTGCATAATGCATACACATAGAGCTCAATAGTTAGACGAGAAATTCAAGTTATGTAAGGACACGTTTCCTCTTGCCACCATTGTCTCTATCATTGATTTTGCTGAAAATTATACACTACAACCTCAAAATAAAGTGCAATTTATGTATTATCATTCTACACAAGTTTCTATTTTTGTACACATAGCATTCATGCATGCAAATGATAGCACAAAGGAGGATAGAAAGGTTGTAAGAGAGTATCACTTCTACATAAGTGATGATCGTACTCATTCATCAGAGTTTGTACAAGGATGCTTTAAATTTTTCTATGATAATTTAAGGGAAATGAACATACGATACGACCGATACTTAACATGGTCCGATAATTGCACCACACAATTCAAGAATGCAAGATGTTTTATTGGTTGACAAGGATGCATATGACAAGCGGTGTACAACATTTTTGGAATTTCATTGAGGTTGTACATGGTAAGGGAGAGCACAATGGTGCAAAAGCATGTGTAAAAAGAGCTCTAGCTAGAGAAGAATTGAAGTATGAAGGTGGTGTTGAGTTGATAGATGCATAAACAATTGTGCGATGGTGTAAGTCTATGATGGGTCCAGGTAATCTAGGTACGTCAATTATTCATAGATATTTTTGGTTGATCATTGAATCTAACATTGAAAACTATCTAGATTGTTGTACAATTCAGGGATCGAGTGACATGCACTCATTTATGAGTTCAAATTCAAGTTCACTGGTAATTTATATGAGACATATGGTGTGTTTTTGCTCTTCATGCATGTATTGTTTGTGGGAAGAATGTGAATCACAAAAGTTGGTTGACAAATGTTCTTGTACACCGTTGGTTCCCATTGATACATATCAAATTCCCAAAGCACTACAATTGAGCCAGATGGAGACATCAATGGATTTTGAGCATGTATCTGACCTAGTGGATTCAGGTGATTTTTTGAGTTAATTTTTTTGCAAGTATTCTTTTTGGTTCATTTTGTTGTACATCATACTTTATTTTTGGTATTAATTAACACTTTATAAAATGCAGGTCATGTGTATGCAATTGTTGCAGAAGAGAACAATGAAGAAGGAACGGATTACTATTTGTGTCGTTGTGTTGAGCCAAAAAGAAAATTGACAACCACAATCATTGACAGAGAGGGTATTGAGTACCCAATAGGGTCTGTTGTTGTGATAGGAACATGGCTTAGGAGATACTCTATCAAGAATTATGATGTTTGGTTGTTCAAGAACTTTGAAACACATAGACATATTCTTCATTTCTCTAACCTTGTTGTTGCAACAAATATTCATTTGATGAAGTATCCCAGTAGACCTCATAACAAGATTTTATGAAAAGTTCATGAATATGACCATGAGGCAATACTTGACACAATATGGGTTAGAGCCGATCCTAAAGGCTCACTTGATTGCTTCTACGGTTCAGAGTAGAATGACTTTGAGAATTTTGTATAAATCATCGACGAATTGTTCTATTCATTTTTGTATATATAAATGCCCATGAGCTTATTTCTACATGTTTAGGGGCATAATTTTGTATATTTAAATGGCAATGAGCTGATTTGTACATATGTAGATGCCAAAATTTGTATATTAAAATGGCGATGAGCTGAATCGCACATATTGTAATGCCAAATTTTGAATAAAAGCCCATGAGATGATTTGTAAGACATTTTTTTGTATATTCAAATAGTCAAGAGCTAATTTGACCTTATTTAAAGGCAAATTTTTTAATAATATGTGACAATGTTTTGTGACTATTTTTTGTGTCAATGTTTTGTGACTATGTTTTGAGTATATGTGATGTGATAAGGTCAATCATGAGCATTCTTGATTCTTGTATAATCATGGAGAATTATTTGAGTCATTATCAGGTCATAGGGGTCATAGATTGTGACTAGATACGATTTGAGCAAAAAATGTCATTATTGTCAAAAAAGTTGTCAAACAACTTTTACATTGCGCCAGTAGGGTATGACTCTCAACGTTCTGGCGCTTTGGGATGCATGAGAGGGGCATGTGTAGCATAAACCTGCCCACCCAGATGTGCTTGTGACGTCGGTTTGTACACACGACGAACCGAATCAATTCTAGCCAATCCTGCAACTTTGCATTGCATGCAACTGACGGTTTTTGCAGCAGGCAAAAAAATGCTACCAATTGAAAATGGCTCTGAGTCATCAAAAACTAAGATAGGCTATTGTAGAGGAGCCTCACGTGACCCCACAGGTTCAAACAAATTGATCATAAGTGTCTTGGATTGGAAGAAATAGTCCGTCAAATTTTGACAATTTTTTGGACTCAAGGCACTTGAGAGATCACACCGGTAGGGTATGACTCTCAGCGTTCCAGTGCTTTGGGATGCATGATAGGAGCATGCCTAGTGTAAAACTGCCCACCCGGATGCACTCGTGACGTCAGTTTGTGCACACGACAACCAAAATTTGACCATTGCGAGCGTGAGGGTGCTCTCACACCAAACACATATTGTTGGTTATATTCATATTGTTGATTACATATGCAAATATTCATTTAAATTTATAAAAGGGAAGCCACCAAATACAACGAATAAACAATAATTAACTAAATACAAGGAGTTTTGTAGGGTTAATTCAACATTTTAAATTTTTTATCAAATCATATTCCACAATTGCAATGTTTTATATCATATATTTTTGTTGTTTATATTCATATTGTTGATTACATAGGCAAATGATCAATTAAATTTATAAAAGGATAGCCACGAAATACAACGAATACAAAATAATGAACTTAATACATGTATTGGTCATTCTATGACCAAAACTAACACTATATGATCCTAAACTTGTAGTGGATCATCAAAATCAAGCCTCTTCGATGCAGTTTGCGACTCTGTAGATGGTTGCAAAACTACAATTCAAAAGCCAAGTTAGAATTCTTTTGTAGAAAATAGTTCACAATTAACAACATAACTATGCATTTAACTATAATTCCTTTGCAATTGAAATGTAGATTACCTCATCGGTTGATCTAGGAGCTAAGTCTTCGCTCTCCTCTCCTTGTCACTCTTAGGAGTTTTCTTGATGACATACTTAAAAGTGTCCACATTATGGTTGTACTGCGAAGGGGTCTATTATAGATTAAATGTACAATTAATACAATGTACTAACATAAATATATCAAAAACACTTAAAAGATATAATATAGAGAATAATGATGTACCTGTGTCTGAGATGCTTCTCCAATGGACTGAGGATGGCTTACCATCGATGGAGAAACTGTCACTATTACCTATACAAAAAATGATCAAAGATTAAATACAATTAATATAATGATAAGTATTGTAGGTTAAAAATAATTAATGTAATATATCAAACAAAAGTGTATCAGATTCTGAGATGCTTCTCTAATGCATAGAGGAGGGCTCGCCATTGATGAAACAACTATGGATATTTCCTGTATGAAAAAATTATAAGATTATAATATATCACAAGTTCACATGTACGCGTGCATATAATCATGAAATCAAGAAAATAAAGTATAGATACATACCTCCACCCTCTCTTGATCCACGGGCGAATCAGGTGCATTCAACAAATCCACATAGCTCAATGGTCGTTGTACATGTAAAATAGACAAAAAAAACACTAATAAATCTACAAACCCCAACTAATACTTGATTTCAACATTTTCAAACAATTGTACAACTAAAAATTTGTTCAATTACCTTCTTCTCACGTTTTGGCGGCTTCGAGAAATTCTTTTTCTTAGGACGAGGCCTAGATGCGGAGGGGGTACCCTAAAAAACCAAAATTAACATGAGATATTAGTACAGATAATATATTAAACATAATTTTAAAAATCTAAAATGAAATGAGTTACATATTTCATCAAAACAATACATAAAAAGGGTTTTACAAAATATGATACCGTATAGCCTTGTAGGCCAAAATCGATCGCTGAGAGTGTGATGTCATCAATCTGGGACATTTGGTCCCCTATCAACACCTACAAATCAAAAATTGGACCAAGCATTAAAGATAGTTAGTATATCTTGTATTTTTTTTGAATTCAAAGTGTACTATTCTATTTTAACATGTTACAAAATTTATACGTCAGGCATCGAAGTTGCAGCTGTAGTAATCGGGGGAGGAATATGGGACACTGCTGCTGCATCCTGAAATGCATATTATTTCTCAATTAAAATCGATGTATAAATTAAAATTCATTTATGTAATTATAAATTTAAAGTGACTAATAAATACAATGTTATAAATTCAAATCATCACACCTGTGTCTGGTGATGATGGGCAAACACCATGTCCATCAACTCATCTGTCAGCATGAAATCCTTAGCCGTGCGGGCCTAACATCTATTAGGATTCCCAAAGATACTGAGAGGGGGGGTGAATCAGTATCTAACTGGTATAAATAATTTCTTAACTTATAACATGAAAAGCTTATCAAAACTGTGTACCAGTAAACCAAAAATAATGCAGCAAATAAGAATAACAAGCACAACATGAAAAGCACACCATAACACAATATTTTAATGAGGAAACCCGGTGTGGGAAAAACCTCGGTGGGATTTGTAACCCACAATATTCGCTTACTGGCCAATAAGGGAATATTACTCTTACAATAGGGACTTGCACATGCAAGAAGGCCAAGCGCCTAGAGCTCACTGCTCAATTACAAAGGAAGTCACACTGACTTACAAAAATGGATTATACTAATCCAATGTGTTGTACTGCTTCAGATTAGCATCTGCTATGCCAAATTCAGTACCAGTTTAAGCTCTGCTACATACATAAACCCTTATCCAATAATTTGCATATTAGGTTTGCTACCTTCTATTCATATTTCACATATTCTGCTTCTTACAAAATGATCTACAATGATCTCATACATATATGAGTCATGTTACAATCTGCCATGTCAGCTTTACAAAAGATTTTACAGTTAATTACAAAATACATTAATACAAAATTGTTGTCGGTCAGGGTGTCAATATTCTTCTTTTCGATGTCGGTGTTCTATATGTCGGTGTAAAATCTGTTGGTGTTGGTGCCTGTGTCTGTCTGTCGGTATCACATGATTGTAAGGTTGCCATCAATGACAATACCTTCAATCACCTAAAATTTCTCATTGGAGTGTGCATTTGCCAACAATCTCCCCCTTTGGCATTGATGGCAACACTCATGAGAAAAATTCAAGAATGTATCCAAAAACTGAAGTCCAAAAATCTTTGCCAAAAATTGTATGTCAAAAAATGTATGCTCCCCTTGAGCAGATAATCTCTACTTCCTTCTGACCATTTTTCTCTTCACACTACTTCCCCTTGGGTGAATTCACAAAGCTGGTTCCCACTTTTTACAACGAAGGAATTTGGCGAAAGTGGGAATTTCGGATTTTCCAGTGTTCGAGCGAAATACAAATGTTCGCTCGGACTACCCCTGGGAGTCCGAGCGAACCAAACTGTTTAGTTGGGTTCGCTCGAACATCGAGCGTGCCAAAATCGAGCTCACTTGTTCGAGCAAATGGGGGTTCGCTCGAACCCCTTTTGGTTCGAGCGAACCCAATCCGATCGAACTCGTGTTCGTTCGAACCCCAAAAATTAGAAGTTTCTCCCAAAAAATTTTAGAGTTCTGAAGAATTAATGACTTCGGAGCTCTGGTTCAATGCACGAATGAAATAATCTTGATAACCCAAAAAAATTAGATGGTAGTACTCGAAGCAAGCTTTCCAACGAATATAAATTTGATATATTTTGAATTTATTATGTTCTTGATTTTTTAATTTTATTAAAAATTGGTTTTTCACCGAACATGAACTTCTCTGTTCAACGCATTGGGAAAAATAAGAAACTAATTCAAAAAAATTCTGAAAAATATCTATGCCCTTGATATTGATGTCTTCTTTCTAACAAAAAAAAAAAAATTGAATTTCGATTTATATAGAACAAGTTATGTGTTCAAACGTAAACCTATGTTTGAATTATGACTAGTCGGACTTCAAAACTTTATAAAATGAAAAATATTGAACATATCACTATAAAACCAAATGCAAGCCCTGGATATTGATGTTACAAACCAAAAATTGAAAGAATTGAGTTTTTATCATTTATAGAAAAAAATTTATGCGTTTCGGGAGGCACACCACTCTTAAAAAATGTAGTTTGTTGTAAAAAACTACTTTTCGAGGGAGATGGAAAATTTTTAAAAAAATCTTTCAAAAAAATTTGAAAAAAATGTATATAGAATCTACAAACAAAATGCTAGAAATCACTAATTTACATCATCTTCAAATTTTTAATAGTTTAAAAGTTATAGTTCTCGGAAGTTGAAGATTATTTTAAAAATGTACATCTCAGTGTCAAAAGTGGCAAAAAAGTGGGAACCATTATTGTGAGTTCACCCCCTTTGACATCAATGACAAAGGTTGTCATTCACTATCAGTGGAGTCTTGCCTAGATTCTTGTAACCGGTGGGTTACGATCTGAAAAATATCTGTCAAAATCAAGTTTAAACCATTACTGAATGTTTTGTTGTCTTTTATTGCCTCTTGAGTTCTCTGCACTGTACCAGTGAGTATGTGCATTTGCTCTTTTGGTGTCTTCAGTTTGGGAACTAGAGCCTCAGATATTTCTCTTCTCAAAGAAATGAGGTAATCTAGTTTGGGACCAAGTCTACATTTCAAGTCCTTTGCTTTATCCTTTATTCTCTCTTTGTCCTTCTCAAACTTCTTGATTTTCTCTTCTAGCTCTGCAATCTTCTTCTCTATCTCCAAAAATGAATCTGATGTACCTATCAAATTGTCAACAATATTGTTTATCTCATCTTGTGCTTTGCTGATTTCCTTGTCTAGATCCTTTGTTAGAATGTTTGTTTTATAGGAATCTCTATACAGTTTCTTGAAATCAAAAATTATTTCTCCAAGTTCCAGTAATAGGGTATCCATTTTCTTTTTGTTCTTCTTCACAATTTCCTCAAAGAATTTCTCGTTTTCCTTAATCATTCTTTCTTTGAATGTATCCTTATTTATTTGATCAACAGTCAATATGTTGTCGGTGATGAACTTAGACAATGTGTCTAGTTGACCTAAAGAATCCTTATTATCAACAATGCACTTTGGTGCTATCAATTTAAGAATGGGAATTGTATCATCAATAGCCTTATAGGCTTGTGCATTACATTCTGTGATCTTCTTTATTCAATCCAATAAAACCTCTGTTACATTTTTAGGTCTGAATTCTGCTATAGAAGTACCAGATGTCTACCCAATTGTTCTTACAATATCCATACTACCGATTGTAGTGATCACCTTGCTTGATTCGACCTCTGGTAGGTCAGTCAGTGTCTGCATTTCTATAAGTAGAGGTTTGGGCTTTTCATTATTAGTCAGTGGCACTATTTCTGTCTCAACCTATTTCGGTTCCTATTTCTCCATCCGTGTCTCAGAAGATTTCTCTGAGCTCTCAAACCTCAAATCCATAATTTTGTTCTTACACCCATATATCTACCTCTTTAGGTTTTACAACAATCTAATCAACATAATCATCTTCAAGTTTCACTATGGTAGCCACTTTATCTCACTGAGTTGCACAGATAATCAGCCTCATCAATTACTAAGTAGACTAGCTAATGGTACATGTTGCCTATTTCTCTCTATTTTTTAATAATAGAACTTTGGGACTTGGCATAAAGCTTGCTTAGGTACCTATTTATAGTTGTTTACAATCACCCATCATTTTTGTATGTCTTTTAAGTTTTAACATTTTACTCTCCTCTTTCTTGAGTGATCGCAAGGTATCCTTCTCTACTTTCTTTTTTTTTATATTACCAAAGTTGAAGATTCTTCTAAACCATATGACACCTTTTTTCGCACCTTTTAGAAGTTTCTTGCAGCCATGCTCAGTGTGCAGTTTATGAGCAGTCAATTGATTACATTTGTTGGCATTTTTTAATATAATTTTATCTTGTTAGCATTTTGTTCATAGTAGTCGGAAACTCCTTTGTTTCTTCTTGGGCACGTGTATCCCCGTATCCGTTCCCGAATACACATTGAATATTGTACCCAAGCATGTCCAAAATCTCATGATTTACAACCATGTTAGATACGATTTTTAAAAAAATTTGATGTAAATCTTCTTAAATTTAACTTTAAAAAACTTCACTCATGCATTTTTGTTAAAAAAAATTGGTATTAACAAAACCTACACTAAATGATAAAGACAAATGAAGTGTTTTTCTATTTCAGTGACCCATTTTTTGGGTTATCTTCCAATGCAACTCTACTATTTTTTATTTATGTAGCAATTATGTGTCTATATTGCTTTTGAAATAATGAAAATCTCCAAATAACTTAGAAAATTGTGTTAAAAATGTGTGTATGTGTTTTTTATGAATAGATATGGAGCCATATCCATATTGGAGATCTTAATATCTGATATCGTATCCATGTCCATGCAACTTTGCTTTTGTTTACAGATGAAAGGAAGTTGTGGATTTATTTCCCTATCCTCTCTTTAGCATATTTTTTGACCAAAAGCCTTTCATGTTCCTTTTGTGCCCATATAATGAAGTCTTTACTGTATTGCTTTTTGTGTATGTTTTCTTTGTATTACCAGGGTTTGCAAAAAAACAAAATTCAGGTTCCAATAAAATTCTTGAAAGACAACTCTGGTGGCATCAAAGTGCTGCGCACTATTGGGATTTTTCTGAAAAAAAAATTAGAAAAATATTTTGCAAAAAATTAACGTCAAAAAATAGGGCAAATCAGAAACCCTAGGTTGGGTTTAAAAGAGAGCCGAAAACACTCGAAAACGTGCCCCAGTTGCAATAGAAACCCCTGTTGCAAAAAAATAATGTCGCTAAAAATACCACTGAAAATCGTGTAAAATACGAAACAGGTTGGGAATGAGAAAACCGCCAAAAAAAATGAGCTGCAGTTGGAAAACAAAACTCAATTTTTGGAAGAATCAAAACCTGCTGCCATTTGAAAATCGCGCTGTCTGTTGCGGAAATTAGACCCCCCAAAAACGGGAAAGCTTGAATTCGTAGGCAAAAGATGAAGTCCGCCACTGCCACCACAGGAGTTCGTAGAAAAAATGTGGGCGAAAATCGCGCGGGATGTCGTGCGAAACAAAACGTAGATAAATCGTGGGAATAAAAAAAATCCAGGAACGAACATGATCCATCATATTAACGCGATTCGCAGTATTTAAAAAAACCGTGACTTGCACCGACACGGAAGGAAGAAAACATATGACGCCGAAATAAAAAAAAATCCACCTAGAGATGTCGCGAAAAATGGTGTGAAATCCTTTAGAAAAATATCGCGATATACTTGCAAGAAAAAAACCTGCAAAAATCGTGGCTGAAAATTTGCACACAGGCCCTAAAAAAATCCGCGTAAACGAACTAAAACTGTCGCGAATATGAATCACGATTTTTTTTTTTCTATAAATCCGCGATTTTCTAGAAACGCCACAAACCACCAAACCCATCAAAAAGAAATTCTCTGAAAAACCCCTAGCTTGTGATTTGAAAAATCTCAATAAAAAGATTCGAATATGAAATTTTTTTAGAATTACAAATTTTCCAATATTCCATCTGGAACTCTCCCAAAATCTTGGGTTCTCTTGTGAGGGAGTCAAACCCAAACCCGCTTTGATATTATTATGAAAAATAATTGGATGAATTAATTATAAATATACAACATATATAAAAGAATTACAAGATGACGTTCTAACGACGTTCTAAAAAGAATGAATGGATAATCTAAAGCTTCATCAAGAAACTAAAAAGTTTAAAACACTAAATAAAGCTAAAAAGCAAACTATGCATTATTATAAAAGAAGCAATAGTTGCACTTAAAAGACTAAATGAACTAAAAAGCTAAATGACTAACTAAATTATCATTAATAGAACAACTAAAAAGATAACTGATTAAAAGAATTAATTATTCTAATAGTTGGCAAGGAGCTTCCAATCTACTTGTAGGAATTAACTTGAACACATTGTTCAATATATTCCCTATATGGATAGCAGTAGTTGGGGTAGAGATATAATTGCTCCTACTATGAGGACAACATACAAAAACCCAAAGCATGTTGTGAAATACTTATACTTTCTAAGTACATTGTTTTGTCAAAAAAAAAATGAATCATTTATCTTTATTTTTACTTGTAATATCATTTTCTTTTATATTAAATAATACATATGTTTAGTGCAACTCAAAGATGGCATGAGTTTCTTTTGTTGTATCATATCTATTAACTTCCATTTTTATAGGAAAGCTATAAATGCTATTGTTTCATTACTTGTTGCTACTCCATTTCTGCTGGCACTTCTCTTTAGAGGCCCTAATGTGGCTACATTTGATCTTTTCCCATAATTAGTTTAGTTAGGCCTTTTCAAATTAAAGCTCCAATACCTAGCTTAAATTGGCTTTGATATGAATTTGCATGTTACTTTATATGTATCTATTTGAGAGTTCTAGATTCTTGGATACTCATTTCTTATTGTGTATTTTAGCTTGCTTCAACAACTATTCTTGCAGCGAACAATCTCCAATATAGCTTCCAGCTTTGCAAGTTCTTGTCAAAATCTGCAATGTCGATATCATAATGTTCTTGGTATTGTCAAATTGCAAGTAAAACTTATGTCTAGTGAGTGTTGTAATTTCGGTGTTGTATTTTGTCTTTTAGTTATGGGTTGTTTTATTTTGTGGTGCTAATTTAAGCACCTTAAATCTTTAATCATGTTTAAGGCTCTTATGGGATATTGAGTAACCCTGCATTTGAATGGGTTGAAAATTCCCTTTTTTTTCAGTTGTACTGAGAACCGTCTTTTGTAAGTTGGTCGATTAATTAAGTTTTTATGTAATGTTTTGATTTGTCAGTTTTTGTTTAGTCTTTTTCCTAATGATATGTTTGTTATTATTTTACTAGCTTTATATTAAAACTTCACTTTTATCTTTGTTTAATTTGTTTTGTAATTGACTTACAATTGTTAACTAACCTTAGAATTTTGTAATGAACCTTTGTTGTACCTGCCTCGCCTTTCTAATAATTAGGGCCTGATCTATCCACCAAAGGTTGGATTTAGGGCCACAAAAGGAAATTACGGAGGTTGGATTTAGGGCCACAAAAGGAAATTACGGTTTCCTGCAACATTTAAATATTTTATTTTATATGTCAGTAGTAATATTAGATCAGTGACATAATTATTGCAGCATCCAGACCCATCCCGTCTCTTAGGGCTAATAGGGCCACCTGAGGATGGGCCCAGCATACCCCTGGCTTGCACTCATTATCTTGAATGTACTAACAAATAGAGGATATTAGAAAGATAACAAATGCATACAGAAAATATAGATTCATGACTATATTACTTGGTTAACATTTATCCATTATATATAAATTTGTAGGGATTAATTCATTATATTTGTGTCTAGTTGCAGAAACATGGCTATCATTAATTAGCATTCCTTTTCTTTACTTATTAGTTGTGTCTGAGAATGAATGAATTATTTTTATTCTTTTATCTGTCACTAAAGTGTATTTAATGCAGCATACTAAACCTGATATTGTAGGTTACCTATCTGGCGTGAAGATTAAGTTCATTTTATCCTTTTGTACATTACAAATGTGCTTAGTTCATTTGGCAAGACATTTTTTAGGCATGGAACTGATTTAGCAATTAATCTAAGCCACTAGTTAAATTATATTCATTACTGTTATATGAGGAATGAAAGCAGATTTAATACAACTTGCACAAAGACTACTTCATCATTTCGACATTTAAGCGGATTGGCCTAGGGGCATACCAACCTGTTGGCGATGGGGAGGGATGCTTACTAGGCGTTGGTCCTTCATTGCTGGGAAGAACCAGCACCTAGCCCTTTCACATCGTCTGCTGATTGATGCATTCCCAAGACAGTCCTCATGGTTGTCTAGGCATCATAAATTATGAAAACTGAAATAAATATTATTACTGAGTAATGAAGTTACCTGTTGGATGCTTCTCCTTGCCCTTCTCTCCTTGTCACCTCCTTTTCCATGTTTCCTTGGGGTATGGGTTTATACCTCTTTGAAACCACGTGATTCCCCTTGAAACATGGCGTCTATTCCGAAGGTGGCTTGGGAATGGACGCGTCCTTTCATTACTCCCACTAGTTAAAATAAAACGTATTTTAAGCAGTAAAAATAATTTATGTATTGAAAATATATATATTTATGTATATGAATTGTTTAATGTTTCTAATCATTGCCTGCTGTCTACAAGAGAATATGACAAATCAAGTATACTTTCTACAATCATACCATGAATTGTACCATATACAACTTTTGACACAATATACCAATGGTTTTAGATACTCTATTGTAAGATTCAAGAAAGATGCTAATGTTGTTGGCAAACAACTTTCACACATTATTCAACAGATTCCCTATATGGGTAGCGGCAGCTGTGGTAGAGATACAGTTGTTTCCTACTTATGTTGTAGAATACTTGTACATTTTGGTTTACAGAAAATTGAGTCATTTTATTTTATATTTTATATGTAATGTTATTTCCTTTTATTGTAATAGCATATATGCTCAGTGAATTGTAGAGATGGCAGAAGTGTCTTTAGTGTAGCATATCTACCAACTTCTAATTAACTAGGTAAGTTGCAAATGCTACTGTTCCAGCATCTGCAGCCATGCCATCTCTGCCAGTAATTTCCTTTGGAGGCCCGAATATGTTGCCATTGTGTTTTTTCCCACAAGTAGATCTATATTGAAATTCATGAAACCTTATGTATTAAATTTACATACTTTAACCTGATTTCTTTTTAATAGGGTGAAACCAATTTTGATGCTGTAGGTATTGGAGTTGGGGCTCAATTTCTTATGTGATCATCCACATTTAGTTTTCTACGCCACTTTACTTCTCTATATTAAGCTTCTTTCAGATGTAAATATCCATCAAGTTCAAAGTATGTTGGTGCATTATTGACTTTATCTGCATCATGAATTAGTAAAACTAAACATTTTTGATGTTCACAATATGGTATATAGTAAAACATGCAAAGTTCTGGGAGTTTCATATTGATTTTAGAAGGAACAAATATATAAATTTGAAGTTGACCAAGAGTTAGAGCTATATGGGATGCTTTTAAGCATCGGCAGTAACATTAAAGGAATTTAGGTATTTACAAATAAAATATCCTCTTTTGTAGATGGCATTCACTAGAAAACATAAGGAAGATGATCTTATTCTATGAGGATGTTAGGTGCTGTTTGAATTAAGATACAAAATTGAAATATCCACTTTTGTAGATGGCATTCATTAGAAAACATAAGGAGGATTATCTTATTCTATTAGGATATTAGGTGTTGTTTTAATTAAGATACAAAATTGGCTCTTTTTAGTATTGATAAAATAGGTAAACATGATAAATGTTGTTTTAAGATATTATTAGTTATTTGAGGTTGTCGCTTAACTTAACATTTTTGCATTCACAATTCTTGCTTAGGCAGATTTGCTGAGGGACATTCCTTATTTTTGCATGTGCTACTCTTTATGTGTGAGAGTATTTTCAATATGAAACCTATTGTATTTCTATCATCTTATTTACATTGTAGTCTTTCTATCAATATTTTTCATATTGAATTGCAAATGTTTATTTGTGTGAATCAACTCATTTAAGAGATCTTAGATTTAGTGATTCTAATGCATTTACAATGCTAACTTCTATATTATCTTCAAACAAAATATAGGAATTTTATATTGTAATGTCCTACCCTGCTTGCCCTTAATTTTTTTTTATTTTCACTAGTAAAGATTTTTTTCTTGCCCAATGAAGTTAAGTTTATTGCATGTGATTGCATAAAGGTTTTTCATACATCAAAGGTAATGGTATTCAGATATCGTGAATATGCACTGTTTCCAGGTGTTGTGGCAGCTGTTGAACTTTTGATTGTGTTCCAACATGTTGTTGGTCAAAGATGCCATCACGAAAATGGTGGTTGAACGAGTGGTGGTTGAACGAGGTCAACCTAGTGAAAGCATAAGACAGAAGAATCTGATTCAAAAATCAGAATAGAAGCACCTGCTAAAAAAATTGAAACCTTGAAGGAGAATTCAGGCACAAAATCTGAGGCAAATTTCGAGGTTTGGAAAAAATTAAAATTTTCTGCAAACTTAAAACTACGGCTCAAAAATCGAGGTATGAAAAATGATGCACCTAAAAAAATTTGACAACGACCTAGTTGAGGTCTCTAAAAACCCACCAAGAATCTGCAAACAAAATAAAATTTCAACTTGAATTGAAGGGTTGAAACCCTAGTCAAAAATTGCAGAAACCTAGGAAAATTTTCAACATGCAAAAAGAAAAATCTGTCCAGAAAGATAAAAAGAAGATAAAAAAACCCTACTTTCAAAATTACAAGACGATGTTCTATAAATAGAACTAATCATTAAAGTGAAATCAAATAAGCTAAAAAGCTTAAAAAGTTAAATATAACTTAAAAGGCTAAATAATAAAAAGCTAACTTAACAAGCTAAATAAATCGACAACTAAGATGACAACTCAAAATAAAAGATGACCATTATAAAAAATATTAATATTATTTTAACAATAACAAGCTTGAAGGTAAGAGTAATGAATTATTCATTCATAGTTTCCAAATTCAAAGTACCAAAGTACCTTATACACCTTCCTGAATATTTCAGACCTGTAGATAATCTCTACTATGACCAGTTTGTAACAGCAGCAATGAAACTTGTTCAGAACAAGGAAGAACCTTTCTGGGACAGCAATTTGTTATTTTGTCACTCCTAGGTTGAATAAAACACCATCCAATTGCTCAGAAATAATTTGCAATAACCTGCAAATGGAGTTGCAGCGCTCCAACCTTACATATCAGTCATCATGAACCACTTGAATCTTAAAAAGAAGTAACACCAGGCCTCTCAATTCTGTAGCAGCAGGTACATACTAATGACAGTCAACAGAGCAATGTTAAAATGAACATTTCATTGTTTTTTGCAGGAGTCCAATGGCAGCAATAAGGTCCCTGAGACTACCCAAATACACAAAAACTCTTCAAGCATGTTCAGATCCAGAAACTTGTTTCCACCAGCAAGATTCACTACTGTAATGACTGGAAACAGATTCAGAATGCCTTGAAACTCAGAAATGATAGTCTATTGGATTGCTATAGCAACATAACATGCAGGACAGACCTTCAGTTAAACTCCAACCATGAAATTAATCAACCAATAGGCACTTCCAGGTATGGTAATAAGACTGAAGTAAACCCAGCAAGCTCAATGAGGTCTAAAATAAAACAACTAAGGAGCCTCACACATCGGGAACCAATCTTCACAACTTCCCTTATTACTGATGCCACCATATATTAGCCACAACCCTTTGTTTTTACTCTGTTTGTCTTTTCTGAGACCTGCCTTCTTTAATTTGTCAAGTATCTGAGTGCTCACTTTTGTCTTATTCAGATTGTCTTACGTGACCTGTCTTTTAAGTTCCCTTCTTTCTTAACCCTCTGCGATTTGTTTCTGAAAGCTGGTTTGAGTTCGTCTTTTCCAGAATTTGTCTTTTATCAGCAGGTCAAATTAGGAGTTTTGTCTCCCAGCAGTTTGTCTCTTTCATCACCACGTGAGCACAAATCACACTCGCATTCTTTTCCAGCGGGCTCCTTTATTTTCTCTTGTCATATGAATTTTGTCTTTTGTGAATATTTAGGGCCCGACCTCTTAAACTTACGACTTTTCTACAAACAATTTGTCTCTATTTATTTGCCTCCATTCCTTCGAATCAGACAAGAAAGACAATAGCTGCCACAACGAAATCAAAAGTTCGCTACCAAACAAATACTCAAACTGAGCTGGCAATAATTTATGCAAACCTAAATAAATTTTTGGCCCCACTAAACGAGGGCTTCTGTCCTCACCCAACCTTCAGTACACTGTCAATCCCTGAATGGAATTGCTCCAAGAAGCATGAGGGTTTTCGTCCTCAGCTTCAGTCCTTTAGGGTTTCCGTCCAGCTGGCTAAGTTTGGCCTCAAGCACAAATCAGAAATATCCGCAGAGAAACAATGAATCAATTTTCTTCTGTATATGTCCAAAAGAGACCCCAATCCCTTTTTATAACTTGCTTGGGAAACTTCTGGAAAGTAAGAATTAAAAAACACTTTTTAATTTGATGTATCTTTATAACTCCAAAAAGTGATTTTATTTTAAAATATTAAATATATTATCATTAAGTCATTTAATAAATAATTAATTTAAACTTTAAAGTTGTCATTAAATATATTTTTGTTAGACAACTTAAAAATTAATTTAGCATATATGCAATGATTCTAGTAAATTTAGATCTCAAACTGCAATTTGAATATCTTTTATAAAATATGTATATTAACATTCAAGAATGATTACTAAAATTCGTATATGTAAACTTAATAAACAGTAAAATTGATTTTTGCAAATTGTGTATGTTAATGCTTGAGAATGTCACATCTTTTTTGTATTTGAAATCAATATGAAGGGAAGGGTTGGAATTAAACTCTTTTTAACTTGGTTTATCCTTGGAACTAATATTAAGGAAAGGGTTGAAATTATATTCTTTGAACTTGGTTTATCCTATAGTATCTTATGTTTGTAGGATAGTAAGATTGAGAGTTTGAGAAATCGATTGCACCAAAGCTATCACCAGTGATCTTTGTGTGTAATATAGAAAGAAATGGGATATAAATGCTTTGAATGCCCTGTTGGGGTTTGTATTGGGTCGTGCAGATAATGACGATGTACAAGAGGAACATAAAATTCCTCCCTTGATATTATTTGATATTATTTTCAAATGTTGAATGTGAGTAGTCTTAAATAAATCACACACATGATAAAATCCAGTTACCGATGTCTAGTTAATGAATTTTTTTTTCTGTAATATCTTACTTTCAGATAAAATTGTAAATTTAGAGAAGGATTGTTTCTATGCATTGTCTTGCTCTAAATCGCATATTTTTGGGTAGTGTAGTTTGAAGGATTGGAAGTGGTTTTATAGCAATGCTATAGAACTCGTGAGATCTCTTTTTTTATCTATGAAATCCTTTGGTTAATTTCATTAGAATGTCAATATGTTTAAAAAGTGTGTTGTCTTCATTAAAATTCGTGGATGGGCTTGGTAGAAGTTAATTGCTTGACTGTAATAGCTGGTCATGAGCATTGGCAAATGTTGATTTTATCTATTTGATTTTATCTATGAGATTCTTTTAGCTAATTTCATCAAAATGTCAAGAGAGGTTAAAGAACATTGTCTTACTCATTGAGAAAAGCAGTGAATTGGCTTGGTAAAAGTGAATTGCTTGACTAAAAAGCTGTCATGAATCTTGGGGATATTGCTTCGCAACAAAGATCAGTACAATGTTTTTTCAACCTTGGAAATGTTTTGAAATTTTCGAAATAGCTGGTCATGAGCATTGGCAAATGTTGATTTTATCCATGAGATTCTTTTAGCTAATTTCATCAAAATGTCAAGAGAGGTTAAAGTACATTGTCTTACTCATTGAGAAAAGCAGTGAATTGGCTTGGTAAAAGTGAATTGCTTGACTAAAAAGCTGTCATGAATCTTGGGGATATTGCTTTGCAACAAAGATCAGTATAATGTTTTTTCAACCTTGGAAATGTTTCGAAATTTTCGAAAATTTTTCGATATGATCAGAACTATTACAGGAATAAATTAATGAAAAATGTTGGTGTAAATGCATGATGGTCTTTCAAATTATGCTGATGTAAATGTATCGATCTTTATGATTGTTCTGCCAGAAGTTTAGCAGAAGTCCACAAACCTAAAATTAGTATACTATCTTGATAGAAACTTAGCTGTGTTTAAGTTGGTTTTGGAATTTCTCAAATGACATCATTTCGTTTTTAAGAAAATAAATTGTTGATTTTTGGATAGCTTGTAAATTGACACTATGTAGTTAGAGTGCTAGTAGAGTGAGAATGTTAGCTCACATTGTTATTAAGTTCATATATAAGCTTTCTCTCATTATACTCGAATTCTGTAGATATGCTGTTTTCTTTATCAATATAAATTGTTTGTCACTGGCTTTATTTGATAATGACTGATTCTAACTTTTTTTCTTGCATAACCAATGCTACAGGAGCTGAGCAAGCAGAATCCTCAATTGACAAGGCTTATTCAAGAGCATAATCCGATTTTCTATGCTTATTGAAAGAACTAGTCAAAGGTGTAGAAGGGTGAGCACCATTTTTAATTCAATATTTAAAACAAAATTCTAGCAGTGTGCACTATTTTTGTTGATATTTAGTTGTTTTCTGATGTTTAAAATCTGTGTATTGAAGATTTTGTTAATGATCTTACTGGAGTAATGCCCAGGTCATCAATATTACCCCAGAAGAATGCTATGCAATTGGAGTGCAAATGTTCAGGTGCATTATTATGTTCATGTTTGTTATTTTTTAGAATTTAAGATAATTTATTTATTGAAGTGCTAATTGAGTGAGAATGTTAGCACACATTCCTATTATCATACATAAGCATTCTCTCACTAATACTCAAATATTTTAGGTATGCTGATTTCTCTATCAATATAAATTGTCTGTCATTAGATTCATTTGATAACTACTAATTCCAATATTTTTTCCTCCATAGCCAATGCTATAGGAGCTGAACAAGCAGAATCTTCAAGTGATGAGGTTTATCCCAGCGAACCAATCTGATTTTCTTTGCTTACTGAAAGAATTAATCAAAGGTGGAGACAGGTGAGTACCATTTTTAATTCAACATTTAAAAAATAATTCTAGTACTGTGCACTTTATTTATTGATATATAATTGTTTTCTGATGTTTTAATTCTGTGTATCAAAGATGTTGTTAACGATCTTATTGGAGTAATGCCCTAGGTTATCAATGTTATCCTAGAAGAATGCTATGCAATTGAATTTGTAAATGTTTAGGTGCATTCTTATACATGTTTGTTAATTTTTAGAATTTAAGATAATTTATTTATTGAGAATTGCTTTCTATCTGCATCTTGAGGATTTGAGTTCTGATTGTGCCTTTTTATAAGACTAAGCAACTTACAGCAACTGAAAATATTCTCTACTAGAACTATATATGAATATTTATCATTTAGTTCTTGGTTTTGTCATTGAACTTATGCTATCAAAGGAGACACGATTGTTTTGTTGACTTTCATATTCGTACACTAAAGATACTTTACAATGTTGCAAATCCTAGATTGATGCCTGTTGCCGCCTTCATCCAAATGGTAATTTTGCCACTTCTAAAGAACTGAACATCAGGATGTATGTTTTATAATCATTTTCTATTTTGACTAGTTTCTTGTGTGAGGAATTTTGCCTCTAATATGGAGATAAAATTCTGAGAGTTTCCTCATTGTTAAAGTGATATGTGTTAGGGTTTCAAGCAGATCCGAAGCAAATATGAACTAACAATTATATGCAAATTTAAATACAAAAGATAAAGAAATAAAACAGGACACAGATAACACAGAGATTTAACGTGGTTCACCCAGAATGGGTTACGTCCACCATACACAGCCGTCCAATCTTTCTTATTATCCAGCAAAAATAGTACATCAACCTTACAATGCCTTAAGCATCCCAGCTGCTTATAACATGCATTTTTAGGGAAACAAACAAAGTCGGCCTTTTTAGGATACGTGCTGAGTGTACAGTACTTTGCTGATCAATCGCCACATTTCAACAATATGTGTGCTATTCAAAGCTGATAATTTATTGTTGAAGGTCCATTTGAAATTAAAGTGATATGTGTGCTATTCAAAGCTGATAATTTATTGTTGAAAGTCCATTTGAAACAATAATTATCTTATTTGAAGGACCTATTCCTATTTTTAGTATATGAAAACTTTCACAAATTGTTTATGCAGACATGCCTAACAGGGTATTTGCACTGATTTGATTTCCTTTTTGAAATCAAAATCTTGTTATTTTTATGTGACCAATTTGTTTTGATATATTTAAAATATATTTGAAAGTAGGTGTATAGGCCCAAGTACATAAAGAAATGTTGATGTTAGGCCATGTTGCAACAAATGGGAGTGACTGTAACTGCCAAATTATTGACCAAAGTTGAACAAAACAAAACTAATTCTACACTTTAGAGGTGAAACAGAACATAGACACATTTTTAGGGCTGTTGGAATTCTTGTTGTGGGCTTCTGCAATATTGTTTTTGGCGATCACGATCAGCTCAAGACCTGGGAGGATTTGGACATGTATTCGGTTGTCATCATCATGAGGCCCTCTGGTAATTTTGCATGCTTGTGGAAGGCTATATTCTGATTTTTTAAACAGGTGTAACAGCTTTCATATGCTGGTTACTGAACCACATTGTTACATCCCTCTTTCTAGAATGGTTTATTTTTGAATGATGCGATTGTATGTATGGTCAAACATTGATATTTTATTACTTCCATATGTGGATGAGTAGTCTCAAGTATAAATTGATAGTTAGACATGAATGATCATTTTTAAGGGATGACTGTATATATATATATGAGATTAATGAGAAGATAAGATTGGTCTAACTATTTTCATGTAACCAAGTGGATGCAGGATAAGTTAAGCCCTCAAGATGGAGGGAGAGTATCATCAAGGAGAGGATTGCAAACTTTGGAAGAGACCAAACTTGCTTGGCTTGTTAGTTAGCATGCTGTCGATCTTATCCTTTTATCGTCTTTGTGAGTTGCATGTATGTTGTTTTTCTTGAGCTTAATAATTTTTAATAATATATATAAATTGAGTTGTTATTAAGATTCTTTTGGCTATATATTGGTCTAACAATTTTCATGTAACCAAGTGGATGCAGGATAAGCTAAGCCCTCAAGAGGGAGGAGAGAATCATCAAGGAGAGGATTGTAGACTTCGGAAGAGATCAAACTTGCTTGGCTTGTTAGTTAGTATGTTGTTGATCTTATCCTTTTATCATCTTTGTGAGTTGCATGCATGTTGTTTTCTTGAGCTTAATAATTTTTAATAATATATATAAATTGAGTTCTTATTGATTATCTTTTGGATATATATATACACACACACACACTAAGTTACCAGATTCATCTACAAAATCCCTACGTCTTGGTTTGATTCTCTCCAAATTTTGGTTCGCACAAAATTCTCTAAAAATTGTTCCAGGGTTTGTGTTTTGCCCTGTGGGTTCGCTGAGAAGGACCCGGGGCAAATTTTGTCAAATTTCAAGCGAATTTTGATTCGAGCAGTAGAACCCAGGCCGAATTTGGGTGATTTGACACATTTTAAAAAGAAATTTGAAGTTTTCTTTTTGCCTATTTTGGTCAACTTGACCCTCCAACCCTAAAATAGGCTGAGATTGCTGGTGATCATGAGGTTGCTCCCGAGGCTGAGATTGCTAGTACCACAAGAGGATGATGATGATATGTTTGATGACTTTTGATGATATTTGATCAGTGATGGCTGATTGTTAATGTTGATATTATTATTTTTTAACTTAAACATTGAAATGGTGGTGTATTTTGGCATTTTGCTATGTTACTTTACTTTTAGTCTATTAGCATAGTTGACACTTGACAATGGTGTATTATGAATTTATATGCTGCTGCATATATGTATATATTTTTTATTTTTTATTTTTTATTTTTATATTTTTTTGTATGGACAAACCCAAAGTGAACCCCAACCCACCTTAAAAAAAAATTGAATGGATTATATAGGAATATATCACATACATACATATACATATATGCATATATGCATACGTATATTTATGTAACATGAAACAATCTATGCAAATTTGAAATAACAACTTTTACATCTTTGTAGCCAAAGAAAGAGGGAAAAACTACTGTTTTTTATTTTTTTGAACATCAAATAACTGAAAGGAAACTTGTTCTTAACTGAAATCTGGAATTAAACATAGATCTATGCTATGAGCAAAAATAGTAGATATAAATGTAAACTTTAACATATCAATTTAAATGACAAGAGAGGTTTAGAATATACATTTTTCCAGATGCCAATATTTTGAACTTTCATAACTTTATCAACAGACCAATGAGGAGGGAAAGTATCATCAGGGCACTTTTCTGCCCAACCACGAACTTACTAGTCCCCTGTGCCATATCCAATTGGATTGGCCCGACCCTTCGCAGGGAGGTAACAAAAAGTCTAACTCATGCCATTTGAACTGGAGGGTAATCCTACACAAATCCCTAGTCAGACATACACTATAGGCTACCCCTAACTAGTACGATCTTTGACTAGATTGTGTATCTGGATTAACAAACAGGTTGATGCTTACAGAAGTAACATCACCTTGACTGAGGGATTCTATGTCATTGTAAACACTCTAATTCATGAAGTCAATTGTTCATCATCTTGCTTGGTTGGATTGAATTCCTAAGAATAACCAAGTCCTCATGTCTGTCTCTATACTACTGCATTCTAACTCTATGAGGCTCATTGGCTGTCATTTATGTTTGGACTCAATTTCACATGCTGGTCTACAAACTTGAGGTGACTTATACTCTTATGGTGTAACCTATCTTTTGTCAAAACCCTAGATTAATTTAATACAGAGTCATACTTGTGCCCTCTCTCACAAGTACAACAGTCGAATAGTTCATATTTGACACAGTCTCAATGTTGTTTACACAAGAGAAGTAGCCCATACTTGGCCTTTATTAACTGGTATCTGCCATTAAGTTGCAAATGATTAACATATGATGCCCTTTTTCACACACGAATATTATATGAAATACCAAATAGTCAATACTTCTCCATAGGCATGTTTGATTGTATCGGCCAGAACCCTACCTCATCCTGAGGTTAAAGGCCTTATTTTAATTTAGATGTAGATTGTTCCCTTCTAGTTTTATTGTAGCATTGTATAAACCGAAAATCTTACCCTTATGTGGAAAAGATGAGATAGACAATAGGCTGCTACCTCCCTCATCAGCTTTAGCTTCTATGTTTTGTATGTATTATGAACATTCGTGTTGCTATTGTACCGTCCAATGAAAATGTATGTTCTTGTATGAATGCCAAACTGCATTAGAAAGCAGTGAAGTTGTTTACTATACATACGACTATCTGCATTAAGAAGCGCTATAAGCTCCCTTGTGTATCAAATCTTTTCGCACTATGGTAAGTTTACTAAATATCTAAGTGTACCTATAGTATTTATTATACCCAGTTGCATTAATGAGTACTGAAATATTACTCTTGCCTATCATTTCTTACCAGACCGATGCTCAAGGGGAGCCTTTTAAAACAAAAAGGTTAAATCATGGCTGATTCCTCGAAACCAAAGTGAGGTAATTCTTATTTGCATTACTTAGATGCAGAAAAGTTGGCATATTGTTTGTAATTCTTCATTAGTGAATTATTAAGAGTATAGGTGTTAAAGGTTGTATTGTTACCGGTAAGGAAGTAACACCAGTAAATTATAAGATATTATCGTTTAAGGTCGTACAACTTAACCGTTGTAAAAGTGCACTGAACAACTTATCAAATAAATAAGGAAATGAAAGCTCATTTTGTTTACCTTGCTTTCATTTGTGCATTCATGAGCTCAAAGTGCAATCAAAGGCTTTCTAAATCTGTTGAGTGCATTACGTGCAAAGTAAGTTTTTGGAGATCAAGTGGTGAAATTTTGGTGATCGAAAGCCCTAGCAAAAATGATAGAAGAAGTCAATCTATGAATTCTGTTCAAATTCATCATGGCACAAATTTAGGGGGCTCAGACTAACTTTACACTACAACTTACAATCAGTAAGATGCAAAAAGTATGAACCATGGAAATTCATTAGACATCATTACATTCTCCATTGAAATCAAAGCACTTTACTATGTCTAACTTAAGTGAGGAAGGTGAATCCATGCAAGCTTTAAAAAACTAATTTAAGTGGACACCATTAGAGAACAATGTTCCACTGTTATTATCTCAAAAATTATCGCAACAATTTCATACAAGTCTCTCTCCTATTACAAATGAGGGGTGTCACCCCTTTATATAGACCTCAGGCCATGATTACATATAAAACCCTAATTAGGGTTTCACCCCAGAAGATTCCCCACTCAAGATACAACAAGGTGGGAATCAACAATAAATACCCCATAAAGCCCATATACAATTAATTAAAATCCTTCCAAACATGGCACCCATAAAGCATTAATTAACCATTACATTCAAAAAGTGTCCACTATGCAATGAATGTACCCTCATGCAAAAATCGCCCTTGATGCCATAAATGCACCATCCCCTAAACGTGACGGCTGCATGCAAAAGGAATCTGCCATAATGCCATAAATGTGATGGTTGCATGCCAAGAGATGCTTCATTAATTCAATGTGCATTGACTTGGCTGCCACTTGGCGAGAAAACCTTGGAGAGAGAAAACTTCAGGAGAGAAGAATTTGATCCATAAAGAATTTTCTTGAAGTTTCTCGAACTTTCCTTGCTCTGGAGGAGATTTTTAATGATTTTCCACCATCTCTGATTTTTTAGGAATTTTCCACAAATTAGGGTTCCACGGTCCAGGAGAGAGAAAATTCCCTCATGACTCCAAGTCTACCATCATTTTCAAATTCGGATGATTCTTGATGCTCGAGAATGGATTTTTCAAATTTTTACCTAGGGGGAAATTTCTTGTTCAATTCATCCTTGATTTCTTCCTTGCCTTAGAAATTGTTTTTTCCACCTTCAATTCATCTCAGTGTGGAATTCATGTTGTGTTCTCCATTGGAAAGAAATTTGTTCCTTACCCCTGAGGAAGGAAATTCTTCATGCCTTACCCAATTTTCATGATTTCCAAGAACTATGGCCTTGATTTTTACGTTTTGCTTCCAACCTTGGGCACATTTTGGAACAAGAGAAGAAATTCTAGAAATTTGTTCTTTGAGGAAGGAATTTTTTTTGTGCTCTTTAAATTCATCATGTCCACGGGGAGCTTTTCCATCAATTTTCCACAATTCCTATTTTTTAGGAATTTTCCTAAAATTTAGGACTCGGGTCCAAGAAGGAGAGAATTCTCTCGCGATTCCAAATCTGCAAAACATTGAAATTCGAACAAGATTTGGTGTCTAAAAATAGATTTTTCAAATTTTTTCGCGAGGGGATTTGTGCTTTTCATTCCTCCTTGACCCTTTGATTTTCATGCCTTAGACAAATTTCCCTCCATTCTTAGACTTGAACGTGGAATCCAGTTTGGTGAAGGAATTTCATTATTTCCACGCCTTAGAAAATTTCTTTTCAACTTCCTAACTAGGCATGGAATTTTGACCTTGATGGAGGAAATTTCATCTTGAAGCATTCACCCTTAATCCCTGGATTTTTGCGTGCCTAAGAAAAAAATTTCAGTTTTCCAACTTAGTTGTGGAATTCACTCTTCATGGTGGAATTCATCATTTCATCCTTGATTTTTTTCCCGACTTAGCCATTTCAACATCCTTTCCTTGGTCAAGGCACAATTCTTCACTTGTTTAATGAGGAATAAATTTTTAGTCTTTTCCATGCATCATTCATTTTAGCGCCCTACCTGAGTGTTGGGCGAAGTTTTGCATTGGTGAAGGATTCATGCACTTCTTCATCTCTCCCTGCATACCTCATAATAGTGCCCTTTCTTGTCTTAGGGCGGAAATTCTTCATGGAGGAGGAATTTTGAACTTTTCCATCCTTCCTTGACTCTTTCTATTTGGCGCCCTCCCGGGTGCTAGGGCAGAATTTTACATGAGGCATGGAATTTATACTTTTTCCACCTCTCCTTGGAGAGTCCATTTTGGTGCCCTCACCTGGCTTTGGGCAGATTTTTGCTAGGAGGAAGGAATTTTGACCATGGAGGAATTTTCCTTTATCAAAATATATATATGAAATATAACATTTAAGTATAAGTGGCAATACTTTAAGTTATATTTCATATATATTGTCAGGATGTTTGAGAGTGGTTTCAGGTCCCTAGGAATCATAATGCAAATTCTGGATTTGGGAAGATCTTTCAAATTTTCAAACTTTGTCATATTTTAGGCCATTTTTGGATCAGGATGACATTGGTGGATTGATGTGAATTTCTAGACTTGGATGATTTTGCATGCTTTCCTCTTCTGGAATAGGAGTTCCAAACTTAACCATTATTTTGATCCAACTTGTCTGCCTTCTGAATCTTCTGGATTTAGAAATGATCTTCAGGAGCATTCAATCTTCAGCATCTTCAGGGATGTTTAGTTTTCAGTGTTTTCCTGTGAAGAACCTACCAAAAATAGATTTTTTCAAATAGTAAGTGTTTCAAAATGTCAAGGTTTGGGCAAAATAGGTGAAAAAAGCACTTACTAAAAATAGAAACTTACTAAAAATAGTAAGTGCTCAGAATTTGTTCAAATTTTACTGGGAGGTTCCTTGAAGAGTCCTGATTCCAGTTCTAAGTATAGTTTTTCCAATACCCTAAAATCTAGGACTGAAGGCAAAAACCCTAAAATTAACAAAACAAATCCTAGACTTAACCAAATTCACCCAAACGAAAACCAGGCTTAATCAATTCAATTCCCTAAACACCTACAAAGTGAAGAGACTGGAGAGAATGTTGCGAGAAGACCAAAAAAACAAAGCCAAAAGACCGAAGGGGCCAAAAAAGAAGGGGGTCCCCATTTGCAATGGGGCGATGGGTGAAAAGGTCACAACAATTGGGAAAGGGGAGAGGGCTTCCCCTTCCACCTACGGCAAACCACCATCTAGGGAATACAATCATTAGGATTATTGAGCTAGAGATCATTCGAAAAGGGGTCCACAGGATTATAACCGGTAGAAACAACAATAGGCTGCTGAGGAGCTGCAAAGGGTTAGACAAGAACCGCATCAGGAGCATCTTCGGTAGCTTCCGCAGGTTGTTGTGAAACCGTAGCAGGTTGCAAGGGAGCCACAAAATGAGGTTGCAAAGTCTCCCAAGAAAAAGGAGCAGCAACAGTAAGATGCACCACATCCTGAGACTCCTCACCAAAGAAATAACTCTATATTGCAATACTATATTATCATGCCAAATTTTGCTGGGGTCGAGCATAAAAGTCTATTTTACATTAATCAACAATCCTTCATGTATCTCAAAAAGGAGTGAGTGATGTTATCATAGTCAAAATCTCAAACTCACTTCCATAACAATATGGAGGAAGAAAAAGTGTCAAGAATATTGTTGCCCTATTGCTTGTTTCATCCATACTTTATCTAACTTATTTCTTTTTGTTTCTCGTGCTCTTTTTCACATTTATGATTAACACTTTTCTCTACATCAAGCACATGACCACGTAGATTGAATACTACCTTATAAAAATTGTGTTCACATTCAAGCTCATCTAATAAACATTGAGTGTCATCCGAAGCTCCTTCATATACATTTGAAACTATTAAAAGCCATGTGAGCCTCTATATTTCCAAATAATTTCTCCCATCTTTCTCACCAATATCATGGAATCTACAATAACTTACTAACAAACATGGGAAACAAAGATTTGGTAGTGTTTCATCAAAAAAAATCAAGGATTTGATTTGAAAAAAAGTGATGGAAAAATATACACACAATCGAATCCAGAAAAAAATACACTAGAAATGCAAAATGGATTGTGGAAATCTCATAGCTTTAACAAATATTTTATTTTATTTTTATGATCCAAAAAGTTATGTACCAAAATAACTCTTAGTATTTGATTAGTTGTTATTTATATTAAAATAATATACTTATTTTTACAGATAACTAAGATAAAAAAATTAATCTAAGTAATATGTTTAATTTCCTATGAATTAAAATAAATTATTTATATTATTAAAGCAAGCTTGTTACTTTTGAAAAACGGCAGTTAGTCTATTATAAATCATATTATCTAAAATAATAAAATTTGAGTCACTGATTTTTTACTTGGAATCCATTCTAAGCCTAGGTCCCATGAGAGGCTTCAAGATCTATTTAGAAGGTGGGAGGTTCCGTCGAGCAAGAAACAAATATGCTACAAGATTGATTAAAATCTTTTCCTCAAAAATAGTAGTCCCTACTTTCTAGTTTGGAAATTTGACCAGGTGCATTTGGAATGGAGCTAGAAATTGCCCCACTAGCTAAGGTTCTTTTTAGACCACTTGTCAATCATTTGAGATTTTCAAATTTTTACCAATTATTATTTTTATTATTATATTTTTATTTAATCTGTTGAATTGAATATGCAAAATAATAAAAACCATAAGACCACCAACTTTTATAAATTTGGGAGCTCAAAGTTTTAAGCTTAATCTGCACTACAAAATTCATGAAACCAAGTGCTTTAAAATTTTCCAAAAAGATCTCAGCAGCACCCACTAAATTTTTTTAGGGCACCCCCATCCATGCAACCCCACCCTAAGCTGTCACATTCCAATTAAATGGAAAGGTCAAAATTATATTTTATTTAATTATCATTTGTTTTAAAAATTAAAATTAAAAAACAAATGCCTTCTATCACCCTTTACCAAAACAAGTTACTTATTCTGTTTGAAGGAATATGCCGTTCTGGTAGAAAAGACTTCACTGCCAAACACTAGAAAAACAATTATAATGAACTTGGGTAGCAAAATTTCCATTTTGCAATGACAGCGATTCACTAACATAACTGTGAAAATTCCCAATGATAGATATTCACCAACGTAACTGCCCTCAATAATTCATATGTATTGTGCATTTTCACAACAACATAAAATTCTTTGCTCAGGCTATTTGAGAATTTTAATCCCCGTGATAAGAACTACAAGAGTCTGTGGGAGTTCTTACACCACACTATGGGTCCAGACAAGCAAGATATGCGTGATTAAGATGAGAAAGATGTGCGTCAAAGCAAAAAAAGTTGAACAGCAATCAATTGCATTGATTAGATACTTCAAACAATATCTCCTTCAAGATCTAGTGATTTAACTTTTATCTCATTTAACACAACTACTATGTGCAGCTCTACTTAGCAATCTTCAAATGAGATTGTAGCTTTATTATATTAACAAAATTGTGGATTAGAACTTTCCATCTGCTACAAAAAAAAACTGGCTTGATCACTCTGCTTTCTGAATATAAGAACACAGCCTTCTGATATATATAAGAAACATTATAGAGTGATCTCTTCGCATGTGAATGACAACTCATTTTCTATTCGTTCTAGTACAAATCGTTCATTGGTTGTAATTAAGTTTGTTATCAAACTTTTTTCATTAGAAAATGGCTTTCGGCCAGTCCTGCCAGCCCTGTGTAAGTAATCAGTGGCTGATTTGGGTAAGTCAAAATTGTATATGTGACTTGTTTCTGGCAAATCGAGTCCTCTTGCAGCTATATCTGTCGCAACAAGAAGATGATTGCCCTTCCTCAACTCCTGTACCAAGTTCCAAATCAGCTGTACATCAGTTCTGGATTATATCTTCATATACAGGAAAAGAATCATGCATTGCAGTAAATGGAGAATCTTTGTTACCTTTTCATTCAATTTGTATCATTTCAGTTGGAATTCAATGATATATGATGATTATTTTGGCTTTTGATGCACATTCAATGTTTTGAAATAGTAGAAGGAATTGAAAACTAGAAGTTTGTGGCCTTTATTTATGGTGATTGGATATCAATAAATCCTTATTTCTGCTTTTTAAGGAGTTACTGGCATTCTTACTCCCTCCCTGGGTTTTAAGAATTTGAAAGTTACTCAAGTTCCTCTTTAGGTGTAGCGGTTTACTTCTATTTAATGTGATATTTATTAGATTTCAGAGGATATGCATAGGGATAAGTTGAAGATAGGAAAAAAGAATAAAATATTAATTTTAGAATGGCCGAATGCAGCAGTAATCCCATTTTTCATGTACAGACATTTAACTGACTTGGACTAGTCATGGCAGTTATAACTCCCAATCTTAACACTTCTGACTTTAAGCAAGAAATGATATGACAGTAATTACATCACTTAACAAAAGATTCCATTTCAATAATCTCACTTTACTAGAAGCACCTTCTGACAGTTATTTGCATGTTGATTGCTTTATTCAACACTCAGCAGAAAACTGATCCAGTTTAAGCTACTGCCCCTCGATAAAAGATCTTATACAACTTAAATCTCAACACTTTAGATTGATATTGACATTGTTTGAGACATTGTTAGCATTGGAGATTCCATTTTGTACTCGAACTTACACTTATTCTTAGGCTGTTTTTATGAAGTTGATTTACGCACGTGGCTCTACTAATCATGCTTTGTCCAGGAATAAATTGGATTTGATTTTGTCCATTCCTTCTATTTATTTGCAGGTCCCTTAACTACCTTATCTGCTGTGAAGATGCTATCTTATTTTACTCTCAATAAATATTTTTGCCTAATTAGAACAGTCCATTCCTGCTCTGGATTCTGATATATTCTCCACACAATGCAAGCAATCAATTGAAGATGTGAAAATCTTGTAATATCTTTATATAATAAATCTAGTAACACAATAATAAATTAAACAGAAAATACGAAAGAACAATGTAAACAACAGAATAAAGATCAACAGTGGCTATCGGCAATGGTGCTTGTGTTTATCACTGACAAAGTACATCAACAAACAGAAAGGCGGAATGTGCACCGGATGCCACCTGGTCCAAGTCAATGTCGCAACCATCAATACGTAGTACAACGAGTTACTCTTTTCCAACACACAACATTATTCAAACACAACTTTATTCCTGCACTGGGCTCTGGTATATTCTCCACACAAAGAAAGCAATCAATTGAAAACGTAAGGATTTTGTAGGTTGCCTAGTCTAAAATATACAGCAAAACAATCAAAACCATTATAGTATAAACAAAAATAAATAAAAGAACAATGTAAACAGAATAGAGAGCAATGGTAACTATCTGCAACAGTGTTTTTTATGAACTTCGGCAAAGTACGTCAACAAACAGAACTTGGAGAGTCCACACATGAGACCACCCTCTCGGAGTCCATGTCAAAACCATAAAAACAATAATTTGGTCTTTTCCTAACACACAACTTAACTTTGCTTTATTCAAACACAGCTTCATTGACAAAATATTGATCAACATATTACAAAAATAAATGACATCTATTTTAGTGCGTACATCTATCCTTCCTCCTCAACCACCCTAAACTGCTGGTGCTATTGCCAACAGTAACCCACTACAGGGTGACTGATGCAAGGTTCCAAATTTATACTGTTGAACATTTTTTCTTAGTCAACTGATTCTTCCACATTACTGACTGCATATGACCGTACCAGCTTGTTTGGCAATCTCTGGCAATGCTCAACTCTCTAGCAATGAATTAAAAAGACAGTTGCTTGAAGCCTTGAACCCTCATCAATAAATGGTTGGGGATTTGCTAGAATTCTTATCACTAAATCCAGGAGTGTCTAACTTCAACTTCATGATGAATTAAGTGTATAAAGAGGGAATGCATTTTATCCTCAATCCAGATTCTTGAGTAAAGTAGTTAATTTGCAAGTGCCAAGACAAAAATTTCTTCCACACTTTTTGACATATTAAATGGTAAACATCAAATTTATATTTCCTTGGGAACTAAATAGCCTGTCATCTTATGAGCAGTAAAAAATGTTTAAAACGTTAGTACGTGCACTTTAATGGAATTAAGAACCAAAAATTACCTTATTACATATAGCTGCCCAAAAAGAGCCTTCTATGTTGAGCCCTTCTTGGTAATCATGGATGTCACCATGTGTTAGACAAGACACCATATTCTACATGGGGAGAAGAAATGTTATCTCTATTCCTCCAAGAAATTGATGCCAAGGATCCCTTTATTTTCAGCTACCTCATCTATTATGAGATTTGTGGGAGGTATTACTGTGTTCAGAATCCAGATATTCAAGTTGTTCTCTATCCTAGTTAGCAGGACTCATGGGTGTGCAAGTACCGGTACAGAAATAGTGATGCAATAAAATTAACATGCATGAGTGAATAAGGAAACAGCTATATTATATATAAATGCATTCACCATAAATTGTGGGTACTGGGGGAACACAGTCCTGCTGTGACCTTTTCACACATCGTCTCATTGCAAATGGGGACCCCCCCTCTTTCCTGCTTTCCGCTTTTGTTAGTTTAGGGTTTTTGGCAGTCAGGTGGCAATTTTGAACTTTCATGTCCAAGTCTCATTTTTTATATGATCATGTATGTTTCAGATGTCTTCAATGTGCGAGCAATGTTAAAATTTAAATTTTGAAGTCAATACAATCGAAGTGTTAAAAAAATGTTAAAATGTCAAGGTGACCGTAAGTTTTTCTAAGTGTTGAGGTTGCAACTAGCCTTTAAAATGTGAGTGTAATGTGTTTAAAATGTTGCAAATTGGTGTGAATTTTGTGCTAGAGTGTCAAAAGTCCCTATAGAAGTCGTTTTTCTACTCCTAGGAAGTAGAATAAATAAAAAATGCACAAAGTCCCGATGGACTCTTGTTTTCCACCCCTCAAATCAAGCCAAAATGTTAAAAGTCCCAATGGAAATAGAATTTCCACTGCATGAAATGATTAAATTTGGTAAGTCTAGGCTTTTAAAGTGTGAAAATCATCACGATGGAAAACGTTTCCCCCCCATGAAATTAAGATATAAAAGTGAAAGTCCCGATGAGAGGCATTTTTCCACTCAGTTTTAAAGTTGCAAATGATAAAGTATTGATGGAGCATGAATTTCCACTCCATCTTGAGCAAGAAAGAGTTGTTTTAATGATGAAAATGGACTTTGTCCTAATGAGGTTCACTTTTCCACTCCTAGACTGAATTTATAAGTGATTTTGTGGAAAGTGCCAATGAATCAGAAATTTCCACTCAAGACAAATGAAGTGTCCCGATGGAGGTCATTTTTCCACTAGGTCTACAAGAGTAAAATGCATGAAGAATGTGTGCCCCAATGACCCACGTTTTTCCACTCAGGGGTAAATGACCAAGTTTAAGTGCAAATTGAGAGTCTTGATGAGGTTCGATTTTCCACTGGAGGGAAAATGATTGAAATGAAGTAAAATGATGATGAATTAAGGTGTCTTGATGGAGGTCGATTCTCCATTGGGGACAAAATATGAAGAAATGGCAAGGTTTATGTGTCCAAATGGAAGTACATTTTCCACTTCGTAGGAGATTGTTAGGAAAGTGAATTAAATGATAAAATTTGGTGTCCAGATGAGGGTCGATTTTCCACCCAAGGTGTAATTTTCAAAGTGGGATGAATTTAATTGAAAACAATGTGTCCCAATGACCCACGATTTTCCCCAAATGGCTGGCAATCAAGTTGAAGTGATATTTTTAAGGGTAAAAGTGTCCCAATGGAAATCGGTTTTCCACCATTGGCATTTGGTGGACAAACAATGTGAAATTATTGCTAAGTGTTCCCATCCCAATGCATATCGATTTTCCTATGTGCTGGTAAGTGCAAATTTTTATCCCACATTGGCTGTGTGGTGACTTTTCAAGGTAAAAGAGTGAATAAAATACACTGATGTTTGAAGAGCTGGAAGAGCTGATTTAGAGTGTGCCATTATCATTAGAGGGTGTGATTTTGTTTTGAGGCATCAATTGCCTCTCCATTGGATGTCGCTAGGGCTGAGAAAGGAGGCACCACGGCTGGTTGAAGTCTGAAACAATTGTTTCCAGCTACCATTCCCTTGCATGATATTGTTTCCAGCTCTTAATTCTAGACCAAAACGTTGTTTCCAGCCATTGTATATGCCCAAAACATGGTGACTTTTCAGCTGATTGGGTGAAATTGCATTATGTATGGGTGTGGCACCCTGAATATGAGGGTTTCCAGCTATTGAAGCTCAGTTGCAGAGGTGTTTTCAGACCTTATACTCATGAAATCAGACCTGGGATAACATTTTTGACATCAAATTCTCCTTTTTCTGAGTATAGAGAGGTGTATTCAGACTTAAATGATCAAATCAGATTTGTTTTAAGTCTGAAATTCAAGTTTATGGAAGGCAAAAAGCCTTATTTTGATCAAAATTCATGCATTTTCAGAATTTGTATTATATATAGTTCAATCTCTGATTTTAACGAGCTTATAAATCTGAATTTTTTTAAAAAATCAGAACTTTATCATGTTATTGACTTCCAGCTTCATACAACTGCTATGTCTAAAGTGGGGATAGCTGTGAGGAAGACTCAACTGAAGATTGTACAAGAAGGATACTATTACATAGGTAATTGGTAAATAATTGAATGTTATTAACAGAGATCAATAGATCTTTATATACAAGAAGAAAGACAATGTTTCCTTAGGAAACGATCGTGAAGAATAGAAACATTCTATTCTAGCTAACAACTAACTAAGTATTTACAAAATATTACAGTAGATAATATTCTATTCTAGCATCCGACGAAGCCAGACAGCTTCACAACCTGCCTTAACTGCCCCTCTGTATTCGGCCTCTGTAGAGGGGAGAGAAACAACTTGCTGCTTCTTACTGGTCCATATGACAGCACCAGATCCCAAACTAAACACATCTAGAAGTTGACTTTTTATCGTCAACAGAGCCAACCCAATCTGAATCTATGAATCCACGGAGTCTAGGATTAGAACTCCGAGTGTAGAGAATTCCATAATCAGTAGTGCCCTTCACATAATGAAGCACACGCTTTGCCGCTATCCAATGGTCAACCTTGGGAGCTATCATAAAGCGTGAAATGTCACTGACTGCGAAGTTGATATCAGGTCTAGTAGCAGAGAGGTAGATGAGACTACCTACTAGTTGCTTGTATGTAGTATCATCAACGGGAGGAGAATCAAACTGGGCTGATAACTTCAGACCTTTCTCCATAGGGGTAGATGTAGTCTTGCAATCCTGCATACGAAACTTGTCTAATAGAGCCCTAGCATATTTAGACTAAGAAATGAATATACCAGAAGGCTGCCGCCAAACCTCAACACCTAGGCAATAATGCATGAGCCCAAGGTCAGTCATGTCAAAAGACTGGCATAAACTCTATTTGATTCCCTGAATAAAAGATGTCGAACTGTCGGTGATGATCAAATCATCCACATAAATGACTAGAAGGATGATATCACTATCAGTAGTTTTGATGTACAAGTTTGAGTTTGAAGAACTCCTCTTGAAGCTTTGATCACTGAGGCACTTATCAATTTTCATGTACCATGCCCTAGGGGCCTGCTTCAAACCATAGAGAGCTTTCACCAATCTGAGAACCTGGTGTTCTTTACCTGCAACCTTGAAACCTGGAGGCTGCGTCATGTAGACCTCTTCTTGTAGGTCACCATTCAGGAAAGCACTCTTGACTTCCATTTGATGGACCTACCAGCCAAACTGTGCTGCCATGGCTAGAACTAATTTGATAGTGCTCATCTTTGTGATAGGAGCAAAGGTCTCCTCATAATCAATGCCTTGACGCTGAGAAAAGTCCTTTGCAACTAAACGAGCTTTGTACTTATCCAAAGTACCATCAGACTTGTATTTGATTTTGTAGACCCATTTGCAGCCAATGGGTTTCTTCCCTAGTGGAAGATCAGAAAGTTCCCAGGTGTGATTCTTCAATAGGCTTTGGTGTTCAGATTGCATAGCCTCTTCCCACTTTGGAATACCTTTGGCCTCGAAGTATGTTTGAGGTTCAAACACACTGTGAATGTTGGCCATGAGAGCAAAATTAACTGTCTCTATAGGTTTTCTCTTTTTCCTAGCAGTTCTCCCATCGATGAGTTCATCATCCCAAAGATCAGCAAGTGTCTTGGCCCACCATTTAGGCCGGCAAGGAGAAGGACCAACATTAGCATCAGGAGATGCTCTATGATCAGGTTCCTCATTAGAGGAATCCGGATCAAAATCAGGTGAAGCATCTGCAAATCTGGGTGATCCTGCAGGAGAAGCTGAAGGTGTATGTACAGGAATCACCAGGATAACTGGAGCTACTAGAGCCCTCCCATCTGGTAGACCTAATGGAAGTCTAACTCCCAAATCATGAACCTTCATAGGCTGGTTAGCTGAATTAGGAACAGGAGAGACGGGCATGAAGGGTCGTCACTGCTCATCAAAGACTACATCATGACTATACAGGAGACAAGAAGTCTCAATGTCGATCAAGCGGTAGGCTTTGTGAAGACTACTGTATCTAGTAAGCATAAGTTTTTGGATCTTGGCATCCAATTTGGTGCGTGAAGCATCAGGGATCCAAACATAAGCAAGGGAGCCGAAAACCTTCAGATGACTGATTTTGGGCTTGCGACCTAACCAGGCCTCTTTCGGAGTCTTGCCTTTGATCGCCACAGTGGGTGACTGGTTCAAAAGGTAGACTGCAGTGTTAACTGCTTCTGCCCAAAACTACTTCGGAACATGTCTGTGGTTGAGCATGGATCTAGCCATCTCAGTGATTGTTTCGTTCCGACATTCAACTACACTATTTTGTTGGGGTGTGTGAGGTGTGGTTAATTGGTGCTTAATGCCATGAATATCCAGCAAGCTAGAGAATTCATTAGAACAAAATTCCCCCCCATTACCCAGGAGGGTAGATTATATCTTAGGGAGGGAGATTATTATTATTGTGGGAGGAAAGGAGTTGCAAACGATTTCCCAGATTCTTTTTCAACTAGAGGTTTAAACTTCTGAAATACAGTAAATGCTTTTGATTTCTTTGCAAGAAAATAGACCCACATTTTTCTACTGAAATCATCAATAAACAACAAAAAATACCTGGAGACCAAGAACAAAAGGAGTAGCCATAGGGCCGCAGATATCAACATGAACAAGCTGAAGTACCTGAGAAGCCTACCATGAATCGCCACTTTTGAAGGGTGTGCGATGTTGCTTCCCAACCTGGCATGCATCACAAACTCCAAGCTGCTGAGTCTGAATCTCTGGTAAGCCGAGGACAAGTGCATCCCGAGCAAGCTGAGCAAGATAGCGCACATTTAAGTGCCCATATCGCTGATGCCAAAGTGTATTGAGCGAAGACTGCCAAGCAGCCATAGCTAGGTCTTGAGAAACACTAGAATCTGCAAGTCTGAAAAGACCATGATCCTCAAGACCAACTACAACAACTGATTGAGTCTCTCGATCAGTGATGGTGCACTAATGTGAACTGAAGGTGACATCCAACTATGGAGAGTGTCACAGCATCTGACTGACTGAGAGTAGATTGAGTTCCATCCTTGGAACGTGGAAGACATCGAGGAAAATGAGATTCCTCCCAGCAGACTGAATCTGAATGTTGCCTTTGCCGACAACCATGTATTCTTCCCCGCGACCAAATATAACAGAATCTGAATAAGGCTGGTAGTCAGTGAACCAGTCTCGACGGTGGGTGAAATGATGAGAGGCACCTGAATCAATATACTAGGTAGACAATTTGACATGATCTGCGGGTATTTTAGCCATGAAGGCGTAAAAGGCAGATTCTATCTGCTTAGTGTGCTCTACACTATTCACTTTGGGCTGCGAACTAGATTGCTTAGCTTGGGCAGCTAAGCGCTTCCGACATTCAACCTTCATGTGACCATACTTGTGGCAGTAGTTGCATTGAATGTTCTTTTTCTTGGAGTCTTCTGATGCAAGAGCAGAGGGTTTCGGCTGAGAAGACTGCTGAGAATGAGACTTGCCCTTATCCTTGTGAAAAAATTTAGCAGCAAAGGCTTGTTCTATGGAGGTGGAGCGAGAACTAGTACCAAACTGATGTGTCGACCGATCTTGCTGAAGCAGAAGTGTGCAGAGATCTATGAACTTTAGATCAACACTAGTAGAAGTGATGTTGAGAATTTTGATAAAATGCGCGTAGGACTTAGGTAAAATTTTAAGGGTGATTACCACAATGTCCTCTTCCTCCATCTTACGTCCAATGGCAAGCAACTGATCACGGATTTCCTGAATCCTATTCAGGTGATCCTGGAGCGATTTCCGCTCATCCATGACAATAGAAAACAAAGAGTTCTTGAGAAAGAAGGCCTTGCTTTTATTAGAAGTCTCATGTAGCGTTTTGAGATGTGCCCATATCTCAACAGCTGTTTTGCCAGATGGAATCTGAGGGAGCTGATCATTAGCTACGGATAATTTGAGAAGCATCACTGCCTCCCGATTATGCTGGTCATATGCAACCTGATCAGGACTAGCTGTAGTCGGATGCTAAGTAGTACCCAGACCCACCTGATCGTTGCCGCAATATTTGAAGATGGTTGGCATCCGCTGCTTCCACGTGCTATAGTTTTGACCATTGAACTTCTCATTTCCCTCGAGCAGAATATTCATCAGAGATGCCATGGCATGAATTTCTGTGAAAAACTGAGAAGACATGTACTTCGAGGCAAAATGTCGGAGGACCCAAAAAAATGAAGAGGCACCCAGAAGAGAGCTTGAAAAACCCAGAAAGAAAATGTTGGCAGAATCTGGATCCGCTAGCTTGAAAATCGAGGTACCCAAAAAAATCGGACGACAACCCAAGTGAGTTCTCAAAAAACCCACCACGAATCTGCAAGCAAAAAAAAAATTCGGTTAAATCTTAAGGGTCAAAACCCTTTGCCGAAAGTCAGAAAACGCGGGTTGCAAAAGGTAGAGGCTGTGGGAGCAGAAGGAAGGGCAAGCGAAAACGCGTCGCCTACAAACTAAATCGTGCCACAAAATCCACGAACACGACCCATTGCAGACACACAGAGAGTCTTTGTGAATGCACAAAAAGACAAGACCACAAACTGATTCGAATGCACAGGCCGCGATTTGTAGGTGTTTGAAGATAAAAACGTGATTTTTAGAAAAACAGGATCATAAACCCACATAATAGAAAGCCACAGATGCCAAATACTGCAACCACGAACACAAGAAATGAGGGTGTGAAAAACGAAAAAAAACGTGAAAAAATCGCATTTTTAGACACCCACAGGAAAATACTAGAAAAGTTTTGAAAGTAATCTTCACTAATTTTTTTTTTAGAATTATAAGATTGCTCCAAAAAATTTAATCCTACTTTGGTACCATATTACACAGGTAATTGGTAAATAATTGAATGTTATTAACAGAGATCAATAGATCTTTATATACAAGAAGAAAGACGATGTTTCCTTAGGAAACGATCGTGAAGAATAGAAACATTCTATTCTAGCTAACAGCTAACTAAGTATTTACAGAATATTACAATAGATAACCATTAACAGTAAATAGAAACTATCTATTATCATAATAGATACTACTCGGAGTCGCAAATATCATCCCGATGGAAGAAAATTGGACATACAAACATGGAGTACCCAGATCGAAAGAGGATGAAGCAGAGAATGTTTGGAACGAAGCATCATCTACCATCTCCTTTGGTGGTCAATATCATAAAGAGTGGAATTTACCACGCAGTTGGTTTTCCACCATCCATACAGTGCAATGAACTCATGGTTGAGTGTGCAAAGCATTACAATCCACAAACCAAAATGATCAAGACACCTAAGGGGTTAGTGCTTGCATACCTAGCTGAAGTGTCAATTGGGGAGGCATTTGGAATCCCTTGATATCAAGACATGCATGAGAAAACTAAGGAAGCCCAAGCTAAATTTGAAAGGAGATCGGAGTTATGTTTGACAATTATCAATAACGAGTGGGCCCTTGAGACAAGGCGTCACCACTCTAAGTTACCCAAGAGACTCATATGTTCATACTTCAAGGAGGAGTACAACGATTTGATATTTCTACTCAGTCGAGTCATGGGAGCACCTCAAGGAGCACTATTCGAGACATGGATATATTACTTTATTGAAGATATAGAGGAGGGCATAGTGATGATCAACTAGGCGAAGATTATAGGTGACAACTTGGTTATCCAATTGAGGAGAATGGAAAGGACCAGGATGTTCTACATGACTTCCTACCTAGTCTACATGCTAGCAAGGCAAATATTTTACAAAGGATTGATATGCAAGGGCAAAGTTGGAAACAGGCCCAGACAATATAGGGTGTATGAGTGTTACCCACAACTCCACCTGCATGAGATAGAGAAATATAGAAGGATGAATGATGCTTTCACCAAGTACATCATGAGGTTATTGCAAGGCAGAATACAAAATTGATTGTCTAAGGAGGCGATGTCACTCATTGAGAAGTATGGATCATTGTATATTTAGTTTCCTAGCTTCACATACCTAGGGATTCAGGGATTCACTTCCAAACCATACAATCTTCCTAGGTATCCAACAGATAAGATGGTGTTACTTGAGGTAGTGAGGCAACTCTCAGAGTTTGATTGCATCCAAAAGGAAAACAATAGGCAAAGTATTACTTTTCTTATCGCGCTTGGGAAGATGATGGAGGTATGCCCCACCGCAACAACAACAAAGACAATTAATGAAGAATTGGAGTTCTTTCATCTTGGAATTTATAGAGCCAGGGATCGATTTGATTAGTTTTAGAGAATTGTAACAATGAAGGGAGGGAAGTTTACACACATAGTTGACATCGAGGATTATTGGGCTAATCTCATGGATGAGCTCGGAGTTAGAAGGAAGATGTGGTCTCGGATGTCAATGGACTTCATGAGGATATGTAATGTTTTCTCTATTCCAAACCAAGTGAAAGATAATGGGGATCACATCCATCCGCAGTATGCAAAGGAGAAAGACAACCTTGAGTTCCTCATCCATGAAGGAGAACAAAATGACAAAGAAGGACAATGAGTTCGAATAGGGTTCCAACCCGGAAATCCTACCGGAGAATGATCGAGATGTACATGCATCAACACAATCGGCACCATAAGAAGATGATGAAGAGCAGCCAGGATCTCCCACAATTCAACTTGAGGTCCATTTGAGCAATGACATGGTGGATTTGACTAAGGATAAAACAGATGATGAGGTTATTTCAGCCTTGAGAGGACTTGATGAAGATCGACAACTTGAAGATGGGATGCAATTGTCTATAATTCCTGATTGGTTGTTGAGCAGCATGGAGAAGAAGAAAGTGATAAAGGCGCAGCCCGCTGAAGATATTGATGACTTCCTAGCCAGAATAGTCATGGTTCTTATATTCATGTTTCTTATTACTATTAATGCTGGCTATTTTCAATGACTGCCATCAGTAATTTCAGAACTGAATATGAATGAAAGGTACAAATTCCTTGTTGACTGCTATTATCTATGTGTAATCACCATTATAGTATTTGCTGCAAAATATGGTCAGGGATTTATTACTTGTAATCTGCTTTGAATAAAAAATTAAGTTAGTCTTCTACTTCATAGAAAAAATTTATCATTTCTGTCATGATTAAATTCTTTGAGCACAAATAACATATTTCATGTGAACCCCTTGCAAACAAACAAACAATCAACCTGCAAATCTGATAATGAAAACAGCAGTACAGAGACTTGAAGTTATCTTTAAAAAAGAAGGCATTGAGATTGAATAAAATTTTGGGTAAAATTTTATTGGAATCTTATATCCTACCAGCATCCTTCAACTAAACCCATGACTTCCTAGCCAGAATTGGTAAGCAAAAAGAGAAGGAAGCAAAGATGTTCTCTAGGATTACTAGAGATGATACAAGAGCACGCATTGCACAAGTGGTTGTCTCGACAAGTGATATGACTTGAGATGTGATCACTCCTATGGACAATCAAGTTACCACAATTGACCTTGGACCTGCTATAAAAAAACAAGAGTTTCAAGAGCTCAATGATACTGTCAAGGCAATTGAGGCAGTGTTAGACAAAGCTATAGAAAAGAAAGAGATGCTAGAAATTGAGAACAAGAGACTCAAGGAGTATATTGAAGGGCCGAATTCCCTAAGGCGTGAAGATCCTACCTTTGTCTCACCTGTTGCTATTGCTCATGGATCCCCTTTTGATCATGAGGCAATGAGGAATGCATATCAATTAGTTTGAAAATGGATAGAAGATGTTTCAAGGCAAGTAGATGATTTCCTAGCTCGGTTCATCTGAGCATATGATAAGACAACAATGCTCATATTCAGGATGCAATACTTGGAGGGAGTTTGAGGAGATTTCCAACCAGTGCAAGAAAAGACTATTCCTCGCATCAGGCGTTGAAGCGGATTTCTACTTCTACGTTGATCCAAGAGGGAGTTGTTCAAGAAGGTAATGTGTATGATTTCCATGGTTGGTATTGTTCTTTGGCTATGAGGAAATCAGTGTTTGATCATGCAAAACAAGAGTGCATGGAGATGGAAGGATCAATCCAAGATCCTCACATCTATTAAAGAGTTATTGGGACAAGATGTCCACACTTCTAGCAACTTGAATTTGGAAGAGTTGAAGGAGAAAATGAAGTTTATTCGCTTCAAATAGTTGGAATCCATAAGGAAGAACCAGCTAGATGATTTGATTTCTCTCATGATTCACATCAACAACTTGCAAAAGCTAATACTGGATTGGGAAATCATTTTCGATGCTTGTTAAAATGCCTTGGATGTGATCGATTTGTAGTAGGAAGGTCTATCAAATGTTACAATAGAGGAACTCGGTCTTGGCTGGATTCGTTGAGTATGCACCTAGAGAGAGAGATGCAGGCCAAAATCTTCTAGAAGATTCCCTACTTGATAACTAGGCATCATCCCATTGGACCTTTTTTTATTCCACTTTTTTATGTAAACCCTAATTAGGGCAATGTTGGCATGATCTCGGCCCTTGATTCTAAATGAATATTGGCCATTCATTTCAGTTGGAGACTATATAAACCCCATTCCTGTCATTTGTAAGAGAGAATTTTTAGAATTGTCACCTATATGCTGCTAGATTGAATTTAATCATTGAAGTTTGGTGATTTTATTGAGATTTTGAAGCATTGTGTGGTTCTCATACCTCCAAATTTAGATTAGAAATTTGCTTAAAGTATTTTCAGTCAAATGAAAGAAATTGTTGAGTGCATTCCTATGAAATTCGTTTAACCCATACCACTAGCTTCTTGCTGATTGTAAGTTTGCTTTGTGTGGTCAACAAGAGTCAAATTTGAACTTAACTTCAATTTATGTTTTCCTATTGATAAGCATCCAATTGATGGTGTTAGTGTTTTTATTATGAATTTGAACATCTATTAATTACCTTAGATGATTGTACTAATCTCGTGTAGAGTTGTTCTTTGATGACAATACGTAGCCTAGTTGAGTTTCATTGAATCATTCGCTATCTCTTGTATTCTAGGTTTAAGATAGGATTAGAATAGAACTTCTAAACCCTTCCTCTTTTGCATTTTATATGAAAATCTTTGTTAGAAGTAGAACGAGAGCTCGTCTTGCAAAATCATAAGTCATTTTGAAATCATTGGCGAGCCAACCCCCATTCATGATAAGTTTGAAATCTTTAGAACAATTATGTAAGTCCCTTTGTGTAAACAGCAAAATCACATTCGCCATTGAGTTACCCACATGTCAAAAACTGATATTAGAAACCTTGGAATCATCTTAGTTGATCAGATATTTAGCATCTAAGGTGGTTTTGTTCAAGAGGGTAAAATACTTTGGTATTTTATTATGTATTTGAGGTGCCTAAAAAACACATCAACAAGTCCACATTCCTATGATGAAGTTGTTAGTTTTAGCAATCAGATTAGCAGTATAGAACAGAAAATCAGAATGCAAAGTAAATCATATGCATAACACACAAGAACAACACAACAGTACCCTGGGAAAACCTCCCTCTTGGAGGTGAAAAACCCAACAACAATTCTTAGATCTTGATTAGGCAATAACCAATTGAATTTACAATGAGTTTCACACTTGAAGCTAACAACGTAGTAACCTAGAACATACAACAGTGATAAACTTATATGAAGTACTAATGTTGTTGTCACACAAAGGATGACAGACTGAAGTTTGGTTCACTGTCACAGTGATGATATTCGCTGCCCCTATTGTGCATCTAATCAAGTTCGATGTCTTTAGGTTATGTTTTTTGATCTACCAATCAAGTTCGCTGATTTCTAATACTGATTCGTTGTCCTTAGGTATGGTCGTTGTCTTCTAAATTAGATTTGCTGATCACTGAAGATAATTTGCAAATTACAGAAGGCAATTCGCTACTTGATGAAGATAGAGGATATTTGCTGAATTGTGTGTTAGAACAATGAAGTTTACATTACATATATATGTGACACTGGCCCTCTAAATTGCCTTAGGTTGGCCTTGTTAATATTCCTGCCAAGAAGAATAGGTCTAGGTTAAATACAAGTTACATATTCAATAGGTCCCGACCTATTGAATTACAAGTTACACAATGAATAGGTCTTGCCCCATAACCATTATAAGTTACATAAGTTGAGTGCCTAAATAAGGCCTGCCCTTAACATATACAAGTTACATTGATATCTATTTGGGCTCTACCCAATTACAAGCTATCCAAATTGGGGCTCAACCCTAATTATATCAATACCATTAATTTTAAGGCCAAGGGCCACATTAAAATTAATTACGCTAGGGATTCAACCTAGCTATATTTCAACACTCCCCTCTTAGCTAGGGAGGATCCCTTGAATAATCAAGTTAAAATGTGACCATGCTTCATGGACTCTTTCCATGATATCCATCATGCATTCCCACAGAGGATGGTTCTAGGATACATCATGAATTCCTTCCATGATATTCACCATCCATGCCCGCAGAGGAAGAATTCAATATACATCATGGACTCCTTCCATGATAACCATCATGCATACTCGTAGAGGATGGATCCACCTTGCATTGCCCACAGAGGGTGGAAGAGGTCTTTCACCTCAACTTCTTCTTGAGAAGGATCCAATGTCACCTTGCATTGCCCGCAAAGGGTGGAAGATGCAACTTAGTGCATCACTAGGACTGAGACTCCCTCTCAGCCAAAGCTGTGTTCTCAACAACTCCAAGTCTCTCTTTGAAGTATTCAAACTTCACACGATCTAGAGGCTTGGTGAGAACATTTGCAATCTACTCATCAGTGCTGACATATTTCAGCTGAATGACACCTCTTTGTACCATATCATGAATATAGTGATAATGAGTTTCCACATGTTTGACCTATCATTAAACACAGGATTAGCAGACATCTTAATACAACTCTGATTGTCATAATGAATGACAGTGGGTTCCCAAGGTTGTTCGAACAACCTAGCAAGAAGCTTGTGAAGCCACATTGCTTTTTTTGACGCCACACTTGACGCAATGTACTTAGCCTCTACAGTACTTAATGCAACCAAGGACTGTTTCCTACTAGCCCAGGAGATAACAGTAGAACCCAAACTGAAACAAATTCCTCAAGTGCTCTTCCTATCAGTTACACTTCCTACCCAATCAGAATCAGAGTAGCCTTCCAAGGTGATGACAGTGTTGATTGGATGCTTCAACCCGTAGCCAATTGTGCCTCGCAAATATCTTAGAATATGCTTGGCTGCAATAAGATGAACATGCTTCAGTTTATTCATGAACTGGCTTAGGGCACTCACTGCATAACAAATATCCGGTCTAGTGTTAACTAGATACATCAAGGATCCAATCAGTTGTCTGTACTCCGATGGATCTGCAAAATCAGAGTTAGCTGTAGAAACATTGCAATCCATTATTCAAAATATCAATTCATTGGATCCTTGGCATACTTCTAACTTTAGAGAGTAATGCATTAGGCCTCTCTTAATCCTTAATATAAAGTTGTGACAACCAGATCTTATGAAGATTACATAATAGAAGCATCCACTAAGGAAAGCAACCATCATAAGTTTTCATAAGCCGTAATGAGAAATGCTGATTTTTCTTTTCCCTTACTTTCACTTTCTACGAAAAAATGACCCATGGCACAATCATTATGAACATGGCATACCTTTAACCATCTTCTCAAGTGAAGGAATGAGCTGAAAGCTTGTATAGGCTCTCATGTCTATTCCCAAGCTCCCTCTGAAGCTTGAAGCATAATAGTTCAAGACTATCTTGAAGAGAAACATCAATCAAACATGATTCAACTTCCCAATAGAATGAATTAATAATAAAATGAAAATTCATGAACATGATTCAAATATAAAAGAACTTATCTCTTTATTGGCTAGACTCCCACACAATCCACCAACGTTCTTAAGCTGTTCCATTTTCAAGCCCATGGATCTTCGATGGCTACGTGGCCTTTGGCCCTTGCCATCACATATCATTTACCTTCAGCTCAGTGATGACATATTTGAGTTACATGCAAGGATTTCTTGGAACTTCACCCTTCAACCTTGTGAATTGCCTTAATTCAAATTTGGTGTCTCTTTGGTTGATGAATTCAATGTTCGAGTCAATATATATCCACTGACTTCTCAATGAGAGCAAACAGTCATCAATCGCTCTTCCTAAATAATATGATCAATTCAGATACCTTCAATCATAGTATAAAACTACACAACATTCTGTAAATTGTTGAACAAATAACAGTAAGATAATCACGCCTGTGCAAAGAATTGAAAAATGTCATATGTTGATAACATCTAATCATATTTTTGTATTATTGAATTGCAAAAAATAATGATTGATCAGAAGAACTAAAACAAGTGTATGTCTTCAGAAAAATAGTGTACGTAAGCCAAGTTGTCTTTCCAGCCAATGCGTAAAACTAATCAAAAGGAATACAGGATAATTATGTAAGCACCAACCACTCAATTGAAGAGACACATTGTATAGTTGAGCACAAACATATGATTGATAAATAATGTTGTCATTTTATGACACCCTTGGTCCATCAGTAAGAACCGATCAGAGATACGATCCATGGACCAGCGCTGCCCTAGTTGATCAAGGAGAAAGCAAAAGAATCATGAAGTGTGAAGTGCCACCTTGTCTGGAGGAAGTTCCTCCCTTGGACTTTTCTTCCTTCCCTAGAACCCCCAGGTTCCAAGGTTCTTTCCCTTTGCCTTCTCCTATTCTCCTTCCTCGGAACTTCGGAACCCCGAGGTTCCGAAGTTCCTTCTCTTTGCCTTCTCTCAGTTTTCCTTCTCCAAAACTTCGGAACCCTTCCCTCTTCATTTTCTTCTTTCTCCGGAACCGCGAGGTTCCGAAGTTCTCTCCTTTGCTTCCCTTCTTCCTTCCCGGGCTCCTTCCTTAGCCCTTTTTTCAGTTCTCCGGAACTCCAGAACCCCAAGGTTCCGAAGTTCCTTGCTACTCTCTTTTCTCCTTCCCAAAACCCCAAGGTTTCGAAGTTCTTTCCTTGTCTTCCCCACTTCAGGAACCCGAGTTTCTGAAGTCCCCGAACTTCTTTCCAGTTGGCATGATCGACACTCAAGGCTTTAAATGCTCCGACAGTTTTTGTGACTTATGCACCTTCTTTTGTGGAGCCACAGGGGTGCATTTAATGTTTTTGGTAGGATTTCCATTAAGGAAGGTACGAGGCCATGCTTGTTGTGGTGACTTATGTCATGTTTGCATACTCTGACTTTGGAAGGTCAGTCAATCCACTCTTCTTAGGGTTGCCTTTTGTGGGTATGGCTAGGTTGCTTGCATGTGCAGAAGTCAAGGGCATGCACTTCCTTGCACTCCCAGATTGACATACAGGGGTCATGATCACTCTTGTAGCCATTTTTTTATATAAAGGTTGTTAAGCCTCATTGTAAAGGGTTCTCTCCCTATTGGCTTGAGCTATTCTATGCTCTCCCACTTCTCTTGTATATATCTTGCATTTATGCAACTGTAAGTTTGGCCATTGGGGTTATAATTAATTGAAATCGCCATTCTTGCCTTCTTTCAACTTATATATGTTGTGTATGTTTTCTTACCTTCATCATAGGTGTATGTTTTGTGGCTCTTCTCTCATTTATATTGTGTTAACTTATTTCTGAGTGTGACTTGTGGGAAACCTTCTCCCCTCTTAGCATTCGGCGAATTCTAACCTCCATACATGCATTGGGGTCAGTCATACAATTGAAGTTTGTGCATCTCCTGGGTGTTTCAATTGATTCTTTGTGTCATTTCGGGTAGGGAGAGAAACAATCTCTTCTTGGTGCATCACCTCCTTTTATTTCAAGCAATTCTCTCTTCCCTTTACCTCTGCAAGTTGTTAGGATAGGCTTAGGATTAAGTTTTGAAGTGTTGAGTTGGTTCAACACCTACACCTGGATTGAGAAGGAAGTCAGCCTTCTCCGGAGATTTAACCCTCTTGCGCAAGGTCCCACACTTCGGGGTTGTCTCCATGTTTCACAAGGTTGCTGAGTTGATAGCTCAGCAAGGGTGCGAGCTTTTGTGATAACAAATACCAAAAAGAACTAAGGCCACAAAATCTCCATGGTGGGAGCACTCGCATCATTCTAACTGAATAATGTTTGTTCAATAGGTTAGATACTTTTATTCTCCATTGTTCTTAGGTTTCATCATCACGGAATTGAACAAAGTCTCAAGTAAATTCTACTTTAATGAAAAGAAAGCAGAAGCTAATCAAATTTAATAAACGTTTACTTCAAAATGTAATAGGAAGTGTTCCCCATACAAACTAAATACCAAGCATATGTGCCATGATGAATGAAGAAGAGTAGACCACTATATATTCAAATCATCGCATCAAAGCATCATCAGTATTTAGATCAATAACATCATTGATATTTTGATCATTGCATATTTCTTATAGCAAATCATGGATTTGGGTTAAGAGGTATGCATACTTAGAATAGAGAATAACCGAATACCAAGTTCCATAACTCGAACTAGGGTTGGAACAAATTCTTAGCACAAAGACAAAGCTCAAACTAGGGTGACAGTCACAAACCCTAGGATGACAATTATACAAACCCTTAATAAAATACAAGGAATACTGGGGTTTGAAGCTAGAAGAAAACAAATGCACAAAACCAACATATCTTTAGTAAGATAGTTAACAAACAAGAAAACCCTATGCTCTAGCTGACCCCAAACTAGGGTTACAGCTAAAAGAACTAATACCAATAACAACAAAGCAAACAGATACAAATCCTCAAACTAAGCAAACCCTTCTTAATAGAAGTAAACAAAAGAGAGTAGAGGAATAAGGACACCTGTATTCTAATATTTTATTTGAAGCCTTCATACTCTTGTTACGGCCCCATCAATGCCCTCAATCTTCAAGCTATTATGTTGTTGTAGAACTATTTGATACAATTGATTCCCAATCATTCACGCTACACTTTTTCATCCCTAGTCTGCAAAAAAGGATACGAGATCTACCTTCAAGCTGTTATGCTTTATAGAAGGAACCCGCTCTGATACCATGTTAGTTTTAGCAATCAGATTAGCAATATAGAACATAAAATTAGAATGCAAAGTAAATCATACGCATAACACACATAAACAACACAAAAAACAACACAGCAATACCCTAGGAAAACCTCCCTCTTGGAGGTGAAAAACCCAACAACAATTCTCAGATCTTGATTAGGCAATAACTAATTGAATTTACAATGAGCTTCACACTTGATGCTAACAACATAGTAACCTAGAACATACAACAGTGATAAACTTATCTGAAGTACTGATGTTGCTGTCACACAAAGGATGACAGACTAAAGTTTGGTTCACTGTCATAGTGATGATATTCGCTGCCTCTACTGTGCATCTAATCAAGTTCATTGTCTTTAGGTTATGTTCGTTGATCTTCCAATCAAGTTTGTTGACTTCTAATACTGATTCGCTGTCCTTAGGTATGGTCGTTGTCTTCTAAATGAGATTCGCTGATCACTGAAGATAATTTGCAAATTACAGAAGGCAATTCACTACTTGATGAAGATAGAGGATATTCGCTAAATTGTGTGTTAGAACAATGAAGTTTACATTACATATATATGTGACACTGGCCCTCCAAATTGCCTTAGGTTGGCCTTGTCAATATTCCCACCAAGAAGAATAGGTCTAGGTTAAATACAAGTTACATATTCAATAGGTCCTGACCTATTGAATGACAAGTTACACAATGAATAGGTCTTGCCCCATAACCATTATAAGTTACATAAGTTGAGTGCCCAAATAAGGCCTGCCCTTAACATACACAAGTTACATTGATATCTATTTGGGCCCAGCCCAATTACAAGCTATCCAAATTGGGGCTCAACCCTAATTATATCAATACCATTAATTTTAAGGCCAAAAGCCACATTAAAATTAATTACGCTAGGGATTCGACCTAGCTATATTTCAACAGAAGTTTCCTGGTTATTATATGAATCTCTATCCACCTTTTGCTATCATGATCAGAGATGTTTGGCCCTATTCATTTGAGAGGTTGTCACTTTCAAAGTTTTAATCATAGGACCTTATAAAATACCTCTAGAGCTAATAAGATGACTATCTTCTCCTTGCATGCATTCTTCATAGTGGTAACAAACATTAAACACCATTTTCTATCAATTTGTACAAAGACGGGTATAGAGCACTGCATTATGCTCATCCTTGCATACCACCAGGAAGGCATTCTAACCTTACTCGGATTCTAGGTGTGGTTGATTTAGTTCATTTAAATAATAGAGGCCTTCTAACTCCCTTGGCCTGCAGTTGATGTCATAGAGACAGGTGCATATCCTTGGATGTTAGGAGGAGACCTTGTTTCCTCCTAGGGGTTGTCGAGCTTGTCCAATCAACTTAATCATGAATATCATCTTAATCCTGAATATCATCAACAACATGAATAATGGTATCATCCTTCTTCTTGACGGGATGGACCTCATCGGCTTGAATAATTTCTTCTTCATCCATTTTGGGTTGATTAGCAATATTGTCAACATTATCCTCATTCAAGGAGGATTGGATGTGTTCTTCCATCCATTTGATTTCACAGGCAATTTGATGGGTCTCAGTTTCAATAATTGCCCTCTTTCCACTTAGTAGCTTCAATCTTCTTGCTTTGAATATAAACTGAGATTTGTATCAAGCGATTAAAGCACTAATATCATCTTTAGAAAGTTCTAGAAAAATATAGTACAAATATCTCATCAATGATTTCTTTTTCTAATTTTATAGCTTCCTCCCATTTATCCAAAAGAATAGTGTACAAAGAATTTGAGATGTCGTTCTCCAGTTCATGTGGATATCTGTTGTAATGACACAAATGAGTGATTACCTGTTGAATGACTTGCTCTTTCTCATTTTCAATGAAGGAATAAAAATGCTCTTTGATCTATCAAACCTATTCCTCCCTAGTGTCTTCATTGTTCTTTCAAAATGGGTTTTAGGCTTGTAATATGTTATATCAATAGGCACAGTTTCCTTTGGCACTTCCTTAACTTTTTTTTCTGCTCTGTCAACAGCCTTCATCTTCTTAGGTTCTTCTTCAGTATCTAAACCTTCAGATTTTGGTTGGAGAATAAATTTTTGATTTCTCTTCTTTGGTGCATTCTCGTTCTTTGTATATACTTTAGGTGTCAGTTCCTTTTTGGTTAGGACACTCTGAGTCACCCTTGTAGTCTTTACCACTGGAGGTGAGTCAGTTTTCTTTCTCTTTCCTTTCACATTAGTAATAGGAGCAATATTGGTTTCTACTGGTGCAACTTGGACTGCCACAATGTCTAATTTTGCCTTCTTTTTGTTTTTGGGCGATGCTAATAGGGTATTAGCATAACCAACCAGTAGATCATAGTTCACCTCATAACTCATGTCTTCCATCTCTTCTTCTCTTGGCTCAATTGCTTCCATCAAGCAAAAGTTAGCGGTAACAGTAAAGACTATGTCTTTTGCAAAGTATCTTACCACATCTTCTGGTAGTCTCATTCTCATGCTCATCTTTTTCTAAAATTCATTAAAATACTTATTCATGGAAGCTAGAAAAGTATTATTTACATCCTTAATGTTGTTCTTGATTTGTTCAGTGACCGGTAAGTCTTTGGACCATTCAATGTCTCCAATTCTCGATAAAAAGTTCTGGAAATAGAAGAATAACCCAACTAATAGTTGACCATATTTGAACTTTTGACTGTTGTCCTTTTTAATAGATTGCAAATTTAGAAACAGTTGACTCCTGATAGCTTCACAGAGATCATAATTTGCATTATCAACAATCATTATGTGAGCTGTATGAACTGTTGCAAATGGAACACTATTAAGTCTACTAGAGTAAAATACTCGGTAGCCTATCACCATTGCTGCTAGTTTTACTGCAAGGTCTTTAATGTTGTTAACAAAAAAGGCACACCCATCAGAAGTAGAAACAGTTAAAGAGAATATCGTATCTTTTGAAATTCATCTTAGAATAGGTACTTCACTGGTTGAGAAATAACCAATTACAACCTGAATGACTTCATTAGTTATTGTGTGAGTTCTTTCTAAATACATGTTCTCTCCATGAACTCGACTCAAAATGATTCTAATGTGTTCTTCCTCGAAATATTCAAGAAAGTAAGCGGCATTATGACAACCCTTTTCAAAAACCCTAGCATACTTTGTTTCAATCTTTTTGTTCTCATCACAAAGTGATTTCAACCATGTATAAATGTATGGAGATCCTATATCTTCTATCTTGCAGTCAATATAACTAGGTAAACCACCTTTGACAAAAACTCCACTCAGAACTTGTGACAATGCATTATACGACACAATTTGTTCTACCTCTACAACTTTCATAGGCTCAGAAGTAATCATTAACCTCTCTACAGTCTTTGAAGATGATGCTCTTTCAGATGAACAAGATTCGAAGTAGGATGTTCAAAGAAATACCTTGTTTTGCACATGTTGCCCTGTTTACTGGTTGAAATGCCCAAGTGCACACCAATTCGACTTTCTGCAACCTTCAATTCAGCTTGATTACACAGATCACAAAGCATTTCAGCAATTTACAATAAATAATCTTTCTCAGCTCAACAAGCGCTCCAATTTCTTTCTTGAATGCGTTAGGGTAAAAATGACAAAGTAAAAACTCAATTTATCCTTTTTAGCTATTGCATTAAATGCTCTCCCATTAGGGTTACAAACCCTAATTTCACCTCTCAAGGAGAAAACTGGTTGATAACATATTGAAAAAAAGTTACCAAAATTTTATGCTTCAAAATTATTTTACTGCTCATTTTTCTCAAGGGGTCCAGAGGTAATTTGACCATTAAGCAACCCTTAGCCATTTTAAAAAGGCTTAATTCACTAGTGCAGGGTTCTCTTCATTGGGTGAACGAACAGTTTCTTCTCCAGGTGAGTCATCACTTTTCTTCTTCCAAATCCGATTCATATTCTCTCCAGTTTCTTCAACATCAACTTTCTTCTTTCCTTTCTAATCCTTAGAAAAATTGACCAGTTTGTTATTTTTTGATCTACAAAATTTTGCTAAGTGCCTTGGTTTGTTACAGTGATAACAGGCCATACCAGATGATCTCCAAGGTCTTGCATTTCTTCTTCCTGTTCTTCTTCTACAGTTCATAGCCACATGACCAAATTTATTATAGATGGCGCAAATAACATTTGTTACCTTTTCCATCTCAAATGGACTAAACCAGTTGCCGTAGGGGTTTTGCCAATTTAGGTTTACCCAATTATCAAAATTCCTCATTCAGTCACCATTTGGTCTTGGATGCATGTGCGGTACAGGATTGTTTTCTCCATATCTACACTCAACAAATCTATGTCCATACATTCCACATGTGAAGCAATGACCTTCAAATTTCTTGGACACATACCTAGCATTAGTATTGTAACTTGCATTTCTGTTAGGTTTGTCTCTACAAAGATTTGTAGTGTGACCAGGTTTATGGCAAACATAACAAACATGTTTAAAGACCTTCTTACAAGCAAGTTTATTGATCTTAGGTGCAGATTTGTTCTTAGGAATATTTCTCTTTGTAGCGGAGGATTCACCTTTTTCAGATGTGTGAAAACCAAGTCTAGAGATATCACCCTTCGTCCTTTGTGATTGAATTTGTTCTTCAAGCATGGTAGAACTTCTGATGAAATTATCCAATTTCTCATTAACTTTAGTAAGTTGTTTTGTCAGATCTTCATTATATTTCGATAGGTTCTCTCTCAAAGATGATGCAAGTTCAAGATCTAGCTGTAGATTCTCCTTTTCTTCTCTTTCAGCAACCAAATGCTCATGCATAGTGACATTTTCCCACTTGATCTTAGCAATCTCTTGATCTCTTTCCTTGATAAGATCTTCAATAGCTCTTCCGGCTTCCAGTTCCTGACTCATGCAGATAGTAAGACCTTCTCACTCTCTCCTCGGATTCAGTTTCTCACCGTTTAACATTTCAACTTCCTCTGTTAAAGAATCAATATTGGCTTCATCTGAAGAACAATTATCCGATATCTCTAATACTTGTTTAGTTATCTCTCTCCTTTTTCCTTGAGAAGCTTTCAGTTTGACCCTAAGGGTTTCAAGCTCATTTCTGCTAGCTTCTAGCTCTCTAGCCATCTCAAAGTGGCTCATGTCCCCCATTGTAGTTTCAAGGCTCCCTTCTAAGTGATTAGGATTCAAAGAAGTTAGGCTCTCATACCAATTGATGTAATTGAAAAGCACTAAGAGGGGGGGTGAATCAATGACACCAAAACTAAAACTACTTCAAACACTAACCCGTAGATGAACTTAACAAAACTTTTAAACACAATGCATGCAATCCAAAATGATATAACAACATCAACAAAAATTAAATCATCCACCATAACAAAAGTGTTTGTACGTGGAAAACCCAAATAGGTAAAAACCACGGTGAGATGGAACTCACCAGTTAACTATCTGCAGTAATAGATAACTGATCGGTTAAGGTCTAAAAAGTGCTTTGCTAGGAGCGAATCTTGCTAGAAAACAACATGATTGGTTTGATCTGTCTGAGTAGCACAATACCTACTTGATCAGATCCTTCTAAGCATATTCAACACTGCTATTCTGCATACTTTGCAACTTAACTCATTTTCACCTTCACACATAACATAACACTTTCACTTTCTTCAAATAATTCATTGTGGTGTCAATATATAGACCTTATGATTTCATGTCGTCCTTAAGAAAGCATAACACAATTTCCTAGGTGCAGTGTATATGAACAAGTGATCATAACTCATCACAAAAAAATATTACCGCCAAGCAATCGGTGGGATAACTCATCACGATCTATGGTAACTCATCACAAAATCACTGAATACCGATTGGAACAATCAAATACCAATATGAGTAAAACATATGAACCGTTATCCTTGAATATCTGCTTGATCTCCATCTTGATCTTCATCTTGATGCCGACTTAGTATAACCATGGGTTGTCTCTCATCTATATGAGTTATCATTAAGTGCCGGTTAAAAATTAACCACTAAGTATACCAGTTGACAATGTAAACAATTGAAGTTACACCAGTAGACAATATAATCATGTGTGTGTGTATGTGTTTCATCGAAGACAACATATGATGAATACATTACAATCGTCATCAAGCCAACACCATCTACACTGGCCTTGACATCCATTCATGTGTATATGCCTGACAAAGAGGGACACACATGCTGAATGGGCTGACCAGTGCCCGCTTCCTCAGCTAATGGATCATGGTCTGGGCCAAGAGTGTGTGCTAACTATGTCCCATGTTGGATGATTGCATTAGTCAATGTTGTTGGATTTGGTGCTGGGAGATGAGGACTTTGCGGGTCTAATACCCTACAGGCTCCAAGTATATCTTGGGTAGAGCCGCCACCTCTACCATGGAACTCTCTCATATCAAAATAATTAGGTTGCTCATTGTGGACAAACTCAAAATATACTTTCCTCAAAAAATATAATGGAACCTCAAAATTATTACAAGGTGGTTCGTCAAAGACCATCCACCGCCTATTCCAAAAAAGATTCTCCATCTACACATTGGTACACTAATGTATGGGAAACCTCTTTGCATTAAGAGGTAAGGACTCACGAGTTCTAGGATCAACAAAAAGAGCACATATTTGTGCTTTACTTATGTTTTTTCTTTTTATTGCATCATATGATAACCCTGTTGGCATTATAACAGACAAAGGGAGATTGTTGGCATTCCAATTACAATAAGAGATTGTTGGCATTTCAATAAGGATATTGAGAAGGTTGTTGATGATTAAGGATATTATAACTGATTAAGGATATTTACTATCTTAATATTATTATTTTGTCATTGATGTCAAGAAATTGATTTTCTAACTCAATATGATGTTGCCATATCTTAAGAAGTATGTTTTGAAGAGAATTAAGATGTCGGTAAAAAGACACAGAAAGAATATGATGAATAAGGGGAGGAATAAGTTATTCAATGGGCAACTATTACCGAGTCAGGCAATGATGAGATCATGATGTTTAGATTGTTTTGATATTCTACATATGTTGTTAACTATAAGGTTAATACTATTCTCTGTTACCAAGCAAAGAACCTAGTCGATAAACCCTAAGGTTATCGCTATCAGTTAATGAAGTTGGAATGTCTATCGAGTAAAGTCTAGTATTCACCGTGTTACAACCAAGTTATAACAGAATGCATTGAATGAATAAAAGCGTTATTTAATGATGGAAGCTGATGAGCTAGTTATGATTAAATGATTGATATAACGTGTATGAAGTTTGCTAAGAATCTATGGCAATGAAAGATCGGCAGGAAGATCTACAGCTAAGATTGAACCATAATACCTTAGCACAAGTTCCAAGAAATATATGCAAGTTCCAAGGCAAGGCAAAACGTTTTCAAATCGAAGGATACATTAAACCTAGTCAAGTTTGAAGATCTCATGGCTATGATTGATCATGGGAAATGTGATCAAGGAGATTAAGTGGTTAGCTATTGTTTATAAATAAGGAATTGTTGATAAACAATGCATGCGGGCACATGTAAGCACAGGGATGCTACATAGTGATTACTGAGCACAGAAGCTTGAAGACCTGTTTGAATAACAAAGTATAGAGCCCAGCAGAAGGACAAGATGAGTCCTATGAATAGATTGTGTTGAGAAAATAAGAATCTGCTTTAGCATTTTAGATGTGAAGTTGCAGATATATTTTATTATTGTTATTTTGTGAAGTAACAGAAAATCTCTTAACCAAGTGGACTTAACAGTCTTATTTGTAAAACCCTCTAGCAAGGTGACATTCTGAGTGAGTGTTTGAAATCCTTTAACAAGGTCACTTCTAACAAAGTGAAGATCCTAACAGATCTGAGGGAAATCCCTTAACCGGGTCGCTTCTAGCAATGTGTTTGTAATCTTTAACAGGATTTGCTTTTAATCGAGCATACTCTAGAAGAGTATATTTCTTAGTGGGTCTGAAATCGCACAGTGGTTTTTCCCTATTTGGGTTTCCACGTTAAATCTGGTGTTATATGTTTTGTGATCTTATCTATTTATGAATCTACATGCTTTACTATTTTTCTGATAAGGTTACCGAGGTTGAATCTATTGTTTTTATGGATGATTAAGTTTGTATGATTCACCCCCCCCCCCCCCCTCTCATCTTTTTAGCTTGGCATTTGTATTAAACATTTAGTATCAGAACTATCAAGCCCATCATCATAATAAGTGCAACACCTATCCCTCTAGTTTCCCCATTTTGTAATCTGACTCAAAACTATAGTGGCACCACTAGCCAATGTTTCTAGGCTAGTGCCAAGGGATAAATGATGCTCAAGATCAGATGTTTTCAATCTAGCAATCAATCTAGTTATTTAAGTAGTGTTTTGTCGCCATTGGTTAAACAAATCCTCATGTGTAGTTGTTGTACGGTCTAAAGGAGGAGCTAGAGGTATATCTTAAGGGTTTTGTTGTGGGTTTTGAGGTGCGTCTTGTTGTGGTTCTAGATTTTCGAAATCAGATATTGGTAACAAAAAATTTAAAAAAATAATCAAAATCAATGAATTTAAATTTAAAACGTAAATAAAATTTATCAAATGTGCAAAAAAAACAAAAAAAATGCATAGCCGACCTATTTCCATGGTGTCTGGGTGTAAAAATAGGTAGCCCATGCACGGTTTCGAAGAAAAAAATCCACAAACTTGCTCTTCCCCACGAGATAAAATGATACAGTCAACTATGAAAAAAATAATTTATTGACAGGGACCGCGTACGCGGTCCTTTAGGAACTAAAACTGCATACGAGGTCCTAGTTCCTAAAGGATCATGTATGCAGTTTTTTCCATTTAGGCTCAGGCACAACAAACCTAACTACGTACAAGTTTTTTAAAAATTTTAAAACCGCGAACACGGTTGCTATTTTTTCAACATTTTTTTTGTGTGTGTCCACTTTTTTGCACACCAACTTGGTGCATACACACCTATCTTGGATTTATTCTTTCCCTCTCTTGTTTTTTCAGATGGCTCACCTTGTGTTTTTGGCTTCTTAGCAGATGGACCTACACCGGATACAGGTTTTCTAACTACTCTATAAAATGTGGTAGTTTTCTTCACTTCTCTAACCTCTTCATCTAATTTAGTTTCCTCCTCTATTGCTACATACTTCGTTGCATATTTTTCTTTTTTCCTCTTTTCAACTCCATCGGTAGATGTTGATTGTGGCTTAGGTGGAGGGACCAGCTTCTACACACCAGAGGTAGGTGTAGACTTTCTTTGCTTAGCCTTACCTTTCTTGGAAGGAGTGGGAACCGGTTTACCTTGTTTCTTCACCATGTCTTCCTCCTTTAATATATTCTACTCTCTGGATCTCTATACTGCTTCTCGGGTTATGCCCATTTTTTTAGCAAGTTCCTCAACTTCCTTTCTTACTTTCCTTTTCCTTCCATGCCCAATGAATTTCTTATGCAAGTCCAAATCCTTCTCCTAGAAAGTGCCAAATATTTTTTCTTTTTGGTCCACCAGTTGACTCAACAAGTGTGATTGTATCCACCTCATACCTGATGGGCATGATCTAGACAGTTCTTGGCTCAACTTCCCCCATATGACAGTGATCCTTTGCAACCATGAAATAGATAATTTTCTCATATTTCTTGACTATGTCTTTATAAATTCTTTCTTTTCTTTTCATAGTGGACTTGAAAAGTTTTGAAATGTCCCAATAAAGTTGATTTTTGCATGACATTGTCACCAAACCCAACAATCCTTCCTTGATTTTCATAGCCATTGGTTTATCATAAGCCCATTGGAATTTTCCAATTTTGGGGATCTCATTCATGAAATAAAGTGCTAAATAGATAATTAGGGATCCAATCTTGAAGAAATGTTTCTAATCTTTCTTTATCTTCTTCAAGTTGCTCATTAACTCATTGAGGAGTACTATACAAAGATCATAGCTTTTGTCTTCCTTTAGCATTTCATAGGCTGCAAATATGGTCGTGTCGGAGATAGAATTCATCCTAGTCAATTGATATACCTTGTATCTCTAGTGTCATAAAATTATGACCTTTGCAATTTTAACCACATTTGGGGTCCTCACCTTGGCGACAACATCTCCTTCCTTAACCGAGATCTACTTCTGCATTTTTATCCTTTCTCCCTTCCTCTTTCATGTCTTGTATTTTCTCTAGACCCTGTCTAGGCCCCAAAATAGAGAAGGACAGGGGCGTGGTGGCCCAGTCCCCCCTAGGATAGTGGCATGGCACCCCTCTCCCCATCTCCTAGGGTGGTCCCATTTGCGGGTTGCTTGATTTCCTATGCATTATTTGTCTTCAGGGTTTGTTATTCCTCTTTTTCGGCCTTTGGTGGTTGAAAGTTAATCCTTGAGGCATGTATAAAAGGGAATTCAATACCCTCATTCATGGACAGATGGATAGTGCATAGAAAGATGATAGATGATAAGTGATAGATAGCATAAAGAGAAGATACAAGATTTCAAGGTCATTATCAAGTATTCAAGCATTCAAGCCTTCTTCATTCATCCATTGGAGCAAAATTACAACATTATTTGGCAAGCATGTGTGTGTGTTAGGTTTTTGTCATGTTACATGCCATTCCATACAACATTCATGATTACATTCAAGAAGTCAAGCAATCATCATCAACAAGCTGCAGATCTACAAGGTATACATCTCCATTATTTACATTCAAGAATTTGTAATTACTTTCTTTCTAGGTTGATTCCTCAACCGAGGTTTTTCTGAGGCAAACCCTTATCCACAACTCCCCTTTCTTTTCTTTTTTGTCTGTAGGTTTGGGCTTCATTTGTAGAGAAGAAAGAACCCTTTTTGTTTCACGGATTTTGCGGTGGACCATGTACATTCCCGCCACGATGCTAACGATTTTTCTCCAAATTTGCAAGGAAGATTCATATCAGTCTAATTATCTTATATCCGAAGTTATAGCATGATCCCAAACTGGTAGCACTTCATTTCACTCATTTCCTCTCTCTTTTCCACATAGTCAACAATCTGTCAATTTTCTCATTTATAAAAGAGGGTAAATCACACATCAACCTCTTGCAATCCACTCAGTATTCAGATCCTTGCCTCTCTTGGATTTGGATCTAGTGGATTCAACCCCTCTTTTGAATGTAAAGTTCTTCCCAAGTGAAAATCATCCTAGTGGCTTCATTTCTCTCTCCTAGGTGGGGATTCACAAGGATCCAATTTTCCACTTTACATTTTGGTGAACCCGATGTCTTACACATTAATTTTGATTTCTCATTGTTAGATCTAATTAATTGCATTTTGAATTTCAAATTTTTAGTTTTCAAGTTTGATGTATTTGCAAATTTTAGAGGTTAATTGCATAAAAACCCTAATTTTTCATTTTGAGAAAATTAAGCTTGTGAGGTGTAAAATTTTAATTGCTTATTTCAGATTTGATTTCTATTTCAAAATTGCAAATCAAATCTATTTCTTTATTCTGAAAATTTAGTGGTTAAATCATAAAACCCTAATTTTTAAGATCTTTTCATTTTAGACCTTTGACTGCAATTTTGACTGATCTAGACATCTCCAAATCGGGTGTTTTTGGATTTTGCATTAAAATTATAATCTCTACCATCCCTAAAAAATTTAGAAAAAAGTTGGTCGGACCATGTGCATTCCTGCCACGGTCCTCATTTTTTTTTCCAAAATTTTGGAAGACAAAATTCACTGTATTTTTCTGCTCATATCTAGAAAATGAATGTACTTTTTCAATTTTAACACTCTCTAAAGTCAAACACAAATTCAAACTTCATCAAATTCAAATCTTAAAATTAAATTTCATAGAAGGTCCTAATTTTAGATCTGCTTTTACAACAAATTCAGATTTCAATTAAGAGACTTTTAATGGCAATTAATAAATTGGATTTACTTGCTCTTTCACATGTGATTACATTAATTTTTGCATATATTTATCATGTTTCAGATAAGAGTTTCTTCCATTTCTTGTTGCTTCTCTCTCTTCATAGCACTTGGTCATATTGTGTTATTAGGATTTCCAAATTATTTTCTTTTCAATTAGATCTACAAGCTTTCATGTATCATTTATGTTGCATTATGGTGATATTGTTAACAAAATGCATTTCCTATGTTAATCATCTTAAAGATTTTGTAGATCCTAAACCTAGAGATCCTAATATTTGTCCCTCTCTTAAGGTATCTTGTGTGAAAGAAATGAGATCTAATGCTTTACCCAATGATCTTTCTATAAGAGAGCAAGCATTGGAAATTAATATGGATCCTTCTTCTTCTTCTACACACACCCTTAAGCAAAGGGGGAAATATGAAAACATCAATATTCTAACATATTTAGATCCCCCTTATTCTCCTAAGACCTATCTTCAACATCAAAGTCTATGTAGGGAGGATGATGTCATGCATTTTATTCACCTTTCTCCTCGTATAAAAATCACTAAAAATGAGCTTTTAGATGATGAATATATTCCTACCCAATCTTCCAAAAAGGATAAGCTGGATAAAGGTAATGAGATTCTCATTTCACATGATACTCATCCTTCATATACAAATCCTTTTCTACCTCCTTACACATCAGATTTCAAATAAATTCATGATCTTGTTCCTCCATCTAGTCAATTGCAACACTCTTATAGTCGTGGCTTTCATATATTTACAAATGAAGGTTTTAAAGGACAAGGAATTGGGAAATTTGAGCATGGAATTCGTGTCCCTATAAACCCTCCTACAGTGGCCTAGGAAGTGGTACCCCTCTTTCTATGGATGAATTCCTTCAACTTCAAAACTTTCAAGATTACCTTCAAAAACAACAAATCAAGAGAGCCTGCAAGAATGCTTCTTCTTCAAAGTGTCCTTTTTGTTTATTTCATCAAACTCGTGACCATAATGTTGATGATTGCCCTAATTTTCAAAAATCTATTCAAGATGGCATAGAAAGTGGCAAAATTAGAATTGTGGATAATGAAACTTCTTCTCCTAACAAACCCTCTTTTTCATGGGAAGATGATATTTACCATCCTAATGGATTAGCTGCAAGAATCTATTGGAGATTGAAATATGACAAGAACATTTCCTTTCCTCCTCAAAATAAAAACAAATGTCTTAAGCAAGTGAAAGGTATTGAATATTGCATTTTCATGATTTATATTCACATTCTATTGGAAAATGTTATGCATTTAAAAAATTTGTTCAACTACAATATGATCTTGCACACATTTGTCTCACAGAATGTCTAACTGTCGTTCTTGGTAAAAATAGCGTGCCTTAGCAATTATTTTCCCTTCATGTTGCTCTTCACCATATGGCATAATTAGCCCATTTACCGAGGGCTCTTTATCATTAGTGGTGGTATTGTTTCACTTTAACATACTTTGGGGCAGAAACATGAAATCCTTTTTTCTCTTATTTCTATTCATTTATCTCTATCTTTGTGCATTATTCATTATTAGATCTCTTTTCTTGCATAGGGTTATTCCTATGTCTGTTAGGTCCCGGGGAAAACTGAGAGGGAGGGGGTGAATCAATTGTCCAACAAATTCAAACCAAAAAGACTTAACCAACTTTAATGCTTAATATCGGTAAACTAGTCTTTTATGTCGGTAGACAGTTTTATTAGTTAATTATAGTACCGGTAAAGATTAATGCATGAAATAGAAAGACAATAACATCCACAACACATAACACTAATATTTGTACGTGGAAACCCTATAAGGGGAAAAACCACGGTGGGAAACCTTACCCACAATCAGATGATACTACTATAGATAGTAAGTGTATACAAATGGGGTCTGCACATGCAGAAAGGCCAAGCGCCTAGAGCTCACTGCTCAAACACAAATAGGAGTCACACTAACTACAATTGGATGGTTAAATCCAATAAGGATGTACTACTCAAATTAGCATCTTTCTATGATGGATTCAGTACTGGTGTAGTTCTGATTGTCTTCACAAAAAACCTTCCTCCAACCTTCAAATGATGTCTGCATGTATAGCTCTTCTTATTCTCGCATATACCTTCACACAATTCTTTTTCACATTCCTCATCTAATCTTACAAATAAGATCTTACATTTATATCATAACCTAAGACCAATTTTAGTAGGTTGGCTCTAAAAGATATTACAATAAAATCAATTTACAAATAAAACAATTTTCGATGCAATAACCGATTCAACATGTTGACTTGATGCATTTACAACAATAATAAGACATCTCCATAGTGTGTCGTGCTCATTTAGAAAAGATAAACCTGTCGGTGTATAACCTAGACCTATTTGTCTATAACAACAAATATGCAAATACGAATATGCCAATGAACAAATCTCCAAGACAAAGTGTCCAAATGATTTCTTCGACATAACCAGGTGTTTTCCATGTCATTCCAAGTGTCAATGAACATTATATCCTATCGGTGTACCAGATACCGATGACTGTGCATAAGTCACTTGCTTGTCGGTAAATGTTGTTGATTCTCCAAAGTGCCAAAGTTGATAAGTGTTAGTAGGTGTTGACATCAATGAAAAAACCATACCAAAATACCAACAATGTCCACATATAATTGTTCTTTTGATTTCCTCTTTGCTTCGAGAGGGGCATCTTTAATGAAGACTTCACTTCTTCTCTTTCCTTCATTCTCTTGGAAATATTACCTCTTCTATGATTTTGATTATTTGCAAGTATGATATGCCCCTTAACAAGGAATAATCTCTTGGGAGGTATGTCTTCTTTCCTTGAGAGGATTTGTTCCACTTGGATGGCATATCAATTGAGACTAATCACCATCAGAAAATGTGTACTATTTCTCCTTGTTCTCCTCACTTGGGGGGCAAGTATTTTCGCTCCTTTCCCTTGTATCATTATTTCCTTTAGGGGCTGCATTTTTCATATGTGATTATCATTTCTTACAATGATATGATTTTATGACCAATCCCCCTTGGGGAATGTATGATTCTTATTCTCTCTCTTTTCAAAGATTACCACTTCTTGAGATGTGTATTTTACATTTACTAATTCCTTTTCTTGCATGTGTTCATGTAAGTTCATTGCACATTTTTCTTATGTCTAATCTCTCTCTAGTAAGTTATGTAAGCTCTTCTCATTGTTCCTTAGCTTGGGGGCCAATGATCCTTCTCTCTCTCTTTCTCTTTAGGGATCCACTTTTCCCTATTAGGTGGATGGTGTGAGTTTTATTACTTGATGTCATTTCTTGTGTGCAATTGTTGGTTGTTGGCTCAAGGATTCTCTCTTATACAAGAGGTGTTAATCCTTGATTACAATATCTCTCACACTTGGTAATGTACATCTATGATAAATCCAACCATCCCTCTGGGGGCTAAAAGTGAGTCATTCCTCATCAAGAATTCCTTTCCCCTATAAATAGGAGGAAGGATTGCTTTCTTGTTCTTTCCTTTTCTTGTTCTAGAAGATGTTATATTTTTCTAAGACAAATCCTCTTGGGGGTGGATGTCTTTTTGAACAAAGATCTCTTCTCCTCCAAGGATCACCTTTACACTTACAACAAGATATCTCTTTTCAACTATCTTATCCTTGCTTGAAAAGTATTCCCTCTCTTTTTTAGATTTATGACATTGTTGCATGGCGGATATCTTCTTTGTGATGAAGGTAGGTATCCTTGTTCTGCTTTCCTTAAGATATCAACATCAACCTATGTTGACATCTTAAGCAGGGCACCTACACTGCTCCTTTGTACTATACTTCTCTTATGCATTGTACAGGGAGACACTTTTGGAATGAGAGGGAAACCTCTTAGAGCAAGATGTCGTCACTTTTCTTGAACAGTGGGACATTATTGGAACTAGAGGGAAACTTCTTAGAGAAATATGTCATCAATTTTTGTACAGTGTGTCATTCTTAGAACCAGAGAATGGTCTCTTAGAGCGAGATGTCTTCACTTCTTCTTGTCTTATACAGTGAGACATTCTTGGAACCAGGGGGAAACCTCTTAAAGAAAAATGTCATCACTTTTCTCTTGTAAAGTGGGTCATTCTCGGAACCAAAGCACGGTCTCTTAGAGCGAGATGACGCCACTTTTCTCTTATGCGGAGTGATTATTATCAGAACTAGAGCATGGTCTCTTAGAGAATGATATCACACCTTTCTTGACACTTGTACTATACATTCTATACAGGTTGCAGCATACTCAGGCATAGACTCCTATGAGGTGCTTCAAATCTCACTTGCACACATGCGCATGAGGTTGAGTGGAACAAACAAAGTTCTCACTCTCTCTCTTTACATGGATCACCTAGGCAAGCTCTACTGGTGAGATTTTCTATGTCCTTCTCTCCATGGATCACCTATTTTTAGGGGCGATATGTCCATGGTTTCTTTCTTCTTCACTTTTTATTCTCATGGATCACCAAAGTGTGTATTCATGTTCTCTCTCTTCTTCCTCTCATGAACTCATAGTTTTACTATTGATAGTTCATGGATGATGTTAGCTTTTCTCTTTTATGTGGTCTCTCATGTTTATGTAATGGAATTGGTCTTTGTGTCCTGATTAGTTGCTGAGACATCTGAGCTTGAGATCATTTTGGCTAGTTAGTTTTTTGTCTTGTGTCTTTTTCTTGTCGTGTGTCTTTTTGTGCTTTGTCTTTGTTTGTGTGTCTTGTTCCTTTTTGTTTTGTGTTCTCTTGCATATGTTGGTGTGAATTGAGACCCTAAAGATTGGGGGATTTTTGCTCCTCAATATTAGTGATGTCCTATACTCCTTGTGGTATTGCTCCACATCCCTTATCTTCATCTCTCTTTTCTTCTACTTTACCGGTAGTAGTGGCGTAAGCCATACTCCCACTAAAGTGGGGGCTAAATGTAGTTTCATAAAATTGTGACCCCTACATTTTTAACCACATTTGGGGTCCTCACCTTGGTGATAGCATCTCCTTCCTTAACCGAGATCTACTTCTGCATTTCTATCCTTTCTCCCTTCCCTCTTCATGTCTTCTATTTTCTCTAGACCCTGTCTGGGCCCCAAAATAGGGTAGTACAGAGGTGTGGTGCCCCTTTCCCCCTAGCACAGGGGCGTGGCGCCACTATCCTCATCTCCTAGGGTTATCTTATTTGTGGGTTTCCCAATCTCCTATGCATTATTTGTCCTCAGGGTTTGTTATTCCTCTTTGTCGACCTTCGGTGGTTGAAAGTTAATCCTTGAGGCATGTATAAAAGGGAATTCAATACCCTCATTCATGGACGGATGGATAGCGCGTAGACAGATGACATATGATAAGTGATAGAGAGAATAAGGAGAAGATACAAGATTTCAAGGTCATTATCAATTCAAGTCTTCTTCATTCATCCATTGGAGCAACATTATAACATTCATTAGCAAGCATGTGTGTGTGTTAGGGTTTTTTCATGTTACATTCCATTTCATACAATGTTTGTGATTACATTCAAGAAACCAAGCAATCATCATCAACAAGTTGCATATCTACAAGGTATACATCTCCATTGTTTACATTCAATATTTTGTAATTACTTTCTTTCTAGGTTGATTCCTCAACCGGGGTTTGACTGAGGCAAACCCCTATCCACAACTCCCCTTTCTTCTCTTTTCTCTATGTAGATTGTAGCTGTGTAACTATAATTGTAGGTTTGGGATTCATTTGTACAGATGAAAGAACCCATTTTGTTTCATGGATTTTGCGGTGAACCATGTACATTCCCACCACGGTCTCGACGATTTTTCTCCAAATTTGCAGGGAAGATCCGTATCAGTCTAATTAGCTCAGATATGAAGTTACAATGCAATCCCGAATTGGTAGCACTTCATTTCACTCATTTACTCTCTCTTTTCCACATAGTCAACAAGTCAACTTTCTCATTTACAAAAGAGGGTAAATCACACATCAACCCCTTGCAATCCACTTAGTATTCAGATCCTTGCCTCTCTTAGATTTGGATCTAGTGGATTCAACCCCTCTTTTGAATGTAAAGTTCTTCCCAAGTGAAAATCATCTTAGTGGCTTCCTTTCTCTCTCCTAGGTGGGGACTCACTAGGATCCAATTTTCCACTTTACAGTATTGAATCTCCATCAAGGAAAATCTTACATTATTCTCAATAATATCATTGATAGTCATCGACCAACTGTCAAACTGAGATCTGGTAATCTTTGTCAGTGTTGTATTATGTATTTTCTTTAATCTGGGGACTTCATTGGTTTCTTTTAAATAGGTAACTACTTCAATATCTTTCTTGGTTATCGTGTAAGGTCGATCTAGCCACATGAATTCATCGTAAATTTTGCTTAGAATGTAATGGACCCATTCTACTTCATCAAGTACCAGAAAGTGAATAAATTATGTAAAACCCTTATCCTGAAGTGCCCTAAATTTGGTTTTCAAATTTCTCATACTATTCGACAGATGCTTGTTGTAGAGTGATATCATATCAGTATTACCCAATTATTCAATGTTGCAATGGATATAAGCCCTAATACCCTCGTTTTGAAGCACACTGTATAAAACTAAAGAAAATGTCCCTTCTAAATCATCTTCAATGGATTTAAATGGATGTATCTTGAATATAGGTCGGGCTCTCTCAAAAAATTTCACCACCAAAGGGGTCGCAACACCAGATGAAAATTCCATGTCTAATTTATGGTATGAAAAGATTGCTTGCAAACGGATAAATACCTCTTTCGATCTCAACCAAAAACAAGAAATATCAAAATGATCGCTTCTAGCTTGATTATCATAGCTCAAACTCGTTCACCTTTCTCTTCTTCTCTTACTCTTTGTTTCCAATGTGAAATATGAATTACTAAAATGCCCTTTTAAACCTAATTTTAAGTTGTAATAAATGCTCAACCTTGAAGTCTTCCTATTACACTTTTTTTCATCATTTCATCCATCGGATTACCAGACCACCATAAATCTTCTGGTTATCAACTACATAACTGATCTCCGTCATCTGAAACCATCCTTGATCGGTTACAAATCTTCGCAAGGGGGTTCAATGGATCTACATGATAATCTCCCCCTAAGGAAAAAATGCCCTAGTTACCAGATGAGGCTCCTTCATCGGATTTAGGTGTGGATCCATTTTGCACATTTGAATCTTTCTTTTACATCTTCTTATGTTGATCTTTGATCTCTTCCACCTTACCTTTTCCTTTTTCATCTAATTTGTTCTTGTTCACTAGTGCATTCTTTCTCCTACAATATTTTCCAATATGACCTACTTTGTTGCATGGATGGAAAACAACATTCCTCTGCATAGGCCTAAAGTTCATCTGATTTGGTCTCATTTTGCATTGGTTAGATATATGTCCAAACATACCACACGCATAGCATCTCTTATTCTGAAAAATTGTTTATCACTATTCTACACATATTTGACTTATGAGGTCAAAGTTGTTGCATATGAAACATTGACCGATAAAGGTAGGACAATTGTTCATATTATTCATCATTCCATTATTCATCCTACTCCTGCATTGACTTCCCATATGACCAAATTTACCACAAACAAAACATTTACCATTGAATTTATAGGCATTAGGTTGTCTTATCAAAGGTTTCTTATTCTTTTGTTGATGATTTCTTTGAGAAGAACTGGAAGATTCTCCTTTCTCAAATCCAAGTCTTAACATGTCTTTTCCATGTCTCTGAATTTCTAGCATCTCATCTAACCAGGCTGAACTATCTTTGAACTTTTCATTGTACTCATTAGCAGTAGTTAGCTCATCTCTCATAATTATGATCTGCCTTTCAAGTTCTTGTCCATCATTCTTTGTTTGCACCAATTCAAGCTTCAATTGATCATTCTCATATGTCAATCTGCAACATTCATCTGATATATCCTTCAATGATTGAGTCAAGGTTTCTTCACTCTTCTTCCAGTCTTCAATTTCCTTAGTTAGCTTCATGACAATAGATTGCATCTCATTCTCCAAAACTGCATTCTCCTTGGCTAGCTTCTCACATTCATTTGTTTTATCTTCTAAGGTTTGATTGTCCATACTTTGTTCTTCTTTCTCCTGCAACTTATCCATCAGCTCCATTTTCTTTTATCTAGAAGTGTTCAATTAATCTTTCAATGTCTTAATGAAGCCTTCAATTGAATTTAGATTTCTTTTCAAGCTACTCTTTTTCATCATCATTGCATCAAGATCTTCAAGTGCCACAACAAGTTGCTTTTGCAAACCATAGTCCATTGATTCAATCTTCCGGATCTTCCTCAAGTTTTTAGGATTATTCTAAGGTACCAAGCTCTGATACCAATTGTTGGAATCAATGAACACTTAGAGGGGGGGTGAATCAATATTTTAAAATTTACAAATTTATTAAACTAATTCTTTAACCACCAGATGCAAAGAAGAGAAACTATAATAAAGAAACACAAAGCAAATAACCACACAATCATAACACCATAATTTTTATGTGGAAACCCAAAAAAGGAAAAACCATGGCTGGATTGAGTAACCACAATATTATTATACTATGGCCAGTAGTAAAGCAATATTACAAAAGTGGAATACACTTGCATTCAGGCACACTACATAGAGCTCACTTCTCAATTATAAAATAGGGTTGCAACCTCAGAGGACTCACTATCCTACAAATGAGATATAAAAGAAAATACAATGTCTAAAATGGGGTATAGCATCTACAAATTATTCTAGAAATCAGTTCCGATTAGGCTCAAGAATGATCTATTGTCATTGTTCAGAAAAACTCTATGTTCTACTCTGCTACCATGTACCAGATCATGAAAATATAAGATGCGCACATGAAAATATGTTCAATCACTTCCAAAACAATCTCTCATACATATATTGTCTCAAAATGATCATCCAAGTCAGTCTTATATATCCACACCACCAAAATAGGTCTCCAACTAGTCGGCTTCTCAAAACAACAAAATGTGAAATGTGTAGGCTCATGTCGGCTCAATCCTTCTTAAAATCCTTATTCTGGACCTAAAACGTATGATCATGATCTTCCCATAGGTCATCCCAATTACCTCAAGTTTACCAACATCCACCAAAATCTCCTCAAGGAATCCAAACCACAGGCTACACCACCAAACATGAGGATAACCATGTTCTTCTTGCAATACCAAATACCGAACCAAGAAACTTGCACTAGAATCAACATCGAAAGCTATAATTGCATGAAAATATGCCTCACACATCCAATCAACCATTCAAATCACCGAAAATGAATAATGCTTACTGGATCCCTACACTATATTCCACCGACCAGACTTATGCTTCATGAATAACCAAACTTACTTAAGACTTTTGGTAAACCCAATCTCCATATACCAGATAGGGTTACTAAGCTAAGTTGTCATCAATGTGTAGCGTCCTAAAATTGTGACACTTGCAATTTCAACTGCATTTGGGTCTTCACCATGGCGATGCAACACGGAACCTGAATGGAGACCCCGAAACTTGTCCACGACACCAAAAAATGCATTTTTCCAGCACCCTGCCTAATCCCTCCTTGCACCCTGCTGTCCCAGGAGGTGGGACCAAAGCGCCCAGTGCCCTGGTCCCTGGCCCTATTTTGGGCGCGGTCTCCTATGGGGCTTCGGGTCTTTTTGTTTGCAAATTGGAAAATAACATTTCCTGGTCGGCCTAAGGTCGGGAAAATTAGTCTATCAGCCCTAATTGACAAGTATATAAACCACATTTTCCTCTCCCATTTGGGTAGAAGAGATGAAAGAAGGACATATGTGTACAAGACGTGGAAACGATACTCAAACATTCAAGCATTCAAGCATTCAAGCATTCCTTCAAGCAATTGATCATTCTAAGTCTCCATTCAAGGCTAAGTGTTGCATTCAAGACAAGGATTCAACCATTGAAGAGGAGATCACATACAACATACAACATACAACAACATCTATACCTTCACATATAAGGATACAAACATCCTTACAACAAGGTACTAGTACTTGTTTTACATTACAAACATTTACATTTACAACATTTCTCATTTCTTGGTTAATTCCAAAACCGGGGTTTGACCTAAGGGCAAACCCCTAATCCCTAACCCCCCAATTGTCTTCACTTTTCTGTGTGTAGGTTGCAGGTACGCGGCTTAAATTGAAGATCTAGAATCCTTGTGCAGAGACGAACAGATCCCCCTTTGTTTCGCGGATTTTTCGGAGGACCGTGTGCACGTCGGGCGCCATCGTTCCATCAAATTTTGCTCAAATTTGTAGGACAGCATCGTATCGACATTTTACTGCTAATTCTAGGTCTGCAGCTTCATCCTATATCCCTATCTCAGTTTATAAGTGAATCTTTCTCACTTTCCATGCATTCCTAGCTTAATCATTCTATCCACATTCTTTACAAAAGAGGGTAGCCTTGCTGTCTTAACCCTTGAAACTCATTTAGAATCCAATCTTGCATTGTGTGGGATTGGATCTTGTGGGTTTCAACCCCTCTTTTGAATGTAAAGTCTCCCTTAAGTGAAAACCGCCAACCCTAGTGACCTCCCTTCTCTCTCCCCGGAGTTGGAAGAGGGGAGAGCAACTAGGGTTCGATTTTTCTGCTTTACATTTTGGTGAACCTAACATGAACATCCCTTCTGATTATTCATGGTTAGATCTGAAAATTGGATTCCTTAATTGCATTTCCATGTTTGATCTTTTGCAAATTTTAGAGGTTAATTGCATAAAAAACTCTAAATTTTCTTTTTAGTAATTGAGCTTGCGAAATGTTTAATTATTAATGCTTGTTTCAGATCTACCCTTCTATTGCAAATTATCAATTCATAGTTGTGCTTTAGTTCTGAAAATTATGTGGTTAAGTGTCAAAACCCTAATTTTTAAAACCCTCTTGATTCAACCTTTGACCGATAATTTCACTGATCAAAACATTTTCAAATCAGCTGTAACTTTGGATTCCGCAATAAAATCACAATATCTTTCATCCCTGAAAATTTGGAAAAAAGTTGCGAGGACCGTGTACACTCCGAGCGCCATCGTCCCCGACATTTTTTTTGAAATTTCGGGAGCTAGATCTTACTGTATTTTTCTGCTAAAATCCAGAATTTTGGCTGATTTTATCAATTATAACACTTTCAAAATTACAGTCAAAGTTGGTCTAGTGATTGCTTGGATTAAGGCTCCTAATCATTCAAAAATTGTTGAAATTGAAATTTTTTGTCAAAATTGTGTTTCTTACTGTCCTAAATCTGAAAAGTGTGTTTGCATTCATTCGAAATTTCAGTGCTTTATTCAAATTCTTGCAATTTGTGACTTTTGAAATTAAGTGTTTAATTACACCAACTTTGATTTCCGCTTTCAAAATTGAATTTTGCATGAAATTGAGTCAATTTTTAAATTTCAAAACTTGCATTACTCTTAACATTCCCTCTAAAATCATAAAATTCAAAATTTTAGTTTCCCTCTCTTTTTCAAAATTCAAATTTTTGCATTTTTCGACAATCTTGGTAGGGCTCAATTTTGAGATTGCAACTTTAATTTGGCCTATCTACAGATCGTAAAATCACTCAATTTTTTCAGGTTAGCTTTAAAATCATCATAACTTTCAGCCCTAAAAATTTCGAAGAAAGTTGCGAGGACCATGTGCACTCCGAGCGCTACGGTCCCTGACATTTTTTCCAAAATTTCGGGAGATTGTTATGATTGCATTTAACAGCCTAAATCTAGGAGATTGGTTGATTCTACTGAAATTTGCTACCTCTAAATTCAAAATCTTCTCTCCCTCTCTAGTGCATGAGTTTTACAACAATAAGCCCTACTTACACTATCCCCGTTAGACGAAGCCTTAGAATTAAGTCTTTCTGAGGTTTAATTACTGAGGAGATGGAACCTAATTTGAATAGCCTTTTTAACGAGGACACGAGTAATTCCTCTAATCCTCCTAATGATGAAGAAGCTCTCCATGAGGTTTCTGTAGAACAACTTTCGAAATTGGATAACCAATTTGATGATTTTCAGCAATGGATGTCTCATGAGTATCCTGATAGTCAAGCTCTTTCATTAATTCAGGGTCTAAAACATATGCTTCAAAGTGATAAGAATGGAATTGATATTTTGTGTGGTATTGCACACATTGTGGATTCGAATGTGATGCCTATGAAGAGTTGTGCTGAAACTTTAGGTTATATGCAACCTCCTACTCAAGTCAATCATTCTATTCCTTTGACAACTTCTATTGCTAGCATACCTACCTTTACATCAAACATAATGACTACTTCTATAAAAGACATTCTGCCTATGATCACTAGTCATGGGGGCAATCCTTCCTTTTCAATTAACCCTCTTCCTTCATTTAATCAAATTTCTTCATTTATTCCTTCAATGAGTGTTCCTATTACATCCCCACAAATGAACATGATGCAAGGGGGCAATTCATTTAACCATTCCATTCCTCCTTGTAGTGTTCCTCCTTTCCAATCATCTCCTATGACTAACTATCATAGTGTTCCACCACCTTACTCTCTACCTTCTTTCAATAACATAACACCTCCATCTCAATCTAACATATCTAATATGAATTCTTCGACTGAAGCGACCATTAACAATCTTGCACAAAATGTCTCTTCTTTACAGCAACAAATTGCCTCTATGAATCAATCTAAGTTTAGTGTGCCCACATTTGATGTTGCGAGCCCACTTTCTCTTGACATTGTTCGAGCTATCCCTCCTAAACATGTGGAAATCCCACATTTGGAGCTTTATAATGGTAAAGGTGATCCTCTAACACATGTTAAGACTTTTCAAACAATATGTACCGATTTTGCTTATGACCAAAGGTTGCTTGCAAAACTGTTTACTAGAACATTAAGAGATAAAGCCCCACAATGGTATTGCTCGTTGCCTTCTTATTCTATTACTTCTTTCAAACAACTTGCAAATGCTTTCATTCAACAATTTCAAAACAATATAAGTCCTAAAGTTACTTTGATTGATTTAATGCATTGTAAACAAGGTGTTAAAAAAAAAGTGACTGATTTCATTGGCAGATATAAGCATTTGTATGCTCAAATTTCTTTTCCAGTGCCTGACAATGATATTCAAAGAATCTTTATTTCTAATTTACAAAAAGATATTCGAGATAAACTTCTATTTTCTGAGTTTAATTCTTTCCAACAGTTGTGTGCAACTCTTCACAATTATCAACTGACTGTGAGTCAAATGGAACAAGCAAATCCTATGGCTCCGAGTGATAAGGGTGATAGTAGTTAACAACCATTTGGGAAGTTTAAACCGAACAGAGAGTCCATTAAATTCAATGAAAACATCATCAACAACAATGTGAATGCAGCATCAGGTGTGCCTCCTATTTCTAAGTTTTTCAAGAAAGAAAGAAAGTTTACTCCTTTGAATGAATCATTGCATAGTATTATGAATAAGTTATTGGAACAAAATATGCTTACTCTCCCTCCTATAAGGCAAATAGATCCTGCAAAGATTAATTCACCCTATTTTGATAACAAATCTTTTTGTCAATTTCATTGTCAACCTGGGCATGATACTGAAAAATGTTTTGCTTTAAAGGGTAAAATTCAAGATTTGATTGATAATAATACTATCTCTGTTTCTGGAGTGAATGATAAAGGCAACACATCTGTAGCTCCTCCTAACCAAAATCTTCAGATTTTTACTAATCCATTACCTTCTCATACCTCTAATGCGATCGATACTAATGATTCCTCTGTCTCACCTGATGATCTTGTGTCTATGACTCCAAATGTGATTAACTTTGTAGAGCAGCAAGAAAACCCTAAAGAACCTTCCATCACATTTGATTCTAGTGAAACTATCAGGGCACCTGATGGTCCTTTATACATAGTTGCAAAAGTCAAGAATACACCTTGCCATGGAGTGCTTATTGATCCTTCTTGCATGATTAATGTTATCACTGAAGAATTTCTCTTTACTTTACAATTGAATCAAGTGATCTATGACAAAACAAATGTGATTGTGAAATTATTTGATGCATTTTCTTCTCCTACAATTGGTTCTATTACATTACCTATTGAAGTCCATAGCAAATCCTTTGATGTGAACTTTGCTATTATTCCTTCATCCGAACAATTTCGTGTGAAGCTAGGCTATCCTTGGCTATCTTCCATGAAAGCTATTGCCTCTCCTATTCACAAGTGTTTGAAATTTCCCCATAATGGTGAAGTTGTTACTATCAATCATAGTCTCTTTAAACCAGCTGAAAGAACTTCTAGTGTTCCTATTGATTACTTTTGGCCTAAACAATTCCAATCTCTTCCACCGCGAAGTGATCATCTTTTCAAATCTTATCAAAAGTGGAAAACAGATATGATCCTATCTCTAAGTGAACCTAGAACACCTAAACTTGATATTCCTATCATTCTTGAGAAGGAAATTCTTCCTTTGAAAGATAAAACTAATGTCTTTCCTCAAGAAGATTCCCAACCCATTCCTATGGATGTGACTATGTCTATGTCTAATAAACTTCCTAAAAGTAGACCTATACCTCCTCGTCATGATGGACTTGGTCTTCTTCCTAAACCAAATATTCCTCCTTTATACGGAGCAGTTCCTCCTCCTTCCTTTTATAGAGAGAAGAGACCTTCCTCTTCTCCTATTATCCAGCCTAAGAGACCACAACCCAAACACCCAAGTGATAAGGATGAGAAAATTCCTCCTCCTCAATCTTCTCCACTTCCTACTAAGACTAGACGAAATCGTTCTGCGCGTGAACGCTGACGAAAGCGTCGTCTTAGAGCTCAGGCAGCTGCTTCTCAAACTTTACAATCTCCAAAAACACCTTCAACAAGCATTATTCCATTTTCTCCAAAATCTCCTAAACATAAGATGCGTGATGGTCTTGATCCTGTGCGAGTTAAAGATCATATTTTTATAAATCTTGATGATGATATAGATGAAAATGTTATTCATGATGAAAATGTTACTTCTCTTGCTTCTGATAGTGAATATGAATTTGTTGATGTTGATAACCATTTATCTAACGAATTTTCTAAAGCACTTATCCTAGCTCCTAGACAAGAACAACGTGGCTCGAACCATGAACATAGCCCTTGTTTGGATCTTGTGATAGCTCCACCTGTTGTGTTGAATGTTCCTCCTCTAGCGTGTTCCCTACCTTCCCGAAACATTGATCAGCAAGATCGGGGGGGTAGATGACGTGCTAGACTAGTTTCATTAGCATAGCAGATTCTCTCCTCCTCCCTTTTGTTACTTCTTCTATGTGTTATTCTCATTCTTCTATTTGTTGTCCTTAGTGTTGTCTACTTGAGGATGATGCAAAGCATTGAGATCTCTTTTGGTCTCTCTCATGTTGACTCAAAAGACACATGTGTTCCCTTCTTCTAGGTGACCTTCCTTGATTGGGGAATGAAGAACAATTATGCATACATACATATGATATACATGAATTATCATACAGCATACTGACCCCGTGGTAAGCGAAGTCACCTCGTGCTTTGTGTTTTGTGTCTATTATCCTTGGGTTTATCTCACACTTGGGGGCTAAATCTTTGTGATAACGTGCTCCTTTCCCTTCTCATTTCTTGTGTGTATCACTACCTTAAAGCAATCACCCCCGTTGAGGCATGTGCGATCGCTTTAACGTAGGGGGGCATACACCCCGTCTATCCCTTCAGGATACTTGAAAATTTCTTGGCGAACTTAGCTTTGCCTTGAAAATTTTTGGTATTTCTCTTGCATGACTCATAGTGAGGGAACCTTACTACTGACAGTCATGGTTCTCCCTCGTGATCTTCCCTTTTACTTTGTCAATCGAAGTCATAAGATCCTTAGTCCACTGGGGGCTTGGTGTATCTTGCCTCCTTGACGTGGTGAAAGTCTTTCAATGTTGTTTCCTTGTACTTTACCGAAAGTATGAGCATACGCTTATACTCTCGCTAAAGTGGGGGCTAAATGTAGTGTCCTAAAATTGCGACAATTGCAATTTCGACTGCATTTGGGTCTTCACGATGGCGATGCAACACGGAACCTGAATGGAGACCGTGAAACTTGTTCATGACACCAAAAACTGCATTTTTCAGCACCCTGCTGTCCCTGGAGGTGGGACCATGGCGCCCAGCACCCTGGTCCCTGGCCCTATTTTTGGGCCCGGTCTCTTTTGGGTCTCGGGTCTTTATGTTTGCAAATTGGGAAATAACCTTCCTAGGTTGGCCTAAGGTCGGAAAAATCAGTCTATCAACCCTAATTGACAAGTATATAAACTACATTTCCTCTCCCATTTTGGTAAGATGGAAAAAAGGCAGAAGTGACATTCGAACATTCAAACATTCAAGCATTCAAGCATTCCTTCAAGCAATTGATCATTCTAAGTCTCCATTCAAGGCTAAGTGTTGCATTCAAGACAAGGATTCAACCATTGAAGAGGAGATCACATACAACATACAACATATAACAACATCTACACCTTCGCATGTAAGAATACAAACATTCTTACAACAAGGTTGCAGGTACGCAGCTGTAATTGAAGATCTGGAATCCTTGTGCAGAGACGAACAGATCCCCCTTCGTTTCGCGGATTTTTCAGAGGACCGTGTGCACGGCGGGTGCCATCGTCTCGTCAACTTTCGCTCAAATTTGCAGGATAGCTCCGTCTCGACATTTTACTGCTAATTCCAGGTCCGCAGCTTCATCCTATATTCCTATCTCTGTTTATAAGTGAATCTTTCTCACTTTTCATGCATTCCTAGATTAATCCTTCTATCTACATTCTTTACAAAAGAGGGTAGCCTTGCTGTCTTAACCCTTGAAACTTATTTAGAATCCAATCTTGCATTGTGTGGGATTGGATCTTGTGGGTTTCAACCCCTCTTTTGAATGTAAAGTCTCTCCTAAGTGAAAACCGTCAACCCTAGTGACCTCCTCTCTCTCTCCTTGGAGTTGGAGAGGGGAGAGCAACTAGGGTTCGATTTTCCACTTTACAATTTGGTTGACAACGGAGATATGTTATAGGCAAGATGGTTCAAACACAATGGCTCATTGATGTACATCTTCCTAGTCGAGTACTGATAAAGTTTTGTGAGGTTTAGGGTGTTTCGAATGTGACTTCTTATTTTTCATGTACTGCTTGAGAGGTATCAGATTAGGGGGCCTGTATAGAGGCTCATGTGGATTTTAGAGAGTTTGACTCCCGAAGACCAGTATAGTGTGTTGATTTTATTGTAGCTATGGTTGGAATCCATAGGCCTACATAAATAACACAAAGCTTGTAATTATATTGATAATATAATTATTATATTAATAGTTGTGAGATAATATAATTATATTATAATTATTATATTATTAATTGTGATAATATAATTATAGTTATAATTATTAATAATATAATAATATATTAATATATATAATCATTAATATTTAATTATTTAATATTATAATAAAGTATGGTGTCCCTTGGTGAAAGAGCACTTCTTGCATATATATTATGAGATGTGTGATCTCATTGAGTGAAGAAGATGAATACTAATAAAATAAAATAAAAAAATATAGACAATACCTGAGACTTTAACATGGTATGAGAGTCAGGTTCAATATCATCTAGGTTAATGGTGGTAAGGATAATAATCTGCTCCTCTCCTAAGGAGGAACACAACCCATCACTTAAATCTAACAACCCGGAGAGAGTAATATTATCATTATCCTATACATCGTTGTAATCATCAATACTCTTTGGATGAGGACTAGATTCACTGAGCGAGCAATCAATGTCCTCAACAAGAATAATAGATTTTCTCATTGTTTTAGACGGAAGTAATTGTAGTTTTCCATTACTAGCGACTTTACTGAGCTCAAAATGATATATATCGTACTTCATGTAATTGGCAATGGCGGCGATAAGGCTTGATTTTCCAGTTCCAGGAGGGACGAAAAGAAGAGTAGGATCGAGTGCTAGGCAATTGAAAGTATAGGGATGGTTGAAAAAAATCCATCTAAATTCATAGCCATCATATAACATAGCCATCATATAACAATTGAAAGTACAGGTATGGTTGAAAAACTTATGTCTCTATTGTTCTCCTCAATTTTCTCTGTAATTTTCTTAAGATGGGCGCAATAATCATATAACAATGATTTGCTAGGCCTTGCCACTTTGAGTGTAAACAAGCGCTTCAATTCAAGTTGATCACTCTTTTGCATTGGCTTACATTCGATTGATCTCGTCCACCACATTTTGGATCCTCAAAAAAGAGTCTTCAATCATGTTTGTAGAACCAGGATAGAGAATAACAGTTATCTTTTTGGGGGCTCTAATTGCAATGAGTGCTCGAGGATGATGGCTTTTGCATTCAAGATTTGTGAGATAAGAGTTCGCTAGGCCAAATATCTTGTTGGTCCAAATAAATCTTCCTTTGTAGTTTGGTACACTGATGATAATGTAGTTGAGATTGAAATATTGCTCAATTGATATTTGCCATCAGTTGAAGATGTCATGTACATGCTGGGGAATGAGGTTTTCAAGAAGTATGAATAATCCTAAAAGAGAATACAAATGTGCTATCAGTGGATTCACAATCGACATCTTCAAAGCCTTGCAGGATTCATATCGACAGTATTGTGAATGAAGAACTTCACTATGATTATTGAAGATGCACAAACTTTTATTTTTTGACGTGAATCAATTGGATGGGAGTCTGTCTAATAGAATAATATTATCACAATATTGGTAGTTTTGTATTATTCTTGAACTCACGATATTTTCTCAAACCATTGGCATCGAGAGTTTCCAGAAACATCATTTTCACAGGGATTTGGCCATAAAGATTATTGTTGGAGAGTATTGTGATTATTATGCCTAGCTGATGTATGACTGAGTATGGTTCTCAGAAGAATTGATAGTAGCGCCCAGCAAGGTCATCTCATGGCTAAGGCTGCTCTCAGGCTACAGCAACAATGGCATCCTCCTCCTTGCCTTTCATCGCATCTCTACGGCTATAGTGTGACATTATGGTTGGAGCTGAACCTAGTCAAAGGGCCCTAGATTCTAGATTCTCTACTACCAATGTGTCATGTCTCTCATCCCACTTTGAGGTCTTTCGACCAAGCACATTGGTGGTTCTTCCATATTGTGATGGTATTGAAAGTTGGATAAGACTTGACAATTCATGTGCTCCATAGCTAGCAGAAACATGGAACAATTCTTATGGACAATTACTAAGAAGGTCTAGACTACCTGCTGGAAAGGAGTGCAAGTTTAGAGATTGTGTGTAACCTTCCATCGGAGGGTTGTGGATGATATTGAAGGATGTTGTGCAATCTATGTACGAAAGAACATCATATCCTTGACAATCGAGATGAGTCAGTTCTTCAGATGACGCTTAAACTATGCACAGAGTCGACATCATAAATATGTCATCACTGAGCTAAAGGTAGATGATGTGTGATGGAAAGGGACAAAGGCCACGCAACCATCAGATCATCACTAGATTCTTTTGTATGGATAGAAATTTCATTGTTGATGGAAATAAGGAAAGAATGTTGAAGACTAACTTATAATAGAACTATTTTTATGGTTGAATAATGTTCATGAATTTTTCATCCTGTTATTAATTCATGCTATTGGGATAGTAAATCATGTATGATTATGGCATTGCTATTTCTCTTCAAGATAGTCTTGAACTATTAGTAATCTCTCTTAATTCTTTTAGGATGGACTGGGGAGCATGAGGATGATGAGAGATTGCATTCAAGGAAGGGAAATCTTGATAATTTCTTGCATTTCTTCGAAGAGGAAGAATCAACATTCAAAGGGAATCTGGAAAACCTATGGAAGAAAGCTTGAACGAGAAGGTCAAGAGGTTGAGGTTATTACTTCAAGCTTCAGAGGGAGTAACAAGAGGATCTGCTTTATTTTATTTCCAAGGATCTTGATTGAATATTGATTTAGAGGGAGTGAACCATGCGAGATGGTTTCTCTAGTGATCAAGAAATTGTAGCAGTTAGAGGAATCTATGATTCATGAGATAGAGTTCCATGTGATATCCCTTGATGAATGGATACTTGGTGGGCTTGGGACTGACCAAGGGTGATGCAACCTTCGAGATAAGCTTGGAGATATAGAAAAATGAAGCTTTCATTGAGAGGGAGGCTCAACATTAGTGATATTTTGTGATTTGACAATACATTTCTCTTTGAGAGAGACTTGAGGTGAAAGTCCTTATCTCCACCCTCTGATATGGTTCGTGGTGGATGTCATGTGTGTGACTCCATGACTTCATTGGTTCAGTTCTTTTTGAGCCCCTGTGAACATTATTAAGAGGTGACGATCTCACAATGATGAACACTTGTACTTTTGATCATTATTGTAAGGTGACGATCTTGCAATATTGATTGACCATACAATCATGATGGATATCATGAGACGTGATATTTGTGGATAAGCCATGATGGTTGATATTACATGAAGAGATATTCATGGTGGATATTATGTGACATAATATCTGTGGACATGCCATGAAGTAATATCCTTAAATGCCATAATGGTGGATATCATGAGATGTGATATCTGTGGACAATCCATAATGGTGGATATTATGTGACGTGATATCCATGGATATTCCATAACCTCTGATATCACGGTGAGGTGATATCTTTCTCTCACACAATAAATGGAGCTATTGTGTTTGCTATAAAGTGTTATTAATTATTGAAGATGTCAAGTAGCATTCCTCCCTAGCTAAGAGGGAGTGTTGATTTAATTGTAGTTGTAGTCGGAATCCACAAGCCTACATAAATAACACAAAGCTTGTGATTATATTGATAATATAATTATGAATATAATTATTATAATATTATAATATATTAATATTATATTAATATTTAATCATTAATATTTAATAATTTAATATTATAAAAAAGTATGGTGTCCCTCGGTGAAAGGGAACCTCTTGCATATATATTATGACATGTGTGATCTCATTGAGTGAAGAAGATGAATAAAAAAAAAAAATATAGACAATACCTGGGACTTTAACATAGTGGGGTTGGGGTGTGGAAGTGGCAGATCTTGGTACTACGCAACAGTATGATGCATGGTGGACAAGGCATTGACCTATTGCATTGATTGATTTTATAACTCACCTATCACACCACAGATGAGTAGATGACACATGTGGTGAGGAGGAGATGATGGAGATGGAGAGGGAGGAGGATTAGTGGCCACTACTACAATGGGAGAGGGAGAGGAGGGAGGTAGTGAGGAGGAGGGTAGGGGTACTGAGGTAGACATTGGTGGAGATATTAAGTTAGAAATTGGTGATGATTATGTATCGATATCATCCAGTGATGAGGGCATGAAAGATAGTACTGATGAAATGGATATGCCCAAATTAGAGGATTCCATTGTTGGATAGGATATTGCCCCATGTGAGGATAGACAAGTCATGAGAGCATAGATTCAAAGTTTACAGGATGCCTTGTCCATAGAGCAGTAGCATAAGAGGGATGATAGAGCTCTACTTTTCCAAGAGTAGGAGGCTTATATTGTTGTGTGAGATGCATTGATGGCAAAGAGAGATAGACTTCAAGCTGCCTATGATTTAGTAGTTGGTAAGAGAGATCTCTTTCACAGTGAGTGAGATGATGTTGTTCAAGGAGTGCAATTATTTCATGATGTATATGTTCAACATATTTCTCTGGGTAGTAATGCACACTCACATGATGATAGGATTTTCCATGTTTCCTAGGAGGCTATGTATTAGCGCCTACATTATGAGGCTATTGTTCCTAAGGGACAATGTGTACAGAGCTATTTCTCTTACAGGTCTTTAAGTAGGTCTAACAAATCAAAGATTTGAGATGTGAGCAGTGGGGGTGTGATGGGACCACCTCATCCACCACTAGGTCATCCTAGGGCAGGATCAAACAAACAAGCTCTTGATAGAGGCAACATCGGTTGAGACAGTAGTTAGACATTTTATTGAGCCTTTGGGATTTTATGACATTTTATTCAGACACATTATTTTTTGAGATTTATATGAGATATGCAGTAGTTTTGATAGCATTCTATATGCATGTGTTTATGTTTCATGCTTTATATGATTCTATGATGCATATGATTATGATGATGCAGTTTATTCTATGATGTTCTATATGCTTTTGGGTAAAAGCACAAAACTGTGTCATGTTTCAGGCCAACTTATTAGCACAAGTGAATTTAAGTCATTCTAACTAAAAATTAATTTTAGTCTAACAAATCAACGATTCGAGATGTGAGCAATGGGGGTGTGATGGGACCACCTCATCCACCACTAGGTCATCCTAGGGTAGGATCGAACAAACAAGCTCCTGATAGAGGCAACGTCGGTTGAGACAGTAGTTAGACATTTTATTGAGCCTTTGGGATTTTATGACATTGTATTAAGTGAGCCTTTGGGATTTTATGACATCGTATTCAGACACATTATTTTTTGAGATTTATATGAGATATGCAATAGTTTTGATAGCATTCTATATGCATGTGTTTATGTTTTATGCTTTATATGATTCTATGATGCATATCATTATGATGATGCAATTTATTCTATGATGTTCTATATGCTTTTGGGTAAAAGCACAAAACTGTGTCATGTTTTAGGCCAACTTATTAGCACAAGTGAATTTAAGTCATTCTAACTAAAAATTAATTTTAGTCAAACATATGGTGTATAGAGAATCATTATAGCTGTGTTATATATGGACCACAACTTTTCCAATTGGAATTGTCTACTAAATGTATATTTTATACCACTTTGGGTCTAATTACCAGTTTTATTTTATTTTTCGAAAAACTAGATGTTTCAACAACTCTCACTCTTAGAAATAATATTTTTTTTGAAATGTCAAAATACCCTTTCATAGATCTATAAGTGAATTTTCCAAAATATATATCTTTGAATATTTTAATTAGTTTTTTATATTTTATATTTTATTTTTATTGAAAGTAGGTCATCAGCACTAAAATATAAGGTTGATTATCTTGTGAAGGAAAAATACTAAAATTTATTTAAAATTTATTTAAAAAACAAAAGCACTAGAGAAAAGAGTCTATGTCAAGATGATATAATTGTTTTCCAATTTGGATAAATAAGTAAGAAAAAAGGTGACGCTGAATGGAAAGAGTTATATTTCAGTACACATGACTTTTCAAATTTATTGAAAAATATATGGGTGAGTTTACAATAATGGTTCCCACTTTCACCCATGAAGGAAAAACACGATGGTAGGAAAAAAATTCAGAGGGGGTTCGAGCAAAGTCCATATACATAAAAAAATAGTTTAAAATATATTTTTGCACTAAAGTTTCAAGTTATTAATATACACGGAAAAATTGAAGGAAAAAAGGTAAAATTTACGATATAAAGTGTGACACCTCGTGTAACTTCAATTTCAGGATTTTATCAGTAACTAAATAATAGTGTTTACTTTATAAGAAAGTATATTCAAATAATTTTTTAAATTTTTGAAAAATAACAAACATAAAATACATTAAAAAATATGCATTTTATTAGTTCATGTCATTTTAAAATTCAAAGCATATATATCACTTTCTATTGATTCAATTTAAAAAGTTGAATCAGCATTGACTAGTTCCTTTATAAAAGTGTGACACAACTTTATGTTTTTACCCTTTTCATGATGCATTTGATGTTATCTTATGCAATTTCTAAATGTTGTATATGATATGATGATGATATGATCTTTATCGATGAAACCAAGTAAATGAATGTGCTTATAATGATCTAATGAATGATGATTTTAAAATGTATTTGTTATGAGACTAAATGAACACCATCTAATGTAAATGTGTAAATGTGATGATGAATGTAACTTAATGCCAAGATAATAATGAATGCTACCTAATGTGAATATGATAATGAATGCAACCTAATGTGAATATGATAATGAATGCAACCTAATGTGAACATTTATCAATGTATCAAAACATCATTTTATTGCTTGCCCCAATGCTTTCAAAAGAATTATTAGTAGATTAAAGATAGAAAAGGTTGATGATAAATGATTATGAGACAAAATTGACAGAGATTAGAAGATGAATTAAAGATTTGGAAGTGATATAATCACAACTTCTTGTGCCTTTATTCTTAGCACAACATATTCATCATTGAGCCTTATTATGTTTCAATGGAGCTTTGCACATCAGGGTATAAGAAGCCAAGATGCAATTGATATCCCATTATAGTAACAAACACATAGAAGACAAGGAGTGAACCCCTCCATTTGGGGTATAGCACTAAGGGTCGAGGTATGTGCGATAGTCACAAGCATAGCTATCCTTGATTTTATTTTTGCATAGGATACTTTTTGAGTGAACATACCAACACAGACACCCAAAGTACAATTGCCCCATAACTTCATCCATTCACACCACAAACAACAAACAAAGAAAAAGATCATGGACCATCTCGGATCCTCTAGTGAATTGTGGATATCCTTGAGTAGCATAGAAACATGACTTGTCATCAATTGATAAAAGATTATGGGGGCTTCACTGGCTAGGCAATATTATATCACGTACATTCATATTGGGGGGTTTAGTATCCCAAAAATTAGGGTGCAATATATTGCCCATCGGTGAAAATAGGGGGTTTTTAATTCTGACTATGAAAAAATACAATATTTGGTGAAAAATAGGGGGCTTTTAATTCGGGCTGTGTATTGGGAGGGGGTGACAAAAGAGAAGTTTAAGGTAATATTTTTTGAAAATAGGGCGATTCTTTAATATTCCATGAACACACGTGCTATAACCCAGGTTCACTAAGTGAATCCCCTGTGTAAAAAATAAAGACTTACTAGGACCAAAATCTAGTAGCCACATTGATCTTTGTCTTCATTTTTCTTGATGTTATGGTTGATAATAATGTCTAGTTTTAGAGATAGAATACCTCGTATAAACTGATCTATCTTGTTTCGAGCATACCCTCCCTATTTAAAACAAGCTAATTATGATTGATTGATAGGGTTGGATGATTCGATTGATAAGACAATTGATCATTTAATTGTTGCTCTTGATAAGATAGCTTGATCTTTTGTTGACTTCACACAAAGTGTTTACTAGGTTTCTACTTGAGTGTTTGATCTCTATGAGACGTTTTATTGAAAGATTTTGTTGTTGATTTTTAAATTTTTAGTGAATTTTTCAAGACTCTTTATGCTTTTTAGGGATTTTTTCAAGACTTTTTATAATTTTTAGAACTTTTTTCAAGACTTTTTATGCTTTTTAGGGTTATTTTTAGGACTTTTATGCTTTTTACATTTTTTTTTTTCAAGACTTTTTATACTTTGAAGGGTTTATTTTTATAGGATTGTATTTGATTTTTGGGGATTTTTCAGGATCATATTTGATTTTTTTGGATTTTTTTAGGATCATATTTCAATTTTTTGTGTATTCCTTCAAGACCATATTTGATTCTTTTGTCTTTTTTTCAAGACCATATTTGATTTTTTGCGAGGGATTTTTTCAAGATCACATTTCAATGTTTTTGTATTTTTTCATGATCATATTTTATATTTTTGGATTTTTTTTCAAGATCATATTTGATTTTTATTTTTCAAGATGATATTTCAATGTTTTTGTATTTTTTCAAGATCATAAATTAGTTTTTTGGATATTTTTTTAGGATCATATTTGATTTTTTGTTTTTTGATTTTGTAGGATCATATTTCAATGCTTTTATATTTTTTAGGATCATATTTGATTTTTTGGATTTTTTTTATATGCCCCTATTTTGTAGACTCAAGTGGTGCAATTGAAAAACTATGCATATCTTACATGCAGATTGGGTATTTGACATGATGATGACCTGAGGCAGCATGAATGCTTTTATTATGCAAAGTAGACAGATAAATGAAATGGCTATTTGAACAAGGACATTTGTGTGACTTTATTATCTTGTTATACACTGATAAATTTGAGGTTGCAAAACATTTCAGAGATAAGGGTCCATTCCATTCTCATCAACCTTTGGACACACAACTTAGCAAATCAGGTCATTTTGATTTGCAAATGGGGACATGGAAAACCCCTTCATTAAATCTTGAGACTTTAATCTACAATTGCCTATGTGTGTGCACTTGAATTTATTCCAACTCTCATGACCATTGGTGGCCCTTACAATCCTACGTGACTAACTACATGAGTTGTCTTGACTCCAAAAGCATCCTGGATAGAGTTGTGTTCCTAGCAAACGTGTATAGCCCCGATGAAGTTATCACTGTAATCTCTTGAATATTGCTCCATTTTTAGTAGACATCTACAGTCCCGATGGAGTTACTCATAGGTTTCTATAGCCAAGCTTTTGATATTTAATGTAATTTTTTTCTTGATATTTCTTTCTTTCTCATTATTTTTCAATGATCTTTTGACATATTGTTAGGCATGTTTTATTTTTCTTGATTTGGCTTTTAAGTAATGAAACTTACATGGGTGTGATGATTATAGTGGCGTGGAAGTAGGATTTTAGAATTTTCAATAGTCATGCCATCAACCAGGTATCTACAATGACTTAGACCAAATGATTAATGTGTGAAAGTTATAAAAATTCATAGATTTAGGTAACAATAACAATAGTGAGCTCTCTACACAACCAAGGAAAAATCCCAATCACAAGACGATGCTAAAGATGAGTGACCTCATGTTTTGAAAATTTCACAAATGAATATCTAAGAAATGAGATGAACCTTGACTTGCTCAAATGAAAACACGTAACTAATTCACACAATTGTCTTTGTAATTGAAATGTTTTATTGATGCGACTACATGAAAATGTGATGCAAGCTAAGACAGACTCCAAAGAAACTAAATACAAATGAAATGCAAAATAAAACAGACTCAAAAGAAATTAAATGTAATGCAAGGAAAATGCAAAGAAATTTAAACTATCTAGCCATTATACATAGTAATTTTTGAGGTGCATGTTGTTGATTTGTTTAGGGAGTGAATCGCATTCCATTGTGGCTAAATGATATGTGCCATTTCCAACTACTTTGGTTAACACATAAGGGCCCAACCAATTAGGTTCTAACTTGCCCGGTCATTCTCACTTTACCATATTTTTTTAATTTTCCTTTAGGTCTAAATCTCCAACTTCAAAGAACCTTAACCTTACTCTTTTATTGTAGCTCCTTCTTAGCCTCTCCCAAAAAGTAGTCAATGATATAATTCGACCCAGTTTGCTTCCTCCTCTTCGGTCCCTTAATAGGGAACTTTTCACGCATTTTCTACATCCATGATCAACTACTCGCTTTTTGATATCCTTGCAAGTGGTTTAGTGCACTGTCATTTTTCATCTATCATTTCCAACAATTGTAGCCTAACCACTCTGTAATCCTCATCTGATATGATATGCTTCAAGGAAACTCTCAAAGATGGAAATTCTACTGCAATGGGAAAATTTTCTTTTGATCTGTAGACTAAAGAGTATGGAGTAGCTCCTATAGTTGTGTGAACACTTATTTTGTAAGCCCAAACTGTAGGATTTAACTGGAGGTGTCAATCTTGTCCATCTTCATTGACAACACTTTTGAGAATTTTGAGAATGGTTTTATTTGTTGCCTCTACTTGACCATTTCTTTGAGGATAGTATGGTGTAGTGAAGTGATTATAAATATGAAATTGGCCACATAGTTCCTATACTTATTGGTTCTAGAAAGGGAGTTCATTATCTATCACTATGCACATTGGGACTACATACCAACAAATAATATGATTGAGTATAAAAAAAAATATCTTGTTGTTGGTTGTGTATGTTAGAGGGATTGCCTCAACCCACTTGGTGAAATACTCAATAGCTATCAACCTGAACTTATGCATGTTGGATGAGTAGGGTTGATTTTGTTAGACAATTCAAATAACCGGAAGACAACTGAAAGGCGGGGATGAATCAGTTGTCACAAATTACCAAAACTATTAGCAATTTACACTTTAATACTAGATCCCAAAACATTAATACCGGAATAGCAGTTAAACCAATTAACCATAAACAATTATCACAAAATAAATACCATCCACATGACACCAATATTTATACATGGAAAACTCGGTAAAGGGAAAAACCACGATGGGAAGCCTACCCATAGTTAGATAATACTTATGCAGTAACTATGTGAATTACAATTGAGGGGCCTGCACTTGCAAGAAGACCAATAGTCTACAACGCACCTCCCATCACAAAAGGAGCCTCACTGACTACATTGAAATCTAGACTACAATCCAAAGAAGTGTTGAACTACAAAAGATAGCATCTCTTATGCCTGAGTACAGTTCTGGTTAAGCTCAATACCAGAGGACTAAATCCAATAACATACACCCAATTCGATCTCCAATGATCAACCAAATCCTCTACCTGAATGATATTACATTATTCACACATTAAATTCCTTGACCATGACCTCTAATCATAACCATGATGATCTACAATAAGATCTTACATCTATACATACAAACCCTCGGCCATAAACAATTAGGTCAGCCACTAGATAAAAAACCAATTACATAATTACAAACTATGTCGGCCTTAGATAAGACACAAAATATCTCGGAAATACATCGAGAGGTCCAATCCACACATTACATTAAAGTCAATCCATAAACTATATCAACCGAGACTCAGTATATGTCCAAACGCTACAACAATGATTTCCATCTGCCAAACCTCAAACATGATCACCAACAACATCCTGAAACTCCACCGGAAGTTGTACCAACACCACTTATGCAATTCATCAATGATCTTCATCAAAAGCTCTGCTGGTGAAACCCTTGTCAGAACCAGAAGCCAAGCTTCCAAGCAAATAGGATAGCATCTGATCACCAAGATAAAATGAACTGACCAAATATGAGCATGAGTATCATGAACAAGCCAATTCCATCACCAAACTATATTGAAGCCTGCCAGATCATGTCAGATCCAAATCAACTAGAAACCACTCAACCTACTGGGACTAGAAGGTTGTCGGTAAAGCATCCAAATAGCTAGTGTTGGCATCAATGATAAAACATCAATGCAACACATAATCAATTCCACCAAATGGCCAACAATCTCCCCCTTTGGCATTGATGGCAACACTAGATGTGAAAAACATCTAAGTACCAAGAAATGCCAAAAAAGTCTCCTCCAATGGAAGATAGCCAACAATCTCCCACATACAACTCTAAATGACAATATCTCTCCCTTTACTCTTTTTATTCATATTTCTCCCCCTATGACTTTTTATTTTTCTTCGTTTTTCTTTTTCACACCAAAATCTCTCTCCCTTTGACATCAATGCCAGAAATCTGACAAAAATATCAAAGCAAAAACATAAACTACTGAATCACAAAGTTGACTACTCCCTCTGAGTAGTAGCATCCCACATCAGTGCTGGAATGAATAGTATCTATGATAATGCATGTCGGACTGATGCCAAACCGCATCAATCAAGTCTCTACAAAAGGGGCAAACAATCCCAATCTATCTCTCAGGTACTCAAATGATTCCTTGAGAAAAGGTTTAGTGAAAATATCAGCAATCTTCTCTTTAGTGTTCACATAAACAAGTCTAACTTCATTTGCTTCCACCTTTTCCTTCAAAAAGTTATACTTGATAGATATGTTCTTTGTTTAAGAATGAAATACTAGATTTTTTGATATGTCGATACCAGCAAAGTTGTCATAGTGAATAACTATTGGTGCATCACAATCCACCTTTATATCCTTCAACATTTGTTTCATCCATAAAACTTGTGTATGGTTAGTAGCAACAACAACATACTCAGCTTCAGTAGTAGATAAAGAAGTGCATGATTGTTTCTTGCTAATCCATGAAACCAACTTCTTTCAAAGAAAGAAAGCTCCATTGGAAGTTTTTTTCTGATCATCAACATCTCCAACCCAATCAGCATTTGTATATGCACATAAAGTAAAGTTATCTTCCTTAGGGTACCACAAGCCATATTCTGATGTGCCTTGCAAGTATCTAAAAATCTTTTTCACCACAATCACATGATTTTCTCTAGGATCACTCTCAAATCTTGAAACAATACAAACAAAATTCATAATGTCAGGCCTAGGCTGAGTCAAATAAAGCAAACCTCCAATCATAGATTTGTACCTTGTAGGATTTATTTGTGCAGAAATGTCTTTTCTTGTCAATTTCTCACTTGTAACCATAGGAGTACTTACCGGTTTAGAATCTTTCATACCAAATTTGTTCAATAATTCCTTAGCATATCTAGTTTGACAGATGAAAATACCTTTGTCAATCTGAGTAATCTGGAAACCTAATAAAAATTTCATTTCACCAATCATAGACATCTCAAATTCTTTCTCCATATTCTTAGAAAATTCTATGCATAATTTATCTTCACCTCCAAAAATAATGTCATCAACAAATACTTCAATAATCACTATATCATCATCAATGATCTTATAATATAAATTATTGTCAACACTGCCCTTAGTAAAACTAATCTTCAAAAGATATTTATCCAACCTCGCATACCAAGCTCTAGGTGCTTGTTTCAATCCATATAAATCTTTCCTTAACCTGCAAACCATATTTGTATCATCTGATAGTGAAAAACCATCAGGTTGCTCAATCTAAACTTCCTCATCAAGATCCCCATTAAAAAATGCACATTTAACATCCATCTAATAAACCTTGTAGTTTTTATAAGTAGCATAGGCAAGAAATAATCTTACAGCTTCAATCCTAGCTACAGGTGCAAAAGTTTCTCCATAATCAATTCCTTCCTTCTAAGAATGTCCTTTACAAACCAATCTAGCCTTATTCCTTATAACTTGACCATCCTCATTCAATTTATTCCTAAAACCCCATTTAGTTCCAATAACATTTTTATTTTTAGGTCGGGGAACCAAGGTCCATGTGCTATATTTTTCAATCTGATCTAATTCTTCTTCCATATATTTTAACCAATATTCATCTTTACATGCCTCAATTACTGATAGCGGTTCAACTAGTGAAATTAAACATACCTCATTAGTTGCTAGTCTTCTTCTTGCCATCACTCTGTTGCTCTTACCCCCAATGACCTAATATTCTGAATGATTCAATCTCACATACCTAGGAGTCTAACTTTTTGTTCCTCTTCCCTATTCTCCAATTACTGTAGAATTCTCTGATACTGCCAGAGTAACTGGTTCAACACTCTATTCCGGTAAAGGTGCTACCAATTCAGATATAATCATTTCCATTGTCAGTTCCCTTGTCATAAACTTTGATTTGACTTTTGTTTAGCTCATCTACTTTGACATTAGCACTCTCCACAGTTCTCTGCAATCTCTTGTTATAACATATGTATGCTTTTCTTTCATTGGAATAACTAATAAATATGTCTTCATCACATCTAGGATTAAATTTCCCAATGATATCATCTCTCTCGATATAACATTTACTTCCAAAAAAATTGAAATACCTAACTGTAGGTGTACTACCAAAACATAATTCATAAGGTATCTTACTAGTTTCCCCTTTGATATGTACTATGTTGAATGTATAAACTGATGTGCTCACTACTTCTCTCCAGTAGATATGAGGTAGACTATCTTCCATCATCATTTTTCTAGCAACATCCAAGATAGTTCTATTCTTTCTTTCCACAACTCAATTCTGCTGAGGTGTCCGGGGAGTAGAAAATTGTCTTCTTATACCATGCTTCTCACAAAAGTTATTAAACTCACCAGATGTGAACTCTCCACCATGGTCTAACCTCAAATATTTAATCTTCAATCCTATCTCAGTTTCCACTTTAGCCTTAAAGATTTTAAATTTTTCAAATGCCTCGGATTTCTCCTTTAGAAAAGTAACCCATATCATTCTAGAATAATCATCAATGATTAGCATGAAATATCTATCACCTTGAAAACTTTTAACTAGAGTAGGGCCACACAAATCAGTATGAATAAGATCAAGAACATCATTTGATTTATCTTGTATACTCCTAAAAGAGATTCTGACTTGTTTACCCATTTGACATTCTTTACATACGAGATTATAGAGCTTCATAATCCTAGGTATATTCCTAACTGCCTTAGTTGAACTAATTTTCACAATGCAATCAAAATTTGCATGACACGACCTTTTATGCCATAGCCAACTCTCATCAATCTGTGTAATCAAACATGTCTTCTCACCGGAGTTCAAATGAAATATATTACGTGTTGTCTGTGTATCGGTTGCAATCTCCAACCAGATCTTTAAATGATTTTACATTTTCCATCCTTGAACTGTAATTGAAATCCCTTATCTACCAGTTGTCCTACACTCAAAATATTATACCTCAAACCTTCAATATAATAGACATTGTCATTATTGTTCTTACCATCCAATGATATAGTTCATTTTCCTTTGATTATACATGCTTTGTCATCTCCAAATCTAGCTAGACTGCCATCAAATTCTTGCAAAGATAGAAACTTTGCTTTATCTCTAGTCATATGATGTGAACAACCACTGTCAATTACCCATTCATCCTTGTCTTCACTTTTAGCACAAAGTGCCTTCTCTTCAGGTATATTCTCTTCCAATGTCGGATCATCTTCTTTGATAGCCAAGAACACCCATTGCCAGAACCACTAGTAGAATCTTATGCCAGTACATCATCAAAATCACTAATACCTTTCTCATCTGATATGTAGCATGATTTGTCTTTGTTTTTCTTGTACTTATACTTGTTCTGATATCAAGGGTTAGGCTTAAATGATCTTCTAACTCTTTCTTCAAATTTTGAATTCCTTTCAGGACATCTAGATGCAAAATGACCAATCTTATTACATGCAGAACATTTAAAAGGTGTTTTTCCTTCATACTTACTTCCTACCGGTCCTTTAGGTACTCATCTAGCAAATAGTGCTTCAAGTTTCTCAAACTCGCCATCTTCTCTCTTCATATCTTCTAATTCCTTTGCCTACAAAGCTTTCCAATCTTGCTTACCGGTTGTAGATGTAGATGCATGAAAAGAAGGTTCAGACTTCACAACTCCAAAAGGTCCAAATTCTTCAATCTCAAAAGTAGATAGTTTCCCAACCAAAGTATCTATGTTGACAGATGTATTAGCCATTGTTCTCAACTCATTAATAGCAATAGCCTTCATTTTTTAATTTGGTGGTAGGGCTCTCATGACTTTAGAAATAATTTCATCTTCGCTCAAAGTTCCACCACAATATTGAATTCCCATAACAATCTCATTTACCCTTTCCATGAATGCACTAATCCTTTTATCTTCTTCCATCTTCAGGTTTTCATATCTCACCTAGTAACCATAAAGTTTAACAATCTTCACTATAGGGTTACCTTCATTAAGAGTCTCCAACTTATCCCATATAGCCTTTCCAGATGATTGCTTAGTTAATCCCATTATTTGTTGATCAGAAAGTGCACACGAGAGGGATTATCTTGCTCTACAATCATTCTCAAGCTCCTTGTCTAGGTTTGTCGGAGGAGGATTGCCAAATCTTGGATTATAAGGTGTGACACCATTCTATGTGATTTCCCAAATATCCTTGCCAAGACATCTCAGATGAGTCTCCATCTAAATCTTTCATAATATGTAATTTGTTCCATCAAGCCTCAGAATATCCCTTCGAAAGATAGCTCCAGAAGAACTAGATGAACTTGAACTGTTAGTCACCATAGGATCTTCCTCAAGTAGTTAATCTTTCTATAGAGAGGACCAAAGATTTGATACCAATTGTTAGACAGTTCAAATAACTGGAAGACAACTGAGAGGGGGAGGTGAATCAATTGTCATAGATTACCGGAAATATTAGCAATTTAAACTTTAATACCATAACCCAAAACATTAATATCGAAATAGCAGTTAAACCAATTAACCATAAACAATAATCACATAATAAATACCATCCACATGAAACCAAGATTTCTATGTGGAAAACCCAGTAAAGGGAAAAACCATGGTGGGAAGATTACCCACAATCAGATAATACTTCTGCAGTAAGTATGCAAATTATAATTGAGGGGCTTGCACTTGCACGAAGCCCAAGAGCCTAGAGTGCACTTCTCATCACAAAAGGAGCCTCACTAACTACATAGAAATCCATACTACAATCCAAAGAAGTGTTCAACTGCAAAAGATAGCATCTCCTATGCTTGAGTATAGTTCTAATTAAGCTCAATACCGAAGGACTAAATCCTCTAACATACACCCAATTCAATCTCCAATGATCAACCAAATCCTCTACCTGAAAGATATTGCATTATTCGCACATTGCATTCCTTGACCATGACCTCTAACCATAACCATGATGATCTATAATGAGATCTTAAATCTATATATACAAACCCTCGACCATAAACAATTAGGTCGGCCACCAGATAAAAAACCAATTACATAATTACAAACCATGCCAGCCTTAGACAAGACACAATATATCCTAAAAATACATCGAGAGGTCCAATTCACATGTTACATTAAAGTTGGTCCATAACCTAGATCAACTAGGACCCAGTATAGGTCCACATGCCACAGCAATGATCTCCATCCACCAAGTCTCGAACATGATCACCAACGACATCCTGAAACTTCACCAGAAGCTACACCAGCACCACTTATGCAATTCATCAAAATCTTTGTCAGTGAAACCCTCCTGTGAACCAGAAACCAAGCTTCCAAGCAAATAGGGTAGCATCTGATCACCAAACCAAAACCAAATGACCAAATATGAGCATGAGTATCATGAACAAGCCAATTCCATCACCAAACTATACCAGAGCCTACCGAATCATGTCAGATCCAAATAAACCAGAAACCACTCAACCTATCAGGACCAAAAGGGTGCCAGTAAAGCATCCAAACAACTAGTAGTGTTGGTATCAATGACAAAACATCAATGCAACACATAATCAATTCCACCAAATGGCCAATACCCTAATCGGTTAAGGTCTACAACACCCGGTTAGGGGCATACCCTGTTAGGAGTGTCTAAGCCCAGTTAAGAGCTATACAATAAGGCCTGTGAGGACCAGCCCTGTTAGGAGCTACCCACATTACTGGGATTTGCAAACACAAGTTAATGTGCCACCTTCTTAGAGGATTTAATGATTGGACCTATTAGGATCCGATTGCACCCTGTTAGGAGTGACCTTGTGAGAGGATTTTCTTACTGCAACTATTAGGGAGACAACAAGTTCAATTGATCTTAGTATAACACCATTAGTGTCCAATAAGATCCACTTTAGAACATTACAGCATCACATATAGTTCATATCAGAACTTGTATGATCACTGCCCTATCAGAAAGATGAAATTCGCTAATAATTTCTTCCACATTCAATCTCATACTCATATATCCTTCATACCTCATCACACATCTTCAAACATCATTAGGTTGGCTAGAACTTTGGAACAATTCCCTAGGTTCAATGAATCTAGACAATATTGCATTGCACACCTTACTTATGTTGGTCACTGACATAACAAATCAAATTCTATGTCATTTTAATGATCTTAGTGATTCTCATCACTATCAATTAAATGTCCATTAGTATACCTTATTTGTCAATAAAATCTTGTTTATCCAATTGAATTTGCACATACGATCATGAACATAACTTCATCTATGAGTCTTTATTATTGTTTCAAAACCATATCATCCCATTCTTCATAAATTTCATGTACCGGTTGTCAGAATATTATTTTGTATATCTTTTACCAGTTAAAGTCCTAATGACCGGTTCTGATAAAACTATCTGAACTTACTAGTTAAGCCTTACCGGTTGAACTGTAGGACTCAAATGACTGTAGAAACATAGTTGTCATCAATGGCAACATACAACATAGTCATCATACAAAAATTACCTAATCTTTTTATAAAACATACATGTACCAGTTGCATCAAGCAAACAAACAATTATCGGTTCAGATCAAAGCCAACATTCTCCCCATTTGGCATTGATGGACCCACTTAAAGGAAAAAAAATTGTCAACTAAGTGTGCAATACAAAAATTGACTACATGACATGTACTCCCCCTTATCAATTGCATGTTATTATACAAAAATGAAAGAGACTCCTATTACTCCCCCTTTACATTACATACAAAATTTTGACTCTCTTTAACTATTACTCCCCCTTTGACAACAATACCAAATAAAGAAGTAAAATACATGAAATATATATATTGTACATCAAAATTTTTATCAAAGCATATATATATATATTGTGCTCATTTCCGATGTAACTAAGATTTCCTCCTACTCCTTGTAGGCTCTTTGCAAGATTTCAACTTTTGGAATCAGCTTTATTTGTAGCTCCTGCAGTGATATTACTTGTTTTACCTGTTCATGCTCATACACCTCAAGTTTGTGTTGGAGTTCTACAAATTATCTGCCAAAATGAATAGTTGAGGCTTTCAATGGTCTAAATATTTCACTCAAGATTTCTAGTTCTTTCTCGGCATCTTCTCTCATCTCCTTCAAGTCAGCACAAAACAATGCGAATTTTGAAACAGTAGCCAAAATATTTCCTCCGGTTTCTAGTCCATTCTTCAACAAGTCCTTAGTAATAGTAAGAGCTACCTTACCTTTATCTATCTCAGACATCAGTTGTTCTGTCCTTTTCTTCTTATAATCCTTTTTAACTGATATGAATGTTGCATCTTCAAAAGTCTTGAGTTGATCTCTGGCATCGGTAACCAACTATCCAAGTTTGTCAATGGGAGTAATAAAACGTTCAGTATCAATCTTTGGTAGGAGACTAGACAAAATATCAACAACTATCTTGATTGTCTTTGCTTCTCTTATTTGTTCCTTCATTCTCTTCTATTGAGATTTGGATTGCATTGTTGTTGCAATCTCCATCAATTGAGAGGAACTCAAATTGTCCATATCAATAGGCCCTTTAATACTAAGCGAGTCATCATCATCATCGTCAAGTATTTTCTTCTCCTTTGTCTCCTTTTTCTCTGCCTTTTCTTTCTATGTTTTCTCCTTCTTTGTCTTATCTTCTTCTGACTTCTCTTCTTCAGTGGTGTCCTTGACCGATGGTGGTTGAGTTTCTACATTTTGTTCATTCACCGGTGCTTCCTCATCCTTCTTTTCATCAATCTTTTCCTTTTGACTATCATCAATATTTACATTTACACTTACCGATGGAGTTTGACTATCAATAGGTTGTGCGTTCACCAGTGACTCATCAGAGCTCTTTTCTTTAGATTTCTTCTCCACTTGTTCCTTTTTCTGCTCATGTTGTTCAAACATTTGAACATCAACATCAAATATATCTATATTATCAATAGTATCTTTGGTGTTATCATCAGGAATGATTGTTGGTTCAGTATCAATAGGATCATCTTGCATATACTTGTTATCTGATTCAAAATTTGTGATCTTAACACCCTTAGGAAGTTCTTCTGCCTTTAGATTTTTAGAAATATCTTCCTCAACTTGTTCATCTTTTTCCTCTTCTTCATCTGAGATGAGACCTAAAGCCTTCTTGATCGAAATCTCAATCTCTTTCTGGACTGATTTGGTCTCTCCTATTAACATTCTTGTTAATCTCTTTTTGGATCTGAATGATGCTTTTGCATTTATCTTTATTGCTTCAATCTCCTCTTCACTTACTTCCGGTTGCAGGCTCTTAAAGATATAATCAATTAATTCTTTGACTTGGCTAATGGCAGCCTGCCACCTTGCATCAATTAAGTTATATAAAGAATTTGGAATCTGTCCTTGTAGCTCAATGAGTGCTCTACTAAATTTATTCATACTGAGGATTATTGTATCTTCAATCTCCCTTTGTTAATTTTGAGATAAATGAATAAACAATGTGTTCAAACCTTTGTATATCCCATAATCCTTAATTATTTTGACCATCCTATTGAAATATTCTTGTAATGTAAATGGTTTCTTAGGTGGTTTTCCCTTACCGGTTCTCTTAGGCTTCTTAACACTTGATCTAAGTGCTCTTTTATCCTCATCTAATTCAGTAGCCTTTCATCATTTCCTGGTTTGGGAGCTTGTTGCTTCTTCCTCTTTCTGGTTTGTACTGGTGCAGCAGGTGGATCAACAATTTTCTACTTTCTCTGGAACTGAATTTTAGATGGTTTACCTCTTTGTGATTCAGCTGGTTTGTCTTATGTTTCTTCTTGCTTCTTCTTCTCTTCTGCTTTGTCTTTTTCAGCTCTAGTCTTACTGATAGGGGTACCGGTAGGTACACTAGATGCTTCACCTTGCTCCACTGCATGCTTTTTCCTAGCTGCTACTATATGCTCTTTTGTAAATCTTGTCTGCTCAACGAATGCTTGTACCTCCTTCCTTATCTTCTTTGCAATCATTGGTCTCTACATCTCATAGTGGACTTGTAGTGATTTTTCTTTGTATGTCCTAAATCTCTCTGTAGTGGTATCCATCATTTTTTCTAATAGATGATCAGCATAAGAAATGAGTAGATCCTTATCTACCTCATATCCCATAGGTAATACCCATGTGGTTCTAGGGATAACTGCTTCCATCATACAAGTATTTGTATCCACCATGAAACGAATTTTTTTCTCATATCGGTTAACTACTCCTATCGGTATACACTCTCTACAATGCATTTTCTTTTGAAACTCATTGAAGTAGCCCCAAGAAATATTATCAAATATTTCCTTCAGCATCCTAATGTTTTTCTTCATCTGTAGTAGTGCGAGAGTACCTTCAATCCATTGAACATCTCCAATACCAGGGAAATAGTTTTGAAAATAGAAGAATAAACCTAAAATCAATTGACCAGATTTGAATCTTAACTTTTTGTCTTTTTTCACAGCTTCTAGATTCACCATCAATTGGCTTCTTAGTGCCTCTTCCAAATCATAATCAACGTTCTCTTTTACCCTTTGATAGGCAGTATGAATAGTTGCTACCAGTATGCTATTCATTCTGCTTGACTAGTAAATCATATACCCAATCACCATAAACGCATATTTCACAGCTGGATCGTTCATGTTGTTTACTGTCATGGCTCTACCATCCCATTTTGATCTGGTCAACTTCTCCACATCATTCTTGGGTACTAATCTGAGTAAGGGTACTTCACTAGTTGAGCAAAATCTAGTTACTGCATGGATGACTTCCTTGGTTATTTTATGTGGTCGATCCAACCACATAAATTTATCATGAATCCAACTCAAAACAAATCTGACTAACTCATTATCAAAATAATTAATGAAGTTGATTGCATGATGGAACCCTTTCTCGGCAAAATTCTTAAATTGTTCTTTCAATATGTCCTAGTCATCACATAATGATTTATATTGGTCATGATTAACTAATACACCCATGTCCTCTAGTTTGCACTGATAAAATGATCTGACATCTTCAACGTGCAAAACTGCATACAGTACACTAGATAGGGCACCGACAAGGTCTCTTTCTTCTGATTTGAAAGGATGACATTTTAACTCCAATCATGGCCTCTCAGTCACATCAACAAGATGCAGAGTATCCATACTAAAATATGCAAAATATCGAAGAAAAGAGTAAGATTTTTCTGATAAATACCTTTCCTGCTTGAGCATGTTGGTATTTTAGATATGTTGATATGGTTTTTCCATTGATGTCACCACTTGTCAACACTTGTCAACCTTATTAGCACTTAGAGATCTTTCGCTATGTTCACAGGCAAGTCAATGACTTATGCACAGTCACCGATATTTGGTTCACCGACAGGTTATATTGTTCACCGGCACTTGGAATGACTTGGAGACTACTTGGTTATGTCGAAGACATTATTTGATCAGTTGGTTTTGGCGATTTGGTTATTGGTCTATTCAAGTTTGCATATTTGTTGTTACCAGCAAATAGGTCCAGGATATACACCGGCAGACATATCTATTCTAGATTAGCACTACACGTTATGGAGATGATTTATAATTATTGTAAATGCATTGAGCCGACATGATGCATCTCTTACTGATTCATTTGTAATTGATTTTATTGTAATATCTTTTAGTGAGCCGACCTACTCAATTGGTCTTAGGTTATGGTATAAATGTAAGATCTCATTTGTGAGATAGATATATGCAATCATACGATAAGAAAAAGGATTGTAATAGGATATATGCAAAAATAAGCAGAGCTACACATGTAGATATCATTTGAAGGTTGAAGGAAGGTTTTTGTGAAGGCAATCAGAAATTAACCAGCACTGAATCCAGCATATGAAGATGCTATTTTAAAAAGTACATTATCATTGGATTTAACCATCCAATTGTAGTCAGTGTGACTCCCATTTTGTGATTGAGCAGTGAGCTCTAAGCAGCTGGCCTTTCTGCATGTGCAGAATCCATATTGTATATACATACTATCTGCAATAGTATCATTTAATTGTGGGTAAGGCTTCCCACCATGTTTTTTTCCCCTTACAAGGTTTCCACATACAAATATTTATGTTATGTGTTGTGGAAGTTATTGTCTTTATGTTTCATGCATTAATATTTACTAGTACTGCATTTAACTGATAAAAATGTCTACTGGCATAAGTTTGGTTTACCAGCATTAAGCAATAAGTTTTGGTTAAGTTAATTCTGGTTGAATTTATTGGACAACTGATTCACCCCCCTCCCCCCCTCTCAGTTGTCTCCGGGACCCAACAATTGGTATCAGAGCCTAGTCCTCTTTTTGCGGAAGTTTAACAGCTTGAGGAGATACAGCTAGTCTTCTAACTTGATGGAATTAAATATGGCATATGGAAGATCAGAATGGAGACACATTTGAATTGCATTGGAAAGGACATATAGGATGTTACAAAGAATGGCTATACTGCTCCTACTCAAGATCAACCTAATCCACCTAACTTGGCTAAAGATGAGGAAAATGATTGCAAAGCAAGAGAAGCACTTTTGAGCGCATTATTAGATCAGCAAGTCATGGAATTATCAAACAAATCTACTGCTAAAGCTATTTGGGACAAATTGGAAACATTGAATGAAGGAGATTCCACAGTCAAAATTGCAAAACTTGAATGCTTCCGGGCCAGGTATGAAAATCTGAAAATGGAAGAAGATGAAAGAATTTATTTTTATGGAAAGAGTAAATGAAATTGTTTTGGGTATACAATGTTGTGGAGGAACCTTAAATGAAGATGATATTATTTCTAAAGTTTTAAGAGCTTTGCCACCGGCATATATAATGAAAGTTACCACTATAAATGAATTGAGAACAATTCCTAATGCATCAGTATCTAGAGACACCTTGGGTTGGAAAACTTTCAACTTTTGAACTTAAGGAATTTGGTCATGTTGCTACTATAAAGACAAATTTATCTTTCAAAGAATCATCATCATCTGCAACATAATCATAATCATCTGACAAATCTGATTGGAAAGCCTTTTATACAAGATAACTTGAAGAAAGCAGGAGAGAAAATGAAGAACTTGAAGAACTTGAAGCACTATTTGCAAGAAAAATGCCTAAAGGTCTAATTGGAAGTAAGTATGAAGGTAAAACATCCTTTAAATGTTTTAACTGTAATAAGATGGTCATGTGGCTTCTAGATGTCTTGATAGACATGCAAGACTAAGAGAAGAAGCTAAAAGAACATATAAGCCTAACCCTGATTATCAGAGATACAAGTTTAAGAAGAATAGAGACAAATCTTGTTATTATGTTGATGAAGGAGTTACTAATGATTCTAATGAGGATCCGACAAACAATGGATGGGCTTTTGTTGCTATAACAGAAGATCAACCGGCACCTACTGTTCAACCGGTAGAACAGGCCCTGGCAACTAAAGTTGAAGATAAGGATGAATGGATTATTCATTCAGGATGTTCACATCACATGACTGGTGATAAGAGTAAATTCTTAACCTTTCAAGATTACAATGGAGGTCTAGTGAGATTTGGAGATGATAAAGCTTGTATGATCAAAGGAAAAGGAACTATATCTTTTCATGGTAATCACAATACTGATAATGTTTACTATGTTGAAGGTTTGAAGCATAATCTTTTGAGTGTTGGTCAATTAGTTGAGAAAGGATTTCAGTCACAATTAAAGAATGGTAAATGCAAAATCTTAAACAGAACTGGTTTAGAAATTGCAACCAGTAATCAGACTAGAGGTAATATCTTTCATTTGAACAACAATGAGAAAGCGTGTTTGATTGCTCATATTGATGAAAGTTGGTTATGGCATAAGAGACTTTGTCATGTAAATTTTGATTGTATTATGAAAATCAGCACAACTAAGGTAGTAAGAGATCTACCTAAGATTGTTAAACCTCACAATCTAGTATGTAAGGAATGTCAATTTGGAAAGCAAGTTAGAGAAACTTTCAAGAGTATTCCAGAGAAGTCTAACAATGTTCTTGATTTAATTCATATTGATTTATGTGGTCCAGCAAGAACTAAAAGTATACAAGGAGATAGGTATTTTATGCTAATCATTGATGATTATTCTAGAATGTGTTGGGTTACTTTTCTTAGGGAGAAATCTGAAGCATTTGGGAAATTCAAACTATTCAAAGTGATGGTAGAGAATGAAACCAACAAGAAAATCAAATGTTTAAGATCAGATCAAGGAGGTGAATTCACATCTAAGGAATTTAATACATTTTGTGAAGTGAATGGGATCAAAAGACAGTTATCAGCACCCTGGACACCCCAGCAGAATGGAGTTGTTGAAAGGAAAAACAGAACTATCTTGGATGTAGCCAGAAGTATGATATCAGAAGAAAATATACCTCATATATACTGGAGAGAAGCGGTCAATATATCAGTTTATACATTCAATGGAGTTCACATCAAAGGTGAAACTGGTAAGACCCCTAATGAACTATGGTTTGGCAATACTCTTACTCTTAAATATTTCAGAATATTTGGAAGTAAATGCTATATTAGAAGAGATGAGTATATTGGAAAATTTGATCCTAGAAGTTATGAAGTAATATTTCTTGGTTATTCATCTAAGAGAAAGGCATATAGATGTTTTAACAAGAGATTGCAGAAAATTGGTGAGAGTGCAAATGTGAAGATTGATGAACAGTTTAGAGGAAATTCAAGGTACATGGACACTAAACCGGCAATAGAGATAATCGCAAATGAACCTACTGTGATTACACCAGTACAAAATGTTGGTCCAGTTACACCAGTATCATCTGAGGATTCAACAGTTACTGAAGAACAGCAGCAAGTAAAAACACCCTGGTATGTAAGATTGAATCACTCTGAAGATTAGATAATTGGAAACAAATTTCAAGGAGTTATGACTAGAGGAAGATTGGCAAATGAAGAGGTATGTCTTATTTCTCAAATTGAACCTACATCAACTAATGAGGCATGTGAAGATAAATATTGGATTAAAACTATGGAAGATAAATTGGAACAAATTGAAAGGAATAACACTTGGTCATTAGTTCCCCGGCCTAAAGACAAAAATGTAATTGGAACTAAATGGGTTTTCAGAAATAAACTTAATGAAGATAGTAAGGTAATCAGAAACAAAGCAAAATTAGTGTGTAAGGGATATTCACAGAAAGAATGAATTGATTACAATGAAACCTTTGCACCAGTAGCCAGAATTGACACAGTCAAACTTTTATTGGCTTTTGCAGCACACAAGAACTATAAAGTATATCAAATGGATGTTAAATGTGCATTTATGAATGGAGATCTTGAAGAAGAAGTCTATATTTAATAACCTGATGGATTTTCTTTGACAGATAACAAAGATATGGTTTGCAGGTTAAGGAAAGCTCTATATTGACTAAAACAAGCTCCTAGACTTGGTATGCTAGATTGGACAAATATCTTTTGAAGCTTGGATACACTAAAGGTAATGCTGACAGTAATCTATACTACAAAGTGACTAATGATGACATCTTGGTTATTGAAGTTTTTGTTTATGATATAATCTTTAGAGGAGAAGATGGATTGTGTAAAGACTTTTCTAACAAAATGCAGCAAGAATTTGAAATGTCTATGATTGGGGAGATAAAATTATTTTTAGGATTGCAGATTTCACAAATTGATAAAGATATATTCCTATGTCAATCCAAGTACTTGAAGGAATTACTAAAGAAATTTGGCATGGAAAACTCTAAACCGGTAAGCACACCTATGACTACAACTGATAAATTATCTTTGAAGGATGAATCAACACCTATTAATTTGATGAGATACAAGTCTATGATAGGAGGTTTACTGTATTTGACACAAAAAAGACCTGACATTATGAATGCAGTATGTATTGTTTCAAGATTTCAGAGTAATCCTAAAGAAAATCATGAATTAGCTGTGAAAAGGATTTTCTGATACCTACAAGGCACTACAAATCTTGGTTTATGGTATCCTAGAAATGAAAATTTTGATTTATGTGCATACACAAATGCTAATTGGGTAGGAGATGTAGATGACAGAAAAAGTACCACCGGTGGAGCATTTTTTCTTGGTAGCAGACTAATTTCATGGTTGAGCAAGAAACAGAGTTGTACATCACTATCAACAGCAGAATCAGAATATGTTGCAGCAGCTACAAATTGTACACAGGTATTATGGATCAAACAAATGTTGAAGGACATAAAGGTAAAGTGCAAGGAACCTATAACTATTTACTGTGATAATATGGCAGCAATTGATATATCAAAGAACCCAGTATTTCACTCAAAGACTAAACATGTTTCTATCAAATTCAATTTTCTAAAAGAGAATGTTGAAGCAAAAGAAGTGAAATTGGTTTATGTAAATACTAAAGAGTAGATTGCAGATATTTTTAGAAAGCCTTTGCCTAAGGAGACTTTTGAATGTCTCAGAGAGAAACTTGGAGTTCTACCCCCACCGGTAGAGACTTAGACAGCTGATATTTGTCATCAACCGGCAGAATTAACAGAAAAAACTTTTATTCCGACTTTGATGAGGAGAGTTACTTCTCAGGGGGAGTAGTTGGTATATTGTAATGAGTTGGTATTCTATATTTGAATCTTTTTTTTGCTTTGGCATCTGATATCAAAGGGGGAGAGATATTATGGAAAAATATTTTGGGGAGAGATTATTCCTAGGGAGAGACATTATGTATTTTGATTTCTAGTTAATGATCTCTTTGGGAGATTGTTGGTTTTCGGTTTTTGGCATTTCTATTTTGGCACTTTGATGGTTTTTCCATCTTGTCTTGCCATCGATGCCAAAAGGGGAGATTGTTGGTATTTTGGATATGTTGATATGGTTTTATCATTGATGTCAACACTTTTCAACCTTATCAGCACTTGGATATCTTTGGTTATGTTCACCGGCAACTCAGTGACTTATGCATAGTCCCCGGTATTTGGTTCATCGGCAGGTTATATTGTTCACCAGCACTTGGAATGACTTGGAGACTACTTGGTTATGTCGAAGACATTATTTGATCACTTGGTTTTGGGGATTTGGTTATTAGTCTATTCGGGTTTGCATATTTGTTGTTATCAAAAAATAGGTCCAGGATATACACCGATAGACATATCTATTCCAAAGTAGCACGACACGTTATGGAGATGATTTATTATTATTGTAAATGCATTGAGCCGACATGATGCATCACTTATTGATTCATTTATAATTGATTTTATTGTAATATATTTTAGTAAGCCGGCCTACTCAATTGGTGTTAGGTTATGGTATAAATGTAAGATCTCATTTGTGAGATAGATATATGCAAGGATGTCATAAGAAAAATGATTGTAATAGGATGTATACAAAAATAAGCAGAGTTACACACACAGACATCATTTGAAGGTTGAAGGAATGTTTTTGTGAAGGCAATCAGAATTTAACCAGTACTGAATATAGCATATGAAGATGCTATTTTAAGCAATACATTATCATTGGATTTAACCATCCAATTATAGTCAGTGTGACTCCCATTTTGTGTGATTGAGTAGTGAGCTCTAGGCAGCTAGCCTTTCTACATGTGCAGAATCTATATTGTATATACATACTATTTGCAGTAGTATCATTTGATTGTGGGTAAGGCTTCCCATTGTGGTTTTTCCCCTTACAGGGTTTCCACATACAAATATTTGTGTTATGTGTTGTGGATGTTATTGTCTTTCTGTTTCATGCATTAATCTTTACCGGTACTGCAATTAATTGATAAAACTGTCTACCGGCATAAAGTTTGGTTTACCATCATTAAGCATTAAGTTTTGGTTGAATTTATTAGACAACTGATTCACACCCCCCCGCCTCTCAGTTGTCTCTGATACCTAACAGAGCACAAGGTTTTTAAACCATCAAAACCTTCAACATCGTTCACCGATACAAAATGTTCTTCAAATCTCTGCTAAACACACTGAATGTTGCAATCACAAACTTTTATTTTCTCTACTCGCTCACCAAATTCTCTCAAGATCACAATGTGAGAAATGAAATTCAAAATGTTGTTTTTATTTGTTTTCTATCTACTGCATTAAATGCTTTAACCGACAAAACCTTAAAACGCCTTAAAGCACTCTTAAGCATATTGCTAGTTGCTAAAATTGTATGTTATTTACCGATTACAATTCAAAAAGACATAAACATCAAAATGCGTCAAAATATGCATATTTAACTTACAATACTTCATCCAAGGGTTCATCTCAAGATTTGACAATATGGACACCCCAAGTTGTAGAAACAACTTAGTTTGTCGATGATGGATTCTCCACACTAGGTGAATAATTTGATTCCTCGAATAGTTTGTCATCACTATTTTTCCTGCAGATTCTTTTCATCTTAGCTTTGGTTTCTTCAATATCAACTTTCTTCTTTCCTTTTTGGTCTACAGAATGATTCACTAGTTGGTTCTTCTATGTTCTGCAAAACTTAACAATGTGTCTTGGTTTGCAATGATAACATGCCATTCCACATGCTCTCCATGGTTCTGCATTGCCTCTACCTATCCTTCTTCTACAATTCATTTCCACATCCATAACTATTGTAGATTGAAAAAATTACATTAACTCTTCTCTCCATCTCATAGTGACTAGACCAGTTAACATAGGGTTTTTCCCAATGAGTGCTTCTCCGGTCATTGGAATTCCTTCTCGAATCACCAACAGATCTTGGATTCATATGAGGTGTTGGATTATTAGCTCCATACCTGCATTCGATAGATCTATGCCCATACATGTTGCATGTATAACAGTAACCTTCAAATTTTCTAGGTTCATATCTAGTATTAGGTCTATAACTAGTATTAGCATCAGATCTACTTCTACAAACATTAGCAGTATCAACTAGTTTATGACAATTAAAACAAACAGGTTTGTAAGCTTTCTTACCGGTAGGTTTCTGAGCCTTAGGAGTTGTTTTACCTTCATGCATGTTACTCTTGATACCAGAAGGTTCTCCTTTCTCAAATGCATTGTATCCTAACCTAGATGTATCACCATTCATCCTTTGAGATTGGATCTGTTCATCCAGCATGGTAGAACTCTTGTTGAATTTTGCAAGCTTCTCATTAGCTTAGATATAAGCTCTTTAGTAAGATCTTCATTTTGCTTCATAAGAGTCTCTCTAAGAGACATTGCCATATCAAGATCTGCTTTGATTTATTTTTTATCTTCTTTCTCTTCATGCTAGTGTGCATATAGAGTGTCATTTTCCTAATTTATCTTTAAGATTTCATGATCTTTCTCTTTGATCTTGTCTTCAGCTGCCCTCCTAGCTTCAAGTTCTTGACTCATCTGGATTGTAAGGGCTTCAAGCTCTCTCCTCTGATTAATTTTATCACCATTTAGTTTCTCAACTTCCTCAACCAATACATCTATGTTTTCTCCATCAAAAGAGTTGCTTTCATTGATCTCCAACAATTGTTCGGTTAGTTCTTTCCTTTTAGCTAGTGATGCCTTATACTTGCATCTTATGGTTTCTAGGTCTTCCTTGGTTTCTGTAAGTTCCCTAGCCATCTCTTTGTAAACTCATTCCTTCTCCCATATTTTCCTTAGGGTTAGAGATCCCTTCCGTGTGATTAATCCTTAAGCACGTTAGGCTCTGATACTAATTGATGAACTTATAAGGCACTGAGAGGGGGGGTGAATCAATGCAAGTAAAAACAATACAAATCTCATTATCAATTTCACCAACTTAAAACTCAATAGGCATATAAGAAATAACACAAAGTAAGAAATCACCACATAAAGTATAAACCACATGACACAAGAGGTTATACGTGGAAAAACCAAATGGGAAAAACCACGGTGGGAGTTAGTACCCACAAAGATCCACTATCTACAATATAGAGATCTGACTGGTTAAGGTCTACCACACCCGGTTAGGGCCACACCCTTTTAGGAGTGTCTAAGCCTAGTTAAAAGCTATACAATAAAACCTGTGAGGACCAGCCCTGTTAGGAGCTACCCACGTTACTAGGATTTGCAAACACAAGTTAATGTCTCACCTAGTTAGAGGATTTAATGAACAGAATTGTTAGGAGTGACCTTGTGAGAGGATTTTCTTGCTACAACTGTTACGGAGACAAAAAGTTCAAGTGACCTTAATATAACACCATCAGTGTCTAATAAGATCCTCTTTAGAACATTACAACATCACATATACTTTATCTCAGAACTCCTCTGATCACCGCACTATCAGAAAGACGAAATTCACTAATGATTTCTTACACATTCAAGCTCATAACACATCTTAAAACATCATTAGGTTGGCTAGAACCTTGGAACAATTCCCTACTTTCAATGAATCTGGACAATCTTGAATTGCATGCCTTACTTATGTCGGCCACCGACATAACAAATCAAATTATGTGTCATTTTACCGATCTTAGTGATTCTCATCACTACTGGTTGAATGTCCATCAGAATACATGCTCTGTCAATCAAATCTCATTCATCTGATTGAATCTACACATACGGTCATGAATATAACTTCATCTGCCAATCTTCATTGCTAATGCAAAACCATATCATCCCATTCTTCATAAATTTCCTATATCAGTTGTCAGAATATTATTTTGTTTGTCTTTTACCGGTTAAAGTCCTAATTACTAGTTCTGATAAAAATTGTCTCAGCTTACCGGTTGAACTGTAGGATTCAGATGACTGTAGAAAAATAGTTTCCATTAATGACAACATACACCATGGTCATCATACGAAAATCTAATCTCTTTACAAAACAAACATGTACCGGTTGCATCAAGCAAACAAATAATTACCAGTTTAGATCAAATGGTCAAATGCCAACATCATTTAGAATCTTCTTATACAAGGTATCTTCTATGAGGACATGTCTATCTGGTTGACGCATGAGATTTTTGTGTTGGTTTCTAGAGAGATCAAGAGACATGTATTGTTCATGAAAGTATGCATATATGTCATTATACCAAGGTGATTCAAGACCCACTATCATGCATACATATTTTGAAGGGGGAATCTCATATGCTGGTATCATCAATTGCTCAACCATGAACTCAAATTGCATTACATTGCTCAGCATGTCTAGGACAGATCCTATAGTGGTCATTGGAATTGTTGATTTATTATGTAGTCTAGGAATTTGATCAAAAATAATATGACCAAAATATTGTTTGAGGTCATCCACCATCTGTTTATGACATTAATTTGTCATCTTTGTTGGTAAAATCATCGTTAACTTGGTTAATTATGAGTTGTGAATCTTCATAGATGTACAAGTTTGTTATTTTCCATTGTACAATAGTGCAAAGTCCCGTGATGAGAGCTTCATATTCAGCCATGTTATTGGTGCATGGGAAATTGATTGTATATGATTTCATATTTCAATCACTATAGGGGGTGATAAAGATAATTCTGGCACTTGCTCCATGGTTGGTATAGGATCCATCAAAATATAACTTTCATCTTGTACAGGTGCTTCAGCTAGCTAGTTTGCTATTATCTGGTCTTTGATTACTTTCCTGTCAACATACTCAATGTTGAACTCACTTAGATTCACCATCTGTATTATAGGAAATTTAACATAATTAATCAGAATAAATGAGATAACCACTAATACTCAATTCTAATTAGCTAAATCTGTAAAGAACAATAAAATATTAGATAGAAATCAACGAAGCATAAAATCTTAATTAAAAGTCCCTTAAATGATTCCATCCATGGCTTTAGTTTCTCTTCTCAAATATTGTGATTGTGTGGCTCTCAGTGTTGTGTTGGGATTCCTAAATAAAGATGACACAATGATTTCAAAGATAGTTATTATTGAATTTGGGAGAACTGAACTAAATTTATAAATTCTAGATGAGAGAAATGAATAGTTGAGATGCATTTGAGAACAAAATCGATCAATGGTTGAGATCAATTGAGACAGAATTGATTGATAGATAAACTCATTTGATTGGTGAGTTGATTGGGTTGATTGATCAAATAACTAGATTGATTGATCAGATGACTAAATAGATTGATTATTCAATTGACTTGATTGAAGAGTTAACTAATTTGATTGATTTATTCCAAAAAGGTTATTTGGAGTTGAAAAAGGTGATTGAGGAGTTAACGAGCTAGTTGACTAAGTTGATTGTCCAGTCAAACTGAAAGTTAGTGCCAATTAGAAATTTGACATGTGCTATAGGAAATTATCATGAAATTCAAATTTCAATTGCATTTGTGTTGATTTTGGATTTTCAAATTCATTAAATTGAAATGCACATGTTATTGAAATTAACTGAAATTAAAATTTGGGGAATTGGAATTCTTGAATTTTCAATATTTGAAAAGAATGAATTAGTTAATTAAATAATTTAAATAAATTATTAAATTATTAAATTATAAGAAATTGAATTTAATTATATTATTTAATTAAAGGTATTAATTCAAAATTAATTATAATAAGGTTAAATGATTAAATGATTAAGATGGAAATTGATTAATTAATAATGATGAAAAGTGATGATTGGAACAATAAACATTAGCTTAATTAAATAACTAAAGAATTAGCATAAAAAATTAGCATATTAGTGATGAGATATTATCCTAATTTAATTAATTAGGATAAAAAATTAGCATATTAGTGATGAGATATTTTTAGGTGTCTACAAGTTCAACAAGGAAGGTCTACTTCCTCCTAATTGTCATCTACCACATGCTATAATATTTCACTCTTAAGGGGGGATTTTTAATAGTGCATGGGAACCATTTTCCTTTACTTAATCATCTAAGGCACCATAAGTTTGTCTATTTTCCTTATTTTCTTCTTCCATCTATGGAGAAATGTGATGTTAATGGTGTCTACCTCCCTTTGCATCAATGTTTAATCTATTCTATTTATATTTACTGATATGACCCCTACCTTGAACCCCACTCCTCAAAATTCTTTACCCCCAAGCCATGGCCCTAGTCCTTCCTAGAGTGGTGGTACCAAGAGAAATTTTTATTTTATGGATGATGCTCCCTCTTGTTCCAAAGTTATTTCCTTGAAAAATGTCCTACTTTGCTTCCCTAAATATAGAAATTAAGTCTTGGTTGTGATACCCCTCCACTTGTTGTGAAACTCAAGGCCAAATTCCTATGATTGATAAGGGTAAAAAAATGCTCAATCCCCCGAGTAGCTACATGAAGACTATTCTTTGCAAAGGAAAAAAGACTAAAAAATCCTATGAAAATAGTCTAGCTATTTTACCTCAACCTCCTACAATTTACATTTTTATGGGGATTGTGCTAAAGAAGAAATTACTACCTTCTCCAAAGACAAGAGGTCTACAAGATTCACCAAGCTTATTATGACAATAATTACTTCTGCTACTCTTGGTGAAAAGTCAATGAGTGAAGAAACTAAATGTCAGACAGACAATTCCATCTCCAGTGAGAAAACCACTAAAGACATTGAGAAAACCCTAGAAAATCCATTGAACTTAATCCTTGAGGACTTTATTTCTCACTCACCACCCCATGAATCACACTTGGAGGAAGCCCTAGAGGGGCTCAATACCTTAAAGGTTATGGTGAATAGGAGGATGAGGAACCTCTTGACAAAATAGCTACTAGCAAGGTAGAAAATTCTTAGAAATGGAAAGTTCTTGGGATAGAGCTAGAAGATTTTGGGGTCAGAGGAGAATTTGGAGACACCAAAGAGCTACATTAGGTATGAAAGGAACAGGGAGTGGATTGCTTGACTAAAAAAAGCCATACAAAAATTAGTCAGGATTAATAGCAATTTGATGCATAGGGTTATTATTGGTATGGTCAATGTGGGAGGAAAAATTGATGATGATGATGATGATGATGATGATGATGATGATGATGATGATGATGATGATGAGGAAGGTGAGGAAGCACTGAGAATACAAGATGATGGTCAATTAATTTTAAAACTACAGTACCTGGTCTCTATTGAGTAAGACAAACAAACAATGATATGAATAAAGTTATATTGTAGTTTATCTAATCAGCCAGTCTAAAACCAAGCACACTAAGCAACATATTAAGTCTAGAGAATATTAGTCAACTCTGCGTGTTTAACATTTTAAAGTATAGAATTGTATTCATAGTGGGACCACACATATTAAACAACATTTTAAGTCTAGAAAATGTCAATCAACTTTGAGTGTTTAACACTTTAAAGTATAGAAATGTATTCTTAGTGGGACCACACACATTAAACAACATATTAAGTCTAGAAAATGTCAATCAACTTTGAGTGTTTAATATTTTTAAAACTTGAAGTATAAACTTAATGTATATGGTTTAAGTTGTTCCTATCTGATCTGCTAACCTCTATTTGTCTTTATTAATGTTAAAGAAATGAAAATGAATTTGTAGAATGTAGTGAAGCCATGTTTCACACCACCGAACACAAAAGACTTACAAATATTAATCTTGGCGCTTGGAGGTGGGATATGTACTTTCTTGATCACCCAAAATAGTATATATCACTAAATGATTCTCAATTCAATGAGGAGAAACAATCTCAAGAGCAATCATTCTATACAGTGTTAAAATCTCTAACGTGGAAGAAATGATGAAGGAACGTTCACTATGCAATAGCCCATTTCACAAAAGAATAAAAAAATTGCTTAACAGGAAAGATCGCCCATCAAAATATTTCATTTATTTCTCTATCGCTTACACAGTGTATGAAAGGCATAGGTCGTACTTAAAATTACAGTGTAGAATTTGACGTATAACATAATATAACTCCAAAGCTCTCTCAAACGTAAAATATATATTTGAGATTCTGACAAAACGAGTGAGTGTAAGGAAGCAAAGGTGTGCGGAAACATTTCCTACGCTAATCTTAAGAGGACGATTATGCAAATTTCAACTTAACTATTACAAAGATTACAAGAGGCACATAGAGTAGAAATAAAACAATAAACACATAACACGGTGATTATCATGGGGAAAACCCATATGGGTGAAAAACCCCACACTCTAAAACTTGCATAATGTATTAACAAATCAACAAGAGATTACAACACACTTGCAACGCAAGTTCTTACAAGAGCATCACCTCAACTCAAGCTCGGAGAGACTTCACTAGCATCCTTCTAGCACCCAGCCTTGCAAACCAAACTCCATCATACAAACTCCTCCCCAAGCCCTCATTATATAGGAATTTTACAACCTGGAAACCATTTGTGGTTTTACAATACCATGGGAAAAATCTCCATGACACGTGTTGCCCACCCTTGACATTTGTTCTAAGATAAGAAAACCAGGTTCAAAGTAGTTACTCACGTCCAAACTCTTATCCCCTATTTTTGACCCTCATAACTAACATGAAATGTGTCATATAATCTCAAAAAATGGCCCTCCTATATTATACTATGGACAAGGCATATTTTGACAACTCATATACCTTTTTCCAAGGCACCGACACATGGGAAACCTCCCAACTATATTTGAAACTATTTACTGAAAATTGCATGGTTGAGACGCATGTATCTCAACAGTGAGGTTGTGGAAGTAGTAGTTGGCTTGTTATCTCCATGAATTGATGAATGCCCTCTTCTAGTTTGAGATTCTCACAAAATGACTGAAAGAATTGGCTTGTGGCCTTCACGAATTGATTAAGCTAAAGAACATTTTTTGTGAACGTAGAACTCTGCAACACTATGAAGAAAATCATGATAAACAATCTCAAAACAAAAATTGTTAAAATGAATAATAAGCATAATCAGAAATTGAACATTATCAAGTATTCAAATTCAACTATAGCTATCATATCCCAACACTTCAGAAATTAATTCATTATTTCTTTATGCAAATATAATTTTTATTTAAAATGTACTAATATACAGAATTGTTTGTAATGTCTATATTTGTAGATAATATAATTCTCATATTATATGGTTATATTATATCTACAATTAAAGATGCTATTCAATCCAATTTCTAAATGTGTTATTGTCACCAACGATAAAGGAATGAAGTTACCAACCAATCTCAGAAGAAAACAGAGACAATAGTGTTATTTATTTAAGTTTTTGAAAATTCTTATACTTTATACTAACAATAAGGAAAGGGAAAAAGCATCCACCATCTTCCCTACTCTTCCTTCTATAATAATGGTGTGACAAAACTCCTAAAATGAGAAGAATTTAGAGAAATGAACATTCAGATTCTTAACTCAAGACTCTTATTGTGGGCTACTCCCATATCCTTACATAAGTCCATCAAGATAGCTAATGACTAATAGATCAAACGTCTGAATTGGAAGAACTTCATATACTTCAATATGGTTTACACAGTCCAAGAAGGGCATAGCCCGTACTTAAAATTACAGAGGAAAAGACGGTGTAGAGAAATAGGAGGAAAATATCTCTCCAATGCTCCCTCAAATGCAAAATATATAACACGAAATGTTGATGAAACGACTGAGACTTTGGAAGTGGCAGTTGGCTTGTGATCTCCATGAACTGACTAATGCCTTTGTCTGCAAGCAACACGAACAAACCAACGGCTAGAATTGCAAAAATAATGAAAACAGCCCACCGATTGTGGCAGATGAGGGCATCGTTATTCTTCAACTCTGCGAAAAGCATGGGTGCCGCCATTATTGTTTGAATTTTCAAACCCAACATGACATACTCTTGCAGAGACAAGGCCATGAGAGCTTATTGGAAAACCCTAAAAACTGAAACTCGTCCTTGTGGGGAATCCCAAATTATTGAGATTTGTGTCTGAAGAACTGAGGCCTTTGCCCTTCTTATAATGTTCTCGATAAGTGAAAAAAAATAATTTAGACTGTTTTAGATACCAGTTGATTTAACTACAATTAGTGTGTGCCCAGTATGAATGGAAATGGATCTCAGGCGTCTTGGTCTTTGAGAATATTAGCAAAATCTTTGGTTGTCGAATAGCTTCTATCAGTGAGATTAGCAGAATCTTCAGTTGTCAACAATTTTTACTAGTGAGATTCATAAAATCTTTGGCTGTCAGTCGTACGTCAAGTGTGCGCATAAGTTGACGGAATGTGGTGCGGACTTTTTTCATTTTGGTTGAAAGCTTCGAATTTTTCTCTTTCGCATGTAAACAACTTTGAAATGATCACAAATTTTTGATGGAAAATAGACTTCATGAATGAGGAAGATAAGATTTTCACGAGATGGTGTCGTTATTATTTCTTTTTCTTTCTCTTTCTCTTTTTAAAATAAAAATTAAAAAAATCCTTATATGTTTCCTTTTTCTTCATTCCAGGGGTATTAAGTTGTTTTTTTAATAATATAATTTATTTAACTTTATATTAATTTAAAGAAAATAGTACAATATTCATTTAAAAATGGGGTAGTAGAAAATCACACTTACAAGTCTAATATAAGGGCCTAGTATTGGAATAGAACCAACAAAAACAATAAGGTCGAGACTACAACCACAATTTAAGCATTCATGGCTATGCCAAGCGAAGGAAGACTTTGATCATCAAGGTTTCATTAAATATCATTGAGGGTAAAATTGTCTATTAGATCCCACCTAGTAGCAACAGTGCCTTCTACATTTCTCTCTAGAAGCAACTAAGTGCAAATCAAAGAGATGGAAGTGTTCACATGGATGAATTTTCTAGTGTCCGACCAAACTTGTCCTATTAAGGAGATAGTGAACATGAATATTAAAACCATCCTCCATGAGTATCAGAGTCCCTATGATTCTAAGGTGCATGATCACAAGACTAAGACCCGTGATCTCCACAACCATCTTGTTGAGAAGAGTGGCTATGTCCACATTGATGCCCACAAGGAGATATGGAGTCAATAGTTCAATAGCTCCTACAAATGGATAACTTTTAAGTGTAATTTACTAGCTTGCATGTGAATCTACATAAGAACATTAGAATAAATGATGACTTTAAAATATAATGAAAACCATTTATTAGCAATGTCGTGATTAAATAGAGTGGCATTTCTATCCTTCCAGATACTGAAGAGAATTTCCACTTTAAAAGTTTGTCAAATCTATGTATACTTGTAGGGGAGGCTAGTCCAATCCCCAAGAAGAACCATGTGCCAAGAGAAAGGTGGAGTCTTGAAGGCCCTAAAGAAGTCATGAATCAAATCCTAGGCTTCTTGAATTTGAGAATTAAATAAAAAGAGATACTTGAGGGAGTCCATTTGACCATAGAAGAACAACTAAGAGTGGGAATGTCCATGTGAGCAAGATGAGCCCCCATAGGAAGGCCTTGATATAGAAAACACCAAGAAAAATGAGCTAGCTTAAAATCAATTATTGTAGACCACATGAACTCGAATCCTTTTTGCCACATCCCACAAAAGGAATGCATCTACAAATGGAGATTAATTTAATCAACCATATGTAAGTGAAGAGACAGCCAAGAATAAGCTTCAAATGGTTGGTAGCTCAAAACTTGGGAGTGTCTAGAAACTATTCCAAGTCTTTTCACCAATCTTTGAAGCAACACACACCCAGCTTATGAAGCCACTCTTAATATATGGAATCCAAAACCATCTAGTAAGTCTCTTGATCTTGATTAAAAATTCTTTATGAGAATACGTGAACGAGAAGAAGATTACGATAATATTCCTTTAACGTTAGGGTTATTCTTTTTTAGCCAACTTTGTATGTTGCCCTAAAAATTGCTTGTTATAAGCAGCTAGAATGTAAAAGGGCATGGTAATAGTGTTGTACTGATTTACTAGATAATAAGAAAAGATTGGACGATTGTGTTTTGTGGATGTAGCCCATCTTGGGTGAACCACGTTAAATCTTTGTGTTATCTGTTTTATGCAATTTTCTTCATCTTTTGTGTTTGTATCTGCATATAATTGTTAATCTGTATTTGCTCTGGATCAGCCTAAACCCTAACAATTTGGTATCAGAGTCGTGTATTTCTATAAATTGGCAGGGACTTTCAGATTTGAGTGGGAGCAATGGAAGAAACCAAATTCAAGGTCGAGAAGTTCAACAGCCAGAATTATCAGTTATGGAAAATGCAAATGGAGAATTACCTGTATCAAAAGGATTTGTGGCGACCACTGGAAGGAAAGTCAAAAAAACCAACCGCAATGTCAGATGAAGATTGGGATATTCTGGACAGAAGGGCACTGGGAACCATTTGATTGTGCGTTGCACCGTATGTAGCATTCAATATATCAAAAGAAACAATGATTGTAGATCTGATGTTGACTCTGGATAAACTATATGAGAAACCCTCGGCTTCAAATAAGGTATTTCTCATGAAGCTTTTGTTTAATATGAAAATGAGTGAGGGGGGATCTGTATTAGATCATTTAAATGAATTTAATACAATTACTAGCTAATTGTCTTCTGTAAAATTTAACTTTGATGAAGAGATTAGGGCTCTTTTAATGTTATGTTCTTTTCTAGAAAGCTAGAATAGCTTGGTTTTGGCAACAAGTAACTCTTTCTCTAGTAAAAACACTTTGAAAGCAGAGTTTACTTTAGTGGTGAATATTCGCCAATGGCGAATATATTGTACTGATCGAGGGTGGCCATGTCACCGGGAATTTATAAATATTCATCATATGCATGACACAATCGCTCATTGTTTTATGTAATTAATTGTATCTATGTGAAGATTTCGCCAATAGAATCCACGTTTTCCACACGATAAATTCATTTTTTTGCCTACACTCTCCGAGGTTGCCTTAATAGACTACCATAATTCACCAATACCCATAGAAATATTTATTTCCCAGGAGGACCCAATTCCTCTGGGATTTTGCAGACACGTGTCTCCATTCACCCCATTTTTTGCCAACTCTATTATATTTGCCAATTAATTGGATGACCCATAATCGCCTTGGAAATTACATAAGATATGTTATAGTTAAGAGGAATTCACCAAATATTTGTATACCATATAAAATTCCCGTTGAATTCACCAAATAAGGATTGGTATAAATACATTCAAAGATCATATCTATCTCTACACAATTTGGTCAGTTCTGGGCTCTCAATTTGGATCAATAGCAAAGTTTTAGACTTGGAACAACCATTGTTGTTGACTGCATTGGCAACTGCTAGTAACCTAAATGTGAGTGATCATATCTTTGAAGTCTTATAATATTATTCTGAATTCATCACTATCTATTTGCACTGTTGAGTTCATTCTTATTCAGTGGGGACCCTTTATTGGTCACCCGGGAGACCTCAGATATCTAGATTGTAGGCCATAGGGCTAATGAATAGTAGCAATTTCTTCACCAACCATATTAATTCCTTTGTCCTCTAAATTTTTATAAATATTTTGTATCTCTCAGTAAATCTTTCTCATAAAGGCACGAGTGTGCAAAATTGGAATCAACCGTAAATCACTACCAATTATTAGATTGGAAGTCGTGTGTGCTGAGTGGATCACAGTGAGAGAATGTCAATGACAAGACATTAATAAATGTTGATACTTGATTAGGATAAGATTTGATACGTGTCTACTATCTCCAATTCCACTCCGGGGACTTTCCAGAGAAATACGTTCTCTTCATAAATTAGGGACGAAATAAAACTTAAGTCATTGATCTACGATCATTGAATGGTTTTAAATCACTAATGGATTTTAGGTACGTGTGACGTGTCGATGAGGTCGTGCTGATCGATACATCTTGCAGAGTTCAGACTCGACGTGATGTTGCATTAATTAGATAATGAAAATGACTATTAATAGATAACGAAAAATGGTAATGAATTTATGAAATCGAAATATTTATTTTTCCATAAATAACGAAATATTAGCCAATAAAATTAAATAATTTTTAAATGGTACATAAAAATCGCCAATGCACTAAAATATTTTTTCCTTCAAAGTATAACTTTTCGCCCATACACTTATGTTTTTTTCCTTTAAGCAAAAAAATATTCACCTCCTATGTTATATATTTTCCCCACACAATAATGAATTACTCACCAGGATTTTATGGAATTTTCATACCCTAAAAAAAACGCCAATACAAATTAATGTTTTTTCCAAATTTGAAATTTTTTTTGCCATCAATATGAAATTTCCCCCCCAAAAATAATGTTTGATTCACCAGGATTTTATACTTTTTCCCAAAGGGTGGTTTCTTAAAGTTATCCCTATTTGAAAGTTGATGATATTCATGGTGTTATCCTAAGCGAGGAAATGCGAGGAAAAAGTATAGGTGAGACTTCAACATCATTAGGTATTGTTTTGAATGTAGAGAATAGGGGAAGATCAAAGGAAAGAAGAAAAGGCCCTACGCGTGAGAAGTCACGAGGGAAGTCAAAGAAAGGACGCTCTCAATCTAGAGGAAAAAAGGATTACTGGTACTGCGGAAAGACAGGACATTTAAAGAAAGATTGCTAGTCTTGGAAGAACAAACAAGGAGAGGGAAATGAAGATGACAGTAAGGAAGCTAATGTTGTAAGTAATACTTTACAAGATGCCTTGATTCTATGTTTAGATACTGTTAATGATTCTTGGGTAATAGATTTAGAGGCTTCATTCCATGCCACAACCTATAGAAAATACTTTCTAGATTATGTTCAAGGTGATTTTGGATAGGGTGATGATGAGCCTTGCTAGATTGTTGGAAAAGGAAAGATAAAGATCAAGTTGCAGAATGCAAATGACTGGTTGTTGTAGAGGCAAGGCACTTTCCTAATTTAAGAAGAAATTTAATTTCTAAACTAGATAGTGAAGGTTGCATAGTTACTGAAGAAGTTGAGAAATACAACTTCAGAGATCCCAAGAACACCTTCAAGAAAAATACCTATCACAAGAGAAGAATGGAGGCAAAAAAACAATAATGGCTCTGAAGAAAAAGATTATCATTCAGAGAGGAAATGAATAAAAAAGTACAATACAATCCTTATAAAAGGAGATTGTGCAACCCTAAAGAAACCCTAAAGGGATAATGTGTATTTAATAATTATATTAAATACCTATAATATTATTAAGTGCCTAAGTTTAGCTTAAGTGTAGAGTATAATAGACTAATAATTAAAAAAATAATTATTAGCCACAACATGATAACTCTAACACCCCCCCTTAAGACGAACTTAGGGAATAGCTAAAAACAACTAAGGACTAAAAATGCATGTAAACAAAATGCATGAAAGTGACAACGGGTCCGGACAACTAGGCCTGATGGGGTACCCAAGTACAAAAGATCTTTGTAAAGTGGAGAAATAGAGAAAACCTCATGGAAAAAAACTCTACTCCAAAAATAGATTAAGACTAGTGAAGGACTGAAGAAGCCTCCAAACTAGAGAATGTTCTAGAAAATAGGAACAAAGGATGAACATGAAGAACACCATTGAAGCATGAAGCTGCAAACACTATCAAGAATAACTCTTGATCTGAAGAACCTTCACTGAAATAGAAGATGATCAGGTAGAGAAGACTGTAATCTACATGAGTGTCCTCAAATAACACTACTCGAATCAGATGGCAAACAAAGGCAAACAACTGAACTCGAAGATATAGAAGGAAAAAAACACCAAGTCTAAAGAGATGATCAATTGAAGATGGAAGGTTGCCTCCAAAAATAGGAATGAAAGAGTGTGCATTTGGTAAATGATCCACCTCACCTAAATGCATAGGTAACCAGCCACTGCATCTGCCTAATACATAGGAATAAATATTGAATACATAGCTCACTCCAACGAACCAAGGAAGCATTAGAACCAACAATCAACAGGTGAAACCCCCCATAATGTTGACAAGGGAGAGGTGATAGGTACACTAAAAATAAATGCCAAAAAAGCTACATGACGAAGAACCAAGAACATTGAGAGTGCAGCAAAAAGTACAAACATATAGAGGCTAGTGTCATGGAATGAACACTCACTTGACACGCATAATGAAACTAATTTCATGGAAGGAACACTCACGTGAAAAAGGTAGATGGAAAACAAAGGCAAACATCAAACCCCCCCATGGCACATTATAATGGAGTGTGAGTACAATAAAGCACAAGATGTGCAAGATCCCAAGCATGCAAGGCATAGTGGCACTTTATCTCAATGCGTTTGTAAAAAGGAAAATGCTTACAAAAATGATGTATACAATGCTTAAAGAAGACAAAAGGCTAGAAATACATGAATAAAAGCCAAAAAAATTCATCCCACGCAAACGAGAAGCTTCCATGATCTCATATGCCAAATAATTCACCAGAGTGTGAAAACACAAAAAACTACATAAAATGTGCTAGGAGAAAAATATTGAAAAGGTGCATGAATGGCTATGAAGAGCTCTGAAAAAATATCCCAATGTCGTTGGAATCACGAAAAATGGAGAAATTGGCTAAAAGATATGAGCTCAGGACTGAAAACAATACCTTTGACTTCAAATGGTTGTATAATGTACCAGCAGCAAAACCAGATGATAAAACCCACAAATCTGGAAATTCAACAAAACCATCTTTCTAAAAATATCTCATTTGACAAAAAATGATATCGTATGCCCAACTTATGGCCAAATGAAAAAAACACCTCTTTTAGGGCACAGAGAGGGTTCAAAGGGGCCATGCACAGTTGTCCATACTACTGACGTCATGCTGACATCAACAAAATATTCTTTGTTGTCAGAAAAAAATAGGTTGCCGGAAAAAAAATACCACCTACCGAAAAGGGATCGCCGTCTAGAAAAACATTGCCGGAAAATATCTCGATGCCAGAAAAAACTACAGGCGGGGGCTAGAAAATCGGCAGCATTCGGAAGGCCCAAGAGGTGGCGAGCAAGCAGGAGGCAACGACGGAGAGGCTTCTGAGAGGTGGCCAGGAGGTGGCGCGGGGCTGTTGTCCAACGGAGCAAGAGGGTCGGTCATGGAAAGGACAAGCGGCAGGCTGCAGGGCAGAGGGTGCACAGAGGGGGCAAGGGGGGTTCAGGGTCCATGGCCTGCTGCAGGCCGTATAGACCGATAGACGATGCCAACCCCCACCCCATCCCCCCATTTGATTTGAAAAAAAAACTTTGTTTTAAAAATTTTCACAAGTTTTTCATTTCGGCCTAGGTATGTCGTAAAACTGACAAAAAAAAAAATCAATAAATATTTATTTTTTTGGATTTTTTCAACCCAAAACTGGGCAAAAACCAAAAAAATATTCCAGAGGCTAAAGTTGTCCAAATTGGATAAATTTTATATGAAAATGGGGGTTTTTGGGTGTTCTAAGCTCAACAATGAGGTCCGTTTTAGCCCAAAATGCCCAAAAACAAAGAAGCACCCCAGATCAAAATACAAAGCTCTAAAAAAACTTGAAACCCTAGCCTCCAAAAATCTTTTGGAAAATCAAGAACAAGTAGCAGCAGATGTAGGATTTGATACCATGAAGAAGTTGAGAAATACAACTTCAGTGATCCCAAGAATACTTGCAAGCAAAATACCTGTCATAAGAGAAGAATGGAGGCAAAAGAACAATAATGGCTCTGAAGAAAAAGATTATCATTCAGAGAGGGAATGTATAAAAAAGTACAATACAATCCTTATAAAAGGAGATTGTGCAACCCTAAAGGGATAATGTATATTTAATCATTAGAATAATTATTGAATTCCTACAATATTATTAAATGCCTAAGTTTAGCTTAAGCGTAGAGTATAATAGACTAATAATTAAATAAATAATTATTAGCCATAACATGATAACTCTAATAGTTACCTTCACAGACAATGTGTGGAAGGTCACTAAAAGTGCATTAGTTGTAGCTAAAGGTGCAAAGGTGGGCACATTGTATTAGTGTACTGGTAATACTTATCCTACCTTAGCTGCTACAAAAAAAGTTGTTGCTGGGACAGCTACAATAGATGTTGCAAGGACAGATTCAAAACTGTGGCACTATAGACTTGGGCACATCAATGAGAAAGGGATGAAAATCCTTCAGTCTAAAATTTTTTTGATAGTATTGAAACAGATTGATTTAGAATTTTGTGGAAATTGTGTTTATGGTAAACAAAAAGGAGTCAAATTTCTCAAGGTTGGGAAAGAGAAGAAGAGTGCAAAATTAGAGTTTGTGCATTCAGATGTATGGGGACCAACTCAGGTATGATCTCTTGGTGGCTCTTGTTATTATGTTATTTTTATAGATGATGCAACTAGGAAAACATGGGTATATTTCCTAAAATAAAAATCAGATGTTTTTGAAACTTTTAAGAAATGGAAAGTTTTGGTTGAGAATGAGACGGGAAAAAAGTTTACGTGTCTCATATCTGATAATGGAGGCAATTATTGCATCAAAACATTTGAAGATTATTGTTTCTCAATGGAATCCGAAGGCAGAAAATAGTTCTGAGAACCCCACAAGAAAATGGTGTGTCAGAGAGAATGAATAGGCATGGAGCATGCAAAGAGCATGGGATTGCATGATGGACTACCCCTACAATTTTGGGCAGATGTTGTACATATTGTTGTTTATTTGATAAATAAAGGACCTTCAAATCCTTTGGATGGTGGCATTCCAAAGGAGGCATGGACTACTAAAAAGGTAAACTATTCTTTTATAAAATCCTTTGGTTGTGAAGCTTTTGTCCATGTTGATAAAGAAAACAGAACCAAGCTTGATGCTAAATCTAAAAAATGTACCTTCATTGGATATGGAATGGATGACTTTGGTTATTGGTTATGGGATTTTGAAAATCAAAAAATAATTAGAAGTAAAGATGTTATATTCAATGAGAAGGTCATGTATAAAGAATAGATGTAGGAAAAGAAGCATGAACAAGTCAAAAATCAATATGTGGTGTTGGGTGAGATTCCTAAAAATAAAATTCCATTGGTACCTAATGCTTAGCAACAACAAAATATCCCACAAACTCCTGCAAGTATTAGACATTCTACGAGGATAAGTAGGCCTCCTGAAAGATTTTCTCCTTCTTTGTATTCTATTTTATTAACTAATTCTGGTGAACTGGAAGGATATGATGAAGCAATGTAGGTGGATGCCAAACAACAATAGGAGCTAGGCATGAAAGAGGAAATGGATTCCTTGATGAAAAATCAAACTTGGGACTTAGTCCCATTACCTGCGGGAAAAAGAGAATTGCCAAATAAATGGGTTTATAGGTTGAAGGAGGAGGACGAAGGGAAAAAAAATACAAGGCCACACTCATGGTTAAAGGTTTTGCACAGAAAAAGGGTATAGACTTTGATGAAATATTTTTGCCAGATGTAAAAATGACTTCAATTGAAATTTGCTTAAGTCTTGTGGTTGTAGAAGACTTGCATCTTGAACAACTAGATGTTAAAACAACTTTTCTCCATGGGGATTTGGAGGAGGAAATCTACATGGAGCAACCACAAGGATATGAGGTCAAAGGTAAGGAGGAGTTAGTGTGCAAGTTGAAGAAGAGTCTGTATGGCCTAAAGCAAGCACCTTGACAATGGTATTTCAAATTTGATAGTTTCATGGTTGAACAAGGTTACCACAAATGTGATTCTAATCATTGTGTTTATTTTAAGAGATTGGATAATGGCAATTATATTATCCTCTTACTTTATGTTGATGACATGCTTGTTGTTGGGTCTAACATGCAACACATAAATGAACTTAAATAGAAATTAGCAAAGTCATTTTTTATGAAGGATTTAGGTGCAGCTAAGCAAATCCTTGGTATGAGGATTTCATGGGACAAGAAAAATAGAACATTAACTCTATCCCAAAGTGATTATATAAAGAAGGTGTTGAAAATATTTAACATGCAGAATGCAAAAGCAGTTGGTACACCTTTGGCTAGTCATTTCAAATTGACTAAGGAGATGTGTCCTAAGACATAGGAAGAGGTAAATAAAATGTCTAACATCTCATATTCATTAGTTGTTGGCAATCTGATGTATGCAATGGTATGCACATAGCCAGATATTACAAATGCAGTGGGAGTTGTGAGCAAGTACATGAGCAATCCATGAATGGAACATTGGAATGTTGTCAAATGGATTCTCAGGTATTTGAGAGGTACTTCTAGCAAAGCATTATGTTTCAAAGGATCAAATGCTGCTCTACGAGGATATGTTGACTCTGATTTGGCAGGTGATATTGATACAAGAAGGAGTACTACAGGGTATATTTTTACTGTAGGGGGAATTGCAGTTAGTTGGATTTCTAGACTACAAAAGGTTGTTGCGCTTTCAACCACTGAAGTTGAGTATGCAGCTGCTACTAAAGCTAGCAAGGAGATGATTTAGTTACAATATTTTCAGGAGGAATCAAGCCAGATGCAAGGGCATAGCCCATTGTTTACTGATAGCTAGAGTGTCATTCATCTTGCAAATAACTTTCCTCTTCATTCAAGGACAAAACACATTCATCTTAGGTACCACTTCATATGGTCTATTTTGGAGGATGGCCAGTTACAACTTGAGAAGATTCACACAAGTGGCAATCCTATAGATATCTTCACAAAGGTAGTCCCATGGGAGAAGTTGATTTCCTCCTCAGTTTCTCTTGGCCTTCTTGACTAAACATCATGGAATTAAGGTACAACCAAGTCCGGGAGTTTTATCCAGTGGGAGCTACAAGTTCAGTAGTGTCATCCAGGATCAGTCTCCAAGTGGGAGATTGTTTGGTATGGAGCCTGAACAGCCTCCAAGTGGGAGATTGTTGGTATTTGGTGAGTGATCATGCAAGTACTATACATTCGTTGAGTGAATGTGTCAGCCCAAAGGGATGAAGTATTTGGGAGCCGAAGGCTCCTGGCAAGTGGAGCTCACCAGGTGATTTCTTGTATGTATGAGAATATGAGAGTATGAGAATATGTGTACGGGAAGAAGATTAGGGTGGCTGCAAGAAGTTGAGTCCCACTTTTGGGCAAAAAGTGGAAGTGTTTTCTTTGTTTTTCAAATTTTCCATCGATTGATGTCAAAATTTGAGGCACTTAGAGATTGAATCTCAAAAGACTTCACTAATAGAAAATGTAGTGTTTAGAGTCTACTTTTCAAATATGTAATTTATTTCAATACCCACATGGCAGAAATTGCTTTTTAGTAGGCATGTTTAAAAACCACTTTTTCAAACTGCCTATTTCAGGACCATACCACACGTGCACGACCACCATTTTTTGACACAAATAAATGAATTTTTGTAAATGCTTATGGGAAAAGATACCTAAGACACCAAATATTGATGAGAATATTTTTTCTTATTTTTTTATTGAATACATATTTTTTATTAATTTTTAATTGACTATAAAGTACATTTTCAAAACATCAGGTGTATGGCCACCATAATTTGATGAAAATTTCATATTTTTTAATTTTTTTTTTTTTTTATCTTCAAAATAATTGTATATAGATTGATGTCATATAATTTATTTTTCTAAAAACTTAAAAACAAAAAAGATATTAAAGTTTTACTAAACCTCAGTATTTTAGGTTTAGGTGTCACTTTTGATTAATAAATAATGCAAAAATAGTAAAAATAATCTTATCACTATGAAATTTATATTTTTGAAATTAGGACACAGAGAACTTAAATGGGTTTTCGTTTCATCAAAAAATTCGATCAAGAAGGCCCTTAAAAAATTCGGGCAAGGCAAAAATATGATATTCTTTTGTCTTAGCCATTTTTTAGAGGTTCAAGCATAGGCTTGGTCCCACCAAGCCATATCCAAAGCCAAAATCGAGGCATAGGGTTGTTTCTCGCTCCACCTTTTATGAAATGGGTGCAAGTTATTTGAAATTCAAAAAACGGGCACCCATTTTAAAACTTATAGCATTTTAAGAAACGTGCACCCATTTTTAGAAATGCGCACCCATTCTTAAAAATATGTGCCCATTTCTAAAAATTGTGCACCCATTTTTGTGTGTGGGTCCAATTCTAAATGGGCACCCATTTTTCAAAACGTGCATCTGTTTTATTTCTATGGGTTGGGGCCCCAAAGCTAAACGGGTGCTCGTTTCTAGCGGCAATTTTTTTTGCTCGGGGACTTCCACATAATTGGGACCCAACTTCTTGCACCCACCCATTATGAGAATATTCCTTTAGGGTTAGGGTTATTCTTTGTTATCCATTTTTGTCTGTTCTCATAAAAATTGCTTGTTATAAGTGGCTACAATGTAAAAGGGCATGGTAATGGTGTTGTATTGATTTACTGGATAATAAGAAAACATTGAATGGTTGTGTTCTATGGATGTATCCCATCTTGGGTGAACCATGTTAAATCTTCGTGTTATCTATGTTATGCAATTTTCTTCATCTTTTGTGTTTGTATCTGCATATAATTGTTAATTTTTATTTTCTCTAGATCTGCCTAAACCCTAACACACACAAATAAATATTATATCATGTTTGGTCCCTTGGGGTAAGGGCCTTCTCATCCCTTGTTATGGGTCCTTGACTCCCTTGTTATGGGTCCTTGACTAAAGGCTAGAATTATGCTCCTATAGATCCCTTCATGAGACTCAAGTACTCTTTGACCAATTCATCTTCATTCAAAGGCCAATCTACTCTCTCATCTAGCATGAAGACTTCTTCAATTGCTTGTTTATTAATTACAACCAACCTCCCTCCATCCTTGGCCACAATTTCCCTCACACATTTGATGTAATTATTGGCAATAGACCTTTCCAGTTCAATATTTATAAAACCATTTGGAACAACTAACCTTCCCAAATTCATATTCTCAATGTTGCATACTAAAACTCTCTCCTTCTTTTTCTAACATCTTCTTCAAAGGCTAAAACCCCAAGGCTCCATTATAGGGTCTTTGCATGTAGTTGTGAAGTCAATAAAAAACAACTCTAGACTGGCACTAACTTTGGCTCTCTTTTGAGTATCTATTGACCTCAGAAGTTGAGAGATACTTTCATCAAAAAATGTCCTCTTGCACTAGCTAGATGATTCAACCATTTTTGGTTATTAAGGGTTTTAGCTAAACATAAGTCAATTTATTGGACCTAGGGTTTCAAATTTGAACTACAAAGAATACTCTAAGAATACTTAACTACATATGATTTATTGAAAGAAGATAAAACTCAAAGCAAAGCACAATGGACAAGCACTAAAGCATTGACAGCTAGTATAACCATTAGCAAACAAAACCCAAGGAAAAACCCTAATATATAATAATTCACATTGGAGAGATGACACAAAGTGCAAGAATTATAAAAATATACTTTCCAAGATCAAAGTGAAATGATTTGATCAAGAATCTGACTCATAATGGTGTAATTGAGTCATTGATTGCAAGCATGTAACTATTTGGTTGGTGCGAACTAGCCATTGCAATTCATATTTGAAAGTTGTGATAGTAATAGCTATTTACATGTTTCAGGTGTCAACCAATGAGAAAAGAACACGTTAGCTTATAAATCCTAATTGGGCAGATATTTGCTTCTCAAAACCAATCACTTTTCCTTAATCATGTAGCTTGGTGAATCATAGTCGTCAATCATTTCATTCTATGTTTATATTTTAATTTCCCCCATTTGATTAACTACAAGGCTATAGAGTTAACACTTATGAGCTACTTTTTCTAATTGTGCAACAACGTGAACATTCATGTCTATTGGTCGAGCTTGATATGAGTGTTCTTTATTTAGCTGACTACTATGGGCCCCATGGAATCGATTGGCCCACCACAAAAGAGGTTTGAGCATTTGGTAGAATTTAATTAGTGGACAAGTGTGATGATTAGTCTGCAATGTGGGCCACCATGCCACGTCTGTGAGATTGAGTTACAAACTTAAGATGATTGCATTTCTTCTACTAACTACACAATCATGTGAGTATCCTGACTATTGATTCAAAACAAAGAAGCCTGAGCTAAAAACTAGTTAAAGACTCTGACCATGGGCTTACGGGCTTATCCCTAGCAAGAAATTTCTCTTCATCGTGCAATAGTGCACAAATTTGGATCGTTGATTGAAGTGAACCCACATGGTTAGTACTACAGAGATAAAGGCCAAAGCTAATAAAAAAAGCTAACACAAGGAGTCGGTTGACGAAACATTATAAAAGGCATAAGTTGTGAGAAATGACCAAGAACCAATTATAGAGATTCAACATATAATTAGAACATAGAATAAGAAAAGCCTTTATACAAGGGCTTAGGGGTTAGGATTTAGAGTTTCAGTCAATGATAAATAAGACTTCCTATTCTCAAACCCTAAAACTAGGGATGACATGTTGTTTCAAGAAAAAGTTGACCTCCCAATAGTGTCAAGGTCTCTTTTGGTTTCTTGCATGTTGACCCAAAAAGACATTTGTTTGTTAATCTTATGTGGTCTTATTCCATTGTTCTTGTAGTTCCACTACCTTAGGGGGATGAGGCCAATTCAATGAAATTATTCTTGATATACATTATTTAACAAAAGTGCATACTGACCCTAGCTAATGGACCCCTTATGTGTTTTTTCCTATATGTTTTGTGACCATTGTCCTTTGATTTGTCATTTCTTGGGGGCATATCATTGTGGAAATATTCTTGTCTTTTGGATGCATGTATGCTACCTTAAAGCTATTGCTCTTGGCATGGCCTACCCAATCACATTAATGTTGGGGCATGCACTCTTCTCAATGTTACAATTTATGCACACACCACGAGACTTGGTTTGTACACTTTTAATCACACACCATGACATTTTTGGTACATGTTGCAGTACCCATTTTGCAATCAAATCAATTCAATGTTCGAGTTACTTTACAAATTGAGCCTTTTTCTTTGTAATCTTTTGCACTGAATTTTTTATCTCAAACTTTTCAATCTAACATGGCTCATAGTAAGCACAAGCCTTACTAGTCCAAGAAAGTCAGGCTCTTTCCATCCTCACCCTGTTATGTTGCTCCTTTTTTTGTATATTAGATTGATAAGATCCTAAGTCCTTGGGAGCTTGGTGTGTATGGTCTCTTTGGTATCTTGGTGAAAGTTTTTCAATGAAACTTTGTACTTTAAATTGAGTATGGGAATAGGCTCATACTCACGCTAAATTGAGGGTTAAATGTAGCATTATAAATCGTATCCTTGTACAATTTCATCCTCACCTAGGCCTCACTTTGGTGTTCCTACCTTCAGTTCTCTATAGCTACTTTGATTCTACTCACACAATTCTAGAATCTACATTGTTAACTCTTTCTCTAGCTTTGATTCAATTTTGAGTCTTGATTGACAAGACCAAGATGTCTTGGGCACTCTAGTCCCCCTAAAAGGAGCCCAAATTCAGACCCCTCAATAGTCACTTCTTTTGGGGAGGAAATCTATCTCTATGTCAGTATGCTCTTAAAATTCAAATAATTATGGCACGATTAGGTATAAAAGGAAGCCTACCCACCCCCCTCATAAAGGGGAAAACTTCTATCAAGATCTCAATTGCACTCTAGAAAATTCAAGCCTAAGTGAAAAAGAAATCAAACATTCATCAAGCATTGAAGGAGAAGTCAAGTCAAGTTTAAGCTTTCAAGATGGCATCTATGATCAACATTATATGAGGACACTCTATATGATATCCTAAACCCTTGTATGAGGATTCAAGAAAGCTTCATCAAGGTATCAAGTTCAATTTCAAGCATTTTTAGATCTAGCCTTTCCCTCAAAAGGAAAGAATTTTACTTCAATTCAATTCCATTTCCAAATTCAAGTATTATTTTAATTTAAAGGTTATTTCCTAAACCGTAGTTTGGTCTAGGTGAACGCCCATCAACAATTTTTTTTTGTCTTTCTATGTGTAGGAAATTGACTTAGGAGCCACCAATGAAGAATTCGACAAAGTAAACGATGACAATATGATATGGGTTTTGAAGGTGTGAAAAGAAGAGGACTGGGTTGCCCCGTATCTCCTAATCCCAATAATCTTTGACAAGCTTCTAATAGGAGATTTTGTGTGTCATCCTGATCCTAAAAAAGATTCAATTTATCTACATCTGACATTTGAAAGACCAGGTTACCCCACACATCCCGATACCAACAATTCAGCCTAAATTCTTTGTCACAGGTTGTAATTTGTTTCCTATTCTCAAATTCAACTTTACAACTTTGCATGATATTTGGAACTTACTATTACTATTACTTTATGTCAAATTCTGACCATTTGTCTTAGACCTAGCATTGCAATTCAAATCTAACTCAAATACAATTTCAAATCAATTAAGGAAGATTAATCTCATCTGTATTCATTGTTTTTAGAGTTTGACCAACCAAATTCAGTCCCCCTTAATGTAAGTTGGTCCCATGAAATCAGTGGCTTTATTAACCTAATTTCTGAAGTCCTAATTTCACCACCTCACAATCTCTTACCTAGCAAGAGGTGCCTACTGATTTAATACTAAATTTTATTCTCAATTCTTGCAATCACAACTTGCTGAAGCTTGAAAGAATTGACATGAAAAGAAAAATGGATGCCCAAGAATCAAAATATTTACCCACAAAATCTATTTACTATTGACAGACCCTAGCTAGAAGACCTTGGATAGAATGGATTGTATATAACACCAGTTCTTATGACATTGAATGTAGGATGTAAGGGCTTGACAGAAAATTTCAATTCTCTTCAAAGTGTGGTTGATTTTTTCTTATATAGCATGAAGAGTGATAAAAAAAAATCATGAGAAAAATGACCATTCAAAATGTGTTGCAAATAATTAAGAGAAAAATACCCTTGAAATGGGATTGAGAAATAGCTTAAGAAAGGAGGTATCCAAATCCTTCTACCAAAAAAAACACAAAGATTCAGGAAAGAGGAAACCTTTCTTAATGGACTTGTAATGTATTAAAATAGAGGCCCTAGCCTAGAGACATAAACTAAGATCAAAATAAATATCATCCATTAAAAAAAATAGCAAAAAAGATGTAACTTTTGTCCCAAATGAGAGGTGGATGTTGTGTATGATTACTTCCTTCTTTTGATTTTGTATGATTGGATATGAAAATGCAAGATCTAGGTAAAATATTGGGAAATTGGCAATATTAAACATAAACAAAAGTACATAGAACTAATTATCAACATAGAAGTATAAATCTAGAAATGAGATGTAGACAAGAACTTGCTATTAAAATCTAGAGTTGAAAGTGGTAGTCAAGTGAGCTAGGCACTCTAGACTTGGAGGTATCTTCATCAATTGACGCTTCAAATTTCAGATCAAGATTCTTTCTAGATCGTTCTGTCCAAAATTTAGCATTAAAATTAGATCAATCAACTGAGCTAATCTCTTATTCAATGTTTGGGATTGTGCATCTCAGTCTATGATGTACAAATCTACTGCTATTTGGTGTCATATCTATATCATGCACACTTAAGGAGAGAAAAATTTTGTGTTGTACATAGGAGCTTTCCTATATCAAACCCAGTTTTGTTGTCTTCACCTCCACAAGAGCTATGATGATGAGAAAGAGATCTTAGTCCTAGTAGGATAAAGGCTAAATAAGAAATAGAATGCTTAATTGAAAATTTTATATCTTAGGATTGATAATGGTTGTGATGCAAATCTCTTTACACAAGTCCTCCAAGTGTTTTTGTAATAACATAACAATTCATAACAATATCCATCATGAAAAATATATGTTTTCTTCTTTTCACTTTATATTTGATTACTTTTGTTCGATGTATTTATATTGATTATCATGAGTATTATCTTTATAATCTATGTTTTATGTTTGCTTTCATTTTTACTCCCTATCAATAGGTAGGTATATATATGCATCTATTTGATTTTGTTTCGTGTGACATTCTTATCTAATGAAAATATATAGTTTATATTCAACTTTTTTTTCATTAAATTTTGAATAGCCCATATATCTATTTTTCTATTGGATAATATTGTGAATAATTAGCTTATTAATCAAATTTCTCTTTTATTTTTACTAGAATTTCAGTTAATCAATACATTTTTATTTTATCCCTAATATTTTATATCATAGTCTTTTCATATATAAAATTGACAAGCTTGTATAATATAAAATTCTATTAAAAAACTATTTATAAAATCTATGTTTTATTTAAAGTTGAAATTTAAATATATGTCCCTATAAATACCAATTGAATAAAAATATTTTGACATAGATTTTATTTATTATAAAATTTAAATCCTTGCAATGAATGACATGTCTTCAAAATTCAACTCTATTAATGGTCATTTTTCCATTGAAATTTGACAATAGCCTCGTGAGATGGAGAAGCATTCATCTAATTTATAAGTTGCAAATTCATTAGAAGATAATTATGTAAATTTACTTCTTGAATTGTAAGTGTAAGTAAACTATTGCCTACATGATGTTTGACAATATATGACCATAACCATGCTTAATGTGTCTGTTCTCAATTTTTGTCTACATTTATATCTACGAAAAGTTTAATTATTTATTTGTTTACCTCTTTCTAAATTAATTTATTCAATACATCAACATGAGAAATAAGGAATGAGTAAAAATGTAGTTACTAGCTTTGCAATGGAACATACTATAATTGCCTTGAGATGAAAGTTTAACTAGCAATTGTTTAGAAGAAAGTGACTCTATCCATTATTCAATTTTGACAAATCAAATTTACTTTGTCTTAGCCTTAAGTCTCAATTCTTTAAGGCTAAGGTCCCATGGGGGCTTGAAGATCTATTTTAAAATATTAGGGAATCTCATGAAGCAAAAAAGAATACAGTATAAGATCAATCAAAATCTTTAAATGTTTTGAAAATGTCCCATAAAACTCTATTGTTTCAAAACTATTTATTCCACAAAATTACTTTTTTTATTTTTTTTATTATCACTTATTTTTTAAATAGTTGAGTTATATTGTAGTAGCCACTTGTAAGCAAATGAAGGAAACACATCACTTGAATTGGTCCCATGCAGGGGGCTTCCTAAACAAAATTAGTGGGTAGTGTTAGATTTCTCGATAGTCTCATGAATTTGTTAGTGCAGTTCTCCGAAATGAAGTTGGTGGTCTCATGAATTTTATTATTTAGCGTATTCAATTCATGTGAGTAAGTAAATATAAAAAAAAATGATTAATTAATAAAATTCAAAAAATTCAAAAGATTGACAAGTGACTGAAGAAAAAGCCTAAACAACTGGCACAATTTTTAGCCATCCACCATTTCCACCAATTCAAATATTTTGCCCTTAAAAATAAAACCGCTGTTTTTAAAAAATATAACCAATGGTTCCTTTACCAAAAAAAATTGACTTTATTAAAAATACTCATCCTTCAAAATAGATCTTGAAGCCATTTCATACAACCCCACCTTTACATAATTGGAAGCTTTTGGAGTGTCCCACCCTCGAAAATGTATCTTCACTTCACAAAGAGCATCGTATACAACAACTTCATCATAATGATGAAGGATAGATAATTAGAGGTGCGGTTAAACTGGTTCCAAAATGACATGTTAAAATTCCTGTTATTGAATTTTCAAAAAATTGTATTTTTCCAAAAATCGATAACACAAAAATTACTGATCCATACTGTGCCATTTTGGAACGAGTTTAGCGGCAACCGACAATTTATCTGATAATATCCTTGAAACCCTCCTGAGGAGAAAATCGATGCAGCTTCTCTGTAGTGAGAATATTTGTAAAAGATTCCTAGGGAGATAGTCGACGCTAACTTCTCTGTAGTGAGAATATGTGTAAAAGATTCCTAGGGAGATAGTCGATGCTAACTTCTCTGTAGTGAGAATATGTGTAAAAAATCATATGACAATTACATGTTTGTCCTCGGCAAAGCTGTAATGGCATAGCCGATACAAAACTATGCAACGGACTTCCTTGTTTCACCAACACAATGGTATTTCAAAGAAAATCACCATTCAAACACGGCGCTTTGTTGCTACCGTTTCCACCCAACCAGAAACAATGCAGAAAAAACCCGAGAAAGATTACAACAACAATAATTATCATTATCAGTATGCAGATGTTTTTTCTCTACTGCAGGCATGCAAGAATCTCAACCAACTCCAGCAACTCCAAGCCCACTTGTTTATTTCTGGGTTTGCTCAAAACGCTGAGATAGCTTCAAAATTGTTGAATATTTATGCCGAATGTGGCAATTTAGAGACTGCTTGCCTGCTTTTCGACAAATCTAGCAGAGCATTCCATCAGGAGAGAAGTCTGGGTAAATTTAACAAACATGATGACAACATTTCGTTCTGGAATGCAATGATAAGAGAATATGCCAATGGTAGGTTTTACACAGAAACGCTTAGAGTTTATTACCAAATGCAGTTCTATGAAGGCCAAACTTCAAACAATTCGACGTTGCCTTTCATACTCAAGGCATGTGCTGGTTTATCAGCTTTGCAAGAGGGAAAGAGGGTCCATAATTACATCATCAAAGCTGGATTTGAATCGGAAGTCCACGTGAGTGCTGCTCTAGTGGACATGTATTCAAAATGTGGGTTTATAGAGGATGCACGCCAAGTGTTTGACAAAATGACTGAGAGGGATGTCGCTTGCTGGACTGTTATGATATCAGGCAGGTAATTTTTTTCAGTTATTCGTTTTTTCTTTCTTCCAACTGTCTAGCTTTGCAAGGCTTAGAATCCGCGATCAACCACTTTTCCAAAAATAAAATTTGCCAAAATCTTTGTATGCGTGCATGAATTTAATAGACGAGCCAAAATTTAAATTTGAAATAGTAGTGAATCCTATGTTATGAATGTAATAGCTTTTCATAATAATCATGTTAATTTCGTTTAGATTTATTTCTGTGATCTATTATCAGTTTTTTTTTCCCGGCATCAAATTTGTAATTTATTTATCTCTCTTTTTAATCCTATTCAAGATTATGCAGCGTGATCCAAATGTTGATGAAAACAAAACAAACTTAGTGATACCATATAATTGTGGACTGTGAAAACGCCATCCTTATTAAATCCTCTGTTTCCCTTTTAACACTAACCTGTTATACAATATAAATTCGTTTTTTGAAATGAAAAGAGTGGCGAATCACCCAAAAATTTAAATCTCTCAAACTTATCCTGATTGCAGGGTATTCACAGAATAAATATGGTGCGGAGGCTTTGAGGATTTTTGATCAAATGCAAGCAGTAGGTGTTATGCCTAATTGTGTTACCGTGGTAAGTGCACTTACAGCTTGCGGAGAATTGGGAGCTCTGCATCGGGGTAAGTGGATCCATGAGTACTTAGTTAGGAGGGGATTTGAATCTAATGTGTTTGTTGGGACTGCCCTTGTGGATATGTATGCAAAATGTGGCAGTGTTGAGTTTGCACGGCAAGTATTTGATAGAATGCCTAAGAGAAATGTGGTCTCTTGGAGCGCGATGATTACTGGGTACGCCTTGAGTGGACATGGAAATGAGGCCTTGGGGATTTTCAATCAAATGCAACTTACAGGTGTTAAACCCAACTCTATTACCATGGTAAGCTTGCTATCGGCATGTGCTCATTTAGGAGCTCTTCAACAGGGCAAGCGGATCCATGATTATGTAATTAGAACTGGACTTGATTCATTTGTTTCTGTGGGAACTGGCCTCATTGACATGTACGTCAAATGTGGCAGTGTGGAGATGGCACGCCAGGTTTTCGACAAAATGAGTAGCAGAAATGTTGTCTCATGGAGTGCGATGATTGCAGGGTATGGATTACATGGATATGGCGAAGAAGCCCTATTACTTTTTTCCCAAATGAGACAGACAGATAAGAAACCAAATGAGATTACTTTCCTAGGTGTTTTGAATGCTTGTAGCCATTCTGGTCAGCTAAATGAGGGCAGGCAGTACTTTGAATGCATGACTAAAGATTACCGCATCACACCAACTTTGAAGCACTATGCATGCATGGTAGACATCCTTGCCCGAGCTGGTCATTTCATTGAAGCACAAGATCTAATAAAAGGAATGCCATTTGAACCTGATATATGTGTGTGGGGATCCTTACTTGGTGCCTGCAGAATACACCATAACATTGAGCTAGGAGTGCAAGTTGCAGAGTATATTTTTGCATTAGAACCCCAAAATGCAGGATATTATGTATTGTTATCAAATATGTATGCCACAGCTGGCAGATGGGATGATGTAGCAAAGGTCAGAATAATGATGAGAGCAAGGGGTGTGAAAAAGCCTCCTGGATATAGCTTCATTGAGATAAATAGCCAGGTTCATGCATTCCTTGCAGGAGACAGATCACACCCTCAATCTGAGAGGATTTATGCTACGTTGGAAAAATTGACAGAACAGATGAAGGATGCAGGGTATGTAGCAAGTACAAATTTTGTGCTACAAGAGCTAGATGAGGACGTGAAGGAACGCATGCTTTGCAGTCACAGTGAGAGGCTGGCTATTGCTTTTGGACTTGTAAGTACAAGCCCTGGCATCCCTCTCCATATAACAAAAAATCTCCGGGTATGTGGTGATTGCCATACTGCCACTAAAGTCATATCCAAGATTGTAATGCGAGAAATTATTATGAGAGATGCAAACCGTTTCCATCACTTCAAGGATGGGGTGTGTTCTTGCAGAGATTATTGGTGATTATGATTAATGATAAGAGATTTTCACAATTCATGATATAGAAAATACCAAATGTTGTTTTTGGATTAAATTGTGTTCAGTTTTTTGGATCGATATTTCGAATCACTCTCTGTGATCCATCATCAAAATGATATAAAACCAAGACATACAAAATGATGTTTATTGGTGATACTAATAGCATCCTACTTAATTTTTGGAGGCACAGATAGTCTTATGCAATTTTTAATTGGTAGGATGTATAAAAGTTTGAACTGTGGGTGAAGAGGCTGGGCTAAAATGATACAACCATTCTTTCACTACAAATATATTACCTTGACTTAGGTGATGAAGGGCCAAGATTACCTTGATCTGTAAGCACATATAAGATGCAAGCAAGAGAAAGCTTGGCGAGTTCAACTAGATGAGGATGAATGAACCATGTGGTGGATGGCTAAGGCTACCTTAACTTGGATGGAGAAATAAGATGCAAGCAAGTGGATGAGAACAAATAGATGGGGTAGATTGAATCATGAATGGATAGTCAAGATTACCCTGATTTGAAGGGAGAGTCAAGATGCAAAAGGTTGGTTTTTGGCTGCTTGTGGTGAAGTGGACATGGATTTTTATTCATATTAAATGACATAAAATGGGGGAATGTGCATTAGCTTAATTAATTAAATATGAATTTATTTAATTAATTAGTGATGCAAGAAGGTTAGAGTGATTAACAAAACAAATATGATTCATTTAATTAATTAGTGAATGGGAAGTTAGATTAATTAACTAAATAGATTAATTTATTTAATTAGCCACTAGATGAAATATTATCTGATTAATTAAATAATGTATGCAATTGATTAGTGCAGAAATGATGGAGAATTAACTAATGAGAGTTAGAAATATGGAGATGTTAGGTTAAAATATGAAAGTGAATTTGAAGTGTCTACATTTTGCCCCTCTTTGAAATGGTGTCATCATTAAAAGAAGTGATGTCATTTCAAGGAAAATAAATATATCCACCAAATGAAGAAAAAAAATTGGTTGTAGGATGCCCCAATGGGGTTAGAAAGTGGGTTAGTGTCGACCCTCGAAAGAGTGAGCAAGGTTATGAGATGCAAGTGGTCTCTCAAAAGGAGAATTAGCTCGTAAGGGGCTAAAAATGGAGGGAAAAGATGCCAATGGGGGGGACAGTGACTAAATGGGGGAGGGGCATAATATTTTCATTTTCAGCCTTGCAAATATTGATTCAAAACTCTAAGATAAAAGATTCTGAGACCAAAATGGAGCAAGTATCAATCCATGAGCCCTATAGTGAGTATGTTAGGGAGTACCAATGATGGGATGACACTAGATTGTCTATTAATTGTGTTTTGAAAGTTTGAATTTTACATTTATAAGAATTTATTAGGGGAAAAGTCATCTTAATATCATTTCAATGGAAAATCCAAACATTTCCATCATATGACTTTTTTGGGGGGGGAGGGTTTGTATCAAATGGTTGCGCCCTACAAAAAGGCATTTACAAGACAAGATGAAATATGTGTGCTTTGAACATAACAATTTTTAATAAGAAATACTTTTTGTTAAGGGAAATTATGCCACACATTGAGATGTTTGTGCTTTGAGCATAGAATTTACATATACAAAAGATATTTATACCCAACTAAATGGAATTGCACAAGAGGTGCAATGTTTGTTGCTTGTTGCACAAAATTTGCACTATAAGTACAGAGAAGAAGATTTTTTGACACTAGCAAAACATTTTTTAATAAGAAATAATTTTGACAAAGACAGTTGTTCCACACATTGAGATGTTTGTGCTTTGAGCATAGAATTTACATATACAAAAGATATTTATACCCAACTACGTGGAATTGCACAAGAGGTGCAATTCCGTGAATTGTGTTTAGAAAGTTTGAATTTTACATTTATAAGAATTTATTAGGGGGGAAGTCATCTTGTATCATTTATATGGTAAATCCAAGTATTTGCATCATATGACATTTTCTATGTATGGGGTGGTTGCGCCCTACAAAAAGACATTTACAAGACAAGCTGAAATATGTGTGCTTTGAATACAATATTTTATAATAAGAAACATTTTTGTCAAAGGCAATTGTGCCACACATTGAGATGTTTGTGCTTTGAGCATAGAATTTACATATAAAAAAGATATTTATACCCAACTACATTGAACTACAAAAGAGGTGCAATATTTGTGCCTTGTTGCACAAAATTTGCACTATAAGTACGAAGAAGATTTTTTGACATTAACACAACATGTTTGGGTAAGTGCACCAAGATGGTGTGCAAAAAGGGGGGTATAAATGGACACTTTTTTTCTGAAATCAGCTAAACCTAAACTTGGAAGAGCAATTTGAGACTCGTCCACTAAAAGTATGAAGATACTCAAAGAACATAGATTGTAGTACTCTAAATCTAGTTTCCAAACTACTAATTTTTTCAAAAGTAGATAAGATTAAGGAGGTCAAATCCTTCCTGCACAAAAAATAGATCCTGATTTTTTATGAAAAACATAACATAGTGCCTAGTGTGCGCATCAAAAAAGTCATAGTTAGATTTAGTATTTTGAAAAATCCTTTGGTAGAAAGATAGTTAAGACTGAGCACTAGAAGTGTATTTTTTTGTAATTTATTGTTGAAAATTTTTTTTATGATTTTTCGAAACGGTCACATCCTCAAAATCAAGTACCTATTTGTGGGCGAAGCATAACTTGCACCAAAATAATCAAAATGTAATTTATTTTTTGAAGTGTAAAGAATCAAGTGCACTACAATAATATAGAAAGCTTTTAAAATTTGGATGGATAGATCAAAAGTTATTAAAACAATGGTACACATATGTCTTTGAGAACTATGGAGACACTAGTAAAAGAAATTCAAGATTAATATGTTAATGTTGTTCAAAATTTTAAAAAATTATATGGTTAGAAAGCTCTGAAGATGGGTGAAATTATGTTGGCAATTTCAGAAATACCCATTTGATAACATGTAAACCTGATGATGATTAAGTTGAGAAACCAAACTGGAAGAAGAAAACACTTAAAAATGAGGGAAAAAAAGGCTCCCAAGCCTCAACCTTGCTATCCAAGCCTAAGTACAAGAAAAAATGCGTATGGGTTATTTAAATTAAAAACGCGTACGGGTTTTTTAAAACAAAAATGCATTCGCGTTTTTAAAAATTAAAAACGCGTTCACATTTTTAAAAATTAAAAACACGTACAAGCTTTTGAAAAGACAAAACACTTACGTGCTATGTTTAGTAAGAAAAAACATGTATGGGTTTTGCTTACACAAAGTTAGATTAGTAATATGGAATTATGTGCAATTCATTTAGAATTTCATTAGGTTTTTCAGTAGGATATATACATAAAATATAAAATTTAAGTATAAGTTACATTTTCATAAAGTATAAGTTACATTTTCTCTTTGTCTTTTATCTTTCTTATACTTTAAGTTATATTTTATGTATATATTGTCAGGATGTTTGAGAGTGGTTTGAAATCTCTAGGAGTCATAATGTAGATTTAATATTTTAGGAGATCTTATAATTTTTCAAACTTAGTCAAATTTCAATAATCAGTGGGCTTGTATCATCATTCACTTGCTATCTCTCTATCTCACGCTCTTTGTCTCCCCTAAGCTCTAAACCTATCTATTTTCCTATCTCTCTCATCGTCCCTTCACCTCTCTCTATCTCACTCTCTCCTCTCTCCCCAAGCTTTAGATCTTGTAATTTCTCAAACATAATCAAATCTCAATAATCACTAAACTCTCTCTCTCTCAATAATCACTAAACTCTCTCTCTCTCTCTCTCTCTCTCTCTCTCTCTCTCTCTCTCTCTCTCCCCCCTTCTCTCTATCTCACTCTCTCCTCTCCAAGATTTAAACCTATCTCTCTCACCCTTCCTTATATCTCCTTTCTATTCTATAAATATGTGACACAAATTCTCTCCTATGTATCTCACCTCTCTATCCCCCTCCCCAAATCTCTCTCTCTCTCTCTCTCTCTCTCTCTCTCTCTCTCTCTCTCTCTCTCTCTCTCTCTCTCTCTCTCTCTCTCTCTCTCTACATACCTCTTCTTCTCTTGCTCCCTAGCTCTATTCATCTTCATAAATCTTGCTCTTGCTCTCTACTTTTGTCTTTCTCGCTTCCTCCCTCCTTCCTTCCCTATCTATTTTTCTTTATCTCACACTCTTTATTTTCTCTCTCCTTCTCTTTATCTACCACTCTTTTCATCCCTTACTACTTTTAACTCCCCTAACTCTCTCTCTCTCTCTCTCTCTAGGTATCTAGATAAATATTTTATGGGAGGAGTGCAAAAAGGTAGGTAGATATAGATAAGTAGAGAGAAATGAAAAAAGAGAGAGGTAGATATATAGGTAGGGAGAGAGAGAGAGAGAGAGAGAGAGAGAGAGAGAGATGTAGGTTGAGAAAAAGGTAATAGAGAGAGAGTGGGGAGAGAGTGAGATTGATAGAAGTAGTAAGGGAAGGTTTTGGAGATAGAGGAAAATATAGAAATAGAGGTATTTTAGGGAGGGAGATATATATAGAGAGAATGAGAGAGAGGAATATTGGAGATAGTGATAAGTTGAGAGGGGGAAAATAGATAGAGAGAGATGGAGAGGGAAGGAGAGATATAGAGATAGGTGATATATACCAAAGTGGAGAGCAGACTTGGAATGAGAGAAGGAGAGGTATTTAAAGAGAGGTCCTGGGTAGATAGAGATAAGTAGCTAGAGAGAGAGTGTGTGGAAATGGAAGGAGGGAGGGAGGGAGAGAGGGAGAGAGAGAGAGAGAGAGAGAGAGAGTAGAATGGAGGGAAGGAGGCAGATAATTAGAGGAGATAAAAGTAGATAGGGATGGAAAGAGAGGTAGGTAGAGAAAGGGAGTTGGGAGATAAAGAGAACAAGAGGGAAGATAGATACCCATATAGAGAGAAGAGATAAATACATAAACGGAGAGGGGAGATAGAGAGTATCGATAAATGGTTACTTGATAGAGAGGTGGAGTAAAGAGTACCTCTCCTTCCCTCCCTCTCTTTGAATACCTCTCTTTAGGACTCCATATGACCCCTAACGACACCATATGATGTCTTAATGGGTCATATGGTGTACTAACACATGTGTGGCCCCTTATGCCCACAAATGACCCCTATTGACACCATATGACCCTGTACGACACCATATGACCCTTTAGGACACCATATTACCCCTTAGGACACCATATGATGATGTCCTAAGGGGTCATATGGTGTTCTAACACATGTGTGTTTCCTTCGGGCCTTATATGACCCCTAACAATATGATATCAACCTTGAGGACATCATATGACCATTTAGGACACCACATGACCCCTTAGGACACCACATGATAATGTCTTAAGGGGTTGTATGGTGTTCTAACACATGTGTGGCCCTTTAGGACCGCATATGACCCTTACGACACCATATGACCCCTCAAGACCATATGACCCGTAGCGACACCATATTACCCCTTAGGACACTATATGATCGCTCAGGATACCATATCACTCATTAGGACATCATATGGTACCCCAAGCGATCACGTGGTGTCCTAAGGGGTCATATGGTGTCGTTAGGGGTCATATGGGGTCTTAAGGGGCCACATAAACACCATATGACAACATATGACCCCTCAGGATATCATATGGCATCTTTAGGGCTCATATGGTGTCCTAAGGGGTCATCTCATGTAATAGGACAAAAAGGGGTCATATGTTGTTGTGAGGTGTCATATGGTACCCTAAGGGGTCATATGGCATCGTTAGAAGTCATATGAGGTCTTAAAGGGTCATATGGGGTCCTAAGGGGTCATATGGTGTCATTAGGGGTCATATGGGGTCCTAAGGGGCCACACGTGTGCTAGAACACCATATGACCCCTTAGGACATCATATGGTGTCCTAAGGGGTCATATGATATCCTAAGGGGTCATGTCATGTACTAGGATGTTAAAAGGGGTGATATGGTGTCGCTAGGGGTCATATGGTGTTATTATGGGTCATATGGTTTCCTAATGGGTGATATGGTGTTTTGAGGGGTCATATAGTGTCCTAAGGGGTCATATGGTGTCGTGAGGATTCATATGGTGTACTAAGGGATAATATGGTATCGTAAGGGGTCATATGTGGTCCTAAGGAGCCACACATGTGTTAGACCACCATATAACCCCTTTAAACACCATACGACCCCTTAGGACATCATATTGTCGTAAGGGGTCATATGGTGTTCTAAGGGGTCATAAGGTGCCCTAAGGGGTCATGTTGTGTACTCGAATGTTAAAAGGGGTCATATGGTGTCCTAAGGGGTCATATAGTGTCCTAAGGGGTCATATGGTGTCCTGAGTGGTCATATAGTGTCTTAAGGTGTCATATGGTGTTTTAAGGGGCCACACATGTGCTAGAACACTATATGACTCCTTAGGAAATCATATTGTCCTAGAGGTTGATATGGTGTTTTAAGGTGTCATATGGTGTCCTAAGGGGTCATGTCGTGTAGTAGGATGTTAAAAGGGATCATATGGTGTCTTGAGGAGTCATATGATGTCCTAAGGGGTTATATGGTATTGTTGTGGGTCATATAATGTCGTTAGGGGTCATATTGGGTCCTAAGAGGCCACACGTGTTAGAACACCATATGACCCCTTAGGACATCATATTTGTCCTAAAGGGTCATATGGTATCCTAAGGGTTCATATGGTGTCTGAAGGGGTCATGTCATGTACTAGGATGTTAAAATGGATCATATGGTGTCTGAAGGGGTCATATAGTTACCTAAGGGGTCATATGGTGTTCTGAGGGGTCATATAGTACCCTAAGGGGTCATATGGGGTCCTAAGGGGGCACACATGTGTTAGAACACCATATGACCCCTTAGGAAACCATATGACCCATTAGGACATCATATGGTCCTAAGGGGTTATATGGTGTCCTAAGGGGTCATATGGGACAAAGATGTGTTAGAACACCATATGACTCATTAGGGTGTCATATGATGTCCTTAGGGCTCATATGGTGTCCCAAGGGGTCATGTCGTACATACCAGGATGTTAAAAAGGGTCATATGGTGTCCTGAGCGGTCATATGGGGCCACACATGTGTTAAAACACCTTATGACCCCTTAAGACATCATATTGTCCTAAGGGGTCATGTCGTACATACCAAGATGTTAAAAAGGGTCATATGGTGTCCTAAGGAGTCATATGAGGTCCTAAAGGGACACACATGTGTTAGAACACCATATGACCTTTTAGGACATCATATTATCCTAAGGGGTCATATGGTGTCCTAAGGGGTCATGTCATGTACTAGGATGTTAAAAGGGGTCATATGGTGTCCTGAGGGGTAAGTAGAGAGGTGGACGGAAGGAGGCAAGGATGTATGAATAGAGACAGAAGAAGAGAGAGCAGAAGAGGGGAGATAATGATAAGTTTAGAGGGGGGAAATAGATAAAGAGTGATGGAGAGGGAAGGAGATAGAGGTAGGTGAGATATACAAAAGTGGAGGGGAGAGTTGGAGTGAGCGAGAGAAGGAGAGGTATTCAAAGAGAGGGAGGGAAGGAGAGGTACTCTTTACTCCACCTCTCTATCAAGTACCCATCTATCTATACTCTCTATCTCCCCTCTCCCTTTATGTATTTATCTCTTCTCTCTCTATGGGTATCTATCTTCCCTCATGTTCTCTTTATCTCCCCCCTCCCTCTCTATACCTACCTCTCTTTCCATCCCTATCTACTTTTATCTCCCCTAATCATCTCCCTACTTCCCTCCATTCTACTATTTATCTGACCTCTCTCTGTCTCGAGCTCTCTCTTTATCTCTCTCCCTCCCTCCTTCCATCTCCATATTCTCTCTCTCTAGCTACTTATCTCTATCTACCCAAGACCTCTCTTTAAATACCTCTCCTTCTCCCAATCCAAGTCTCTCCTCCACTTTTGTATATATCACCTATCTCTATATCTCTCATTCCCTCTCTGCCTCTCTCTATCTATTTTCCCCTCTCAACTTATCACTGTCTCCAATCTTCCTCTCTCTTTCTCTATATATATCTCCCTCCCTAAAATACCTCTATTTCTATATTTTCCTCTATCTCCCAAACCTTCCCTTACCACTTCTATCAATCTCACTATCTCCCCCCCCCCTCTCTCTCTCTCTCTCTCTCTCTCTCTCTCTCTCTCTCTCTCCCTATATATCTACCTCTCTCTCTCTTTTCATTTCTCTCTACTTATCTATATCTACCTACCTTTTTGCACTCCCCCCATAAAATGAGGATGCAATATATTGCATATTGGTGAAAATTGGGGGGTTTTTTATTTTGGCTATGAAAAGTACAATATTTGGTGAAAATAGGGGGCTTTTAATTTGGGTTGTGTATTGGGAGGGGTTGACAAAAAAGGAGTTTAGGATAATATTTTTTGAATATAGGGAGATTCTTTAGTATGCCATGAAAACACATGCTATAACCCAGTTTCACTAAGTGAAGCCCCCGTGTGTACAATATTAAATCACATTTTGGAATATCTTAAAAAAAGCTTTTCATATCTATTTTTGTAAGGTAATTTTTGAAATTTTTTTATATTTTTGGTCATGTCTTGAATAAAAATGAAAAATATATAATATTAAAATATATATATTATACTTTCTAAATACTTAACAAAAAGAGGGCATACTATCTAAGATATAAGTTTAGAAAATATAAGATAATAAATTTTCTAATGCTCTAATAGAACATTATTTTGGGCGCGATAAACAACATTTTAGTATCAATCTACAAAAAGAGACAAGAGAAAGACAAGAAAATAGATAATTGACAAAGACCCATCTTTAAGTTATCAAGGAAAGTCCAATAAATTATTTAATTTGTTAGGAAAATCTTTATGAATTCTTTTATAAGAAATTATTTTTCTCTTTTGAAGATTTATAAAAGACTTAAAAAAAGACAACAATTTAGTCACCAAATATATGGATTTGGTGAACTTCAAGTATAGTAGCTATTTTGTAAAGCTAATTCTTAGTAGCTATTTCTTTTAAGTTATTTATATTTTATATTATTTCTTTGTTTCATTTTCTAGCTCTTATTTGGCCTTATACTCTTTATATTATTGTATCTATATTTAAAGGACAACATTACACGGATTTTAGGCAGCTTTAATGATTGTCTTAGATCACACTTTTTATACGGTAATAAAATTCCTCTCGGATTCTTTATCACACAATTTAAATGCATCATAATTTATAATTGTCCATTAGTATTTAATACTGCCAATACTTGAACGGTGTTCAACAGAAGCAAAAGATACTATGGTTCTAATGGTGAAGTTAAAATAATAGGCAAGTTTGTTTAAATATCGACATTGTCTTTACTAAAGAGATAGTAAACATTGAGATAATGCAATTTCTTATTTATTTATTTTCTTACTTGGAAAAAGAAAAGAATGAATTAGGTACTAGATCTATGAATACATAATTATTCAATATTTGTTAAAGCTTACGAAACAATATTTTGTATTCCTAGTTCTTATACAAAGATGAAGAGGATTACAGAGGACTTTTTTATTCTTACATAGTGGACCTATTCCTTCACAAAACTTAAAGAACCCTTCAAGTAGTAAGGGAAGTATTACATTTATCTTTCCCTCTATTGTTTTCTACAATATAAACCTCAAATTTTTATTTGATTTTCATTCTACAAAAAATTGAACTTTGTTCATGTAACTTCAAGGAGAGAAAGGGAAAACTATAGCCATCATTAGGGTACGTAGTTAGTAGATTTGAACTAAAACATGCCAAAGAATAAGTATTACTCTTCTATTACACGATGAAACTCTTAATCAAACATGATGGATTATCCCTCAAACTATCATTTCAAAACCATCATATAGACATCACTAAAGTAACTCCAAAGAAAAATAACACCAATAGGACTTTCTCTCTTACCAACAATAACACTCGTAAGCTTCTTTATTCAAATTAATCATATAATCCTAAATAAGGAATGTCTAAGGAGAAAGAAAGAAAGAAAAAAAAAATCTCTCTCCACCCTACCATATTAGCATCATGAAGCCTCATTGGTTCTAGGCAAACCCCCAAGCAAGAAGAATCCACTATTTAACCATTGTGTTTAATGGTCGTAGCCCAAATTACAACCTGATTTTCTCAAAACAAAACAAAAACATTATCATCCTTTCATCTTTTTTTTTTTGATCAGTAATTGGCCGAAGCCTGAATAGCTTTTGACTAAAGCTATGAACCAGTGGGGACATAGTAGGGGCCCCCATCCCCATTACATATCTTTGAATTATTATTATTATTATGTTTGATTGGATTGACCCCAAGACCTTCCCCATCCTATGAAAGGCCAAGAGTCACAACTTAGAATTCCACTTCAAATGTCCCTATTGGGAATTGAACTTGGGTCTCCACAGTGAGAACCCAATGTTTTAACCAGTTAAACTCAACCCCTTGAACATCCTTTCATCTTTCTTACAACACAAGCACATTGAACAAAAAAGCTTGCCTACAAATAAACATATTTAACCCGATGAGTGAAATTCTCTCTATAGAAGCTCTTCATATTGCTTTCCATGTCCATAAGAAAGAATATCATCCTTCTCCAAATTCTATGCTCTTTCCAAAACTCAACTAGATTATTCTCCACAAGGAGAGGTGGATAACAAACCTTCATTCATTCACAACCAAGATATAAAGGGGTTTCAAATTGAAATTCTTAGATGGGGAAGTGACACTTTTCACCTTCTCATTGACTTCTCCATAAGAATCTTTTCCTTAATAAAGAGGAGACAAAAACTAGATCGTCTCATCCCCACTCAATCTCTACATTCGTCACTCATATTAATGAGGACTTTTGAAATGTTAAATTGAGTTGTATAGGTTTTATTGCATATCCAATAGACCCCCATCCCAAGGGTATAGATTGCAAGAGTTTATTTTTACACTCGATATTAAAATGCACTATTAACTAGACAATGATTACGAATAAGGTAAGGCCAAATCAAAATTAAAGTAAACAATTAGCTAGGCAATGATTAGAGGAAGTGGGTAGATTAATTTACGTCGAAGGCGTATTCTTATTTGAAATAGACTACCTATTTTTTGTCATCAACGGTTGACACTCAATATTAAAATGCACAATTAACTAACAATGATTAGAGATAAGGTATGGCCAAACCAATTATCTAGGCAATGATTAGAGGAAGTAGGTAGATTAGTTTACGCCAGGCATATTCTTATTTGAAATGGACTACGTATTTTTTCTCCAAACCATCAACAGTTGACACTCAATATTAAAATGCACAATTAACTAACAATGATTAGAAATAAGAAATAAGGTAAGGCCAAACCAATTAGGGGAAAGGACCCAGTAGTTGAGCATGTACCAATTGTTGTGAGGGTTGTTGATACCTTTTGTTCCAAAAATTGAACAAATAAAACCTATTGTTTGAAACAAAAAATATCAATTTTTGTTAGGAAATGTACCAACAGTGGTTAGGAAATGTACCAATAGTTGTTAAGAAATGTACTAATATTGTAAAAAGTAACCAATCAGGTGATGCCATGTCAGCTGCACAACTATTGGGGTCTCTTTTGCACGCCTATTGGTCTCACTTTTTTTTGGGGCTGTTTTGGACACCTTGGCAAAAAGCATGCTGATGTGGCATCATATTTGATGACGTGGCCCTGAAACCTTAGTTATTAGCAGGGGACTTGCCAAGTAAGCTGCTGTAAAAAAATCGGAGTGATTTGAAATTTCCAAGTAGGATTTTGAGAAGCGCGAAGTTAGGGTGCACGACTACTGGGTCCTTTCCCCTAGCTAGGCAATGATTATTAGAAGAAATAGGTAGATTAGTTTACGCCGGACGTATTCTTATTTGAAATGGACTACGTATTTTTTCTCATCAACGGTTGAAAATTGCCATGAGCCAATGCAAGACGATTGACTGAGTTTTGACCGTCCGTTTATTTGGAGGCTCGTGAATCCAATGAGTGCCTGTCAAAAAGGTCTGATGTGACTGTTGTGAGGGGCGAAGCGTGGGCGTACAAACTATTTAGCGTGTCCACGTTCTCTTATACTTCCTGCTCACAACAACCTGTTTCGGCGAATGTCTGACTCCACGGGAATGGTGATGCCTTTAAGAACTTGGTTAAAAAGCCCACGTTTTTGCAGTGTTCGACGACTGTCAAACCAGATTCAGAACTGTTCCATTTGTCCCACGGTTGAATATTAATGAAGGTATGGATCCGTCTGCCACCCTGAAGCCTTTATTCCGACGAACAAGACGCGATCTTTATGGATCGCAACGGATTTCTGTCATTGGATGAATGAAGTTGACATGGTTGGGCAGGAATATTAAGATAGAGCTACCATCGTTTGTTTCCCACATTTTATTTGCTGGTCTCAAAGTAACTCTTGGCAAGGTTTCACACAGCGAGATTGACCCGGATCCCCATGTCCAATCCATCTTTTTTATTTTTGTTCTATAATTTATAGTTTTTTTTTTCTTTACTGGAATTACAATATGAGAATGAATTTCCTTAATTTGAATAAGTCTTATAAAATCTATTTTACTAAATAAATTTTAATTGTACTATTAAATGTAATTATAATTAAATTATATATATATTAATCGGTAATAGGCCAAAGCCGATAAGATGCACATACCCTACCCCTTATGGGATTTGAACTTGTGACCTCTCTTTCAAGAGCACAAGTTCTCCACCACTAGGCCAACTCAGGCTGTACAATAAATTATATTATATTATATTCAATTAATTTATACAATTAAATTATCAATATATAGTAAAAAAAAAATATTATATTACTTTCATAATGTAACTTCAATAAATTTTCTTTAATAGTTATAATCTTAATTTTATAGCATTAATTTTAATAATTTTAATTTAATCTCCTCGTCCTAAAAAATATCATTATTTTCCATATTCACTTCGACCTCCATCTCCTTATCCCTCCTCTCTCTCTCTCTCTCTCTCTCTCTCTCTCTCTCTCTCTCTCTCACACACACACACACACACACACACACACACATTGAAAACAACCTATTGGTAATGGAACTTGATTATCTTCCTAATTCGAAGATTTTGTTTCAATCGTGTTTGGATCCCTATAAGTGGATGCATAGTTAATTTGAAGACATCACTCCTCTCTACAGACCTTTGAAGTTGTATATTGATATATCTCTATCTCTCTCCCTCTCTATCTTCCCCTATTTATCTCTCCCTTTGTCCATCTCTATCTATCACTCTATGTGTCTCTCTATCTCTCTATCCCTCTCATCTCTTTATATCTCCTCATATCTCTATATCTCTATCACTCTATGTCACCAATTACATCCCTACCTATTTTTTCCTCTCCCTCTTCCTCTCTACCTATATACTTATCTCTTCCATTGATATCTATCCTTCTCTCTTCACTTTATTTATCTCTCCCTCTCCTCCTCTCCATACCTCTCTCCTTCTCCATCTACAATTATCTTCATAGACTCTTTAAAAAGACACGCAAGATGATGAATACGACCCTCGTTGTTCATCATCGCCAATGTCCTTTATTATGGGTGATATGAGGGTTCATGTGAGTGTTCAATATTCTAATGTTGCTTACAAAATCTAGGGAAAGAAAATCAACTCAATGGCATTAAATATGGTTGCCTTCTGGAAGATCTATTCCAATAGCTCAATATATAAATTATATATTTTTTGTATACTTTATTTTATATCTCATTATCTCTATCTCTTCCTTACCGCATCTTTCATCCTCTATTATCTATTTCTCTATCTCCTTCTTGCTCCATTTCTATCCATATCTTTGTACCTCTATCTCCATATCCCTCTCTATCTCTCCTTATCTCCCTCTATCTATATCACTTCCTCTATCCATATCTATCTAATAAGCTTTATCTTATTCACTCCATCTCTGTCCATCTCTCCTCTACATCTCTATCTATATCTCTTGATCTCGCTCTCACTCTTCTTCCTATCTCCAAAATGTTACCAAGCATGTACTATCAAACATTAACAATTTATTTTGTTTTGTTACAATGTATGAAGCGTTCAAAAGAATGGTTTTGGTTGTGATCATATTATACAAACTACAAATCCTAACATATGAAACTTCCTATCCTTTATTTCAAAGACCCGATGTTCATGATAAATTAATGAAATTTGTATGAAAATTTATTAAATTGTTCAACTTATAAAAAAAAACATTTTGTAATATGTTACTTTGTCAAATATTGTTTTGTAATATGCTTCTTTATAGTATGAAATCAACTATGCAACTATGCAACTATGCATCCTCTTGCGGGGGATTGAAATACAATTGAAGCAAAATTGATGAATGAGGAAGATATGCAAAGATTTTTAGGACCTACTCTACACATGTTTATTATACATTTGCTTGAGAGGTTCAAAAGAAATTTCAAATGCTCACATTTAGGGAAAAATAATGTACTTCATATGTGCAATTATATAAAGTTTGTAATTATATTGTGCAATTTATGCATATCCTTTTGAAACAATATTACCCATTCATCATATTCTCGTGTTTATATATACCTAAAACTCTAACATTTCAATCTTCCTTTCCTTGATTACCATTACCTGATTTTCATGATAAATGAATTATCTATATATAGTAAATTATTCACCTTGTCTAACTTATTAAAAAATAACAAATTATAACATTCCACTTTAACAATTTGTTTTTGTTGTTCTTCTATTTCCCCTCTTAATTATTGGGCATACCCATTGCACACCAAGATGCAATTCCTAGTCATAGGTAGTTGAGTGCTGACCAATAAAATGTCAATACAGTCTTTTCAATCGATTAATAGATACGGTCAAAAAAGACGGTTCGCTCCTATCCGCTACCTTCATCTGTGCAATTTACGACTGCATACGAAAAGAAAAATACAAATATTTTTCCACGTTTTTTTAGTATTGAGAAAGCCAGAGTATTCCTCACATTTTATCATCGATTTCTGTGTAAAATTGTTTTGAAGTTGCCTATTTTCTGAAGAATTCCTCCGCCATGGGACTTCCTGTAGGTCTTCGTAATATCGCTATACCCAGAGTGCTGCTATACTTGGCATTAGTCGTGGCTTATTTAGAGACTGGAATTTATTGGTTTCTTTCTGGTCTTGGGCTGTGCGAGGCACCACAAGAAGAGATCAATCTTTGGCGAGAATTCTCAGAAATTTCTTCTGCCATCTCTTCTTCTTCAGGGCAGATGATTAAGCGTAGGTTGTCTGTCATAACATTCCGAAAGGTTGCAGAGAAGTTGATTAAGATTGAAGAGGATTTTGTATGCGCGGTATGCTTGAGCTCTTTCGAAGAAGATGATGAAATCCGAGAGTTGCGCAATTGCTCCCACATTTTTCACAGAAATTGTTTGGATAAATGGATTGATAACAATCAGGATACCTGCCCTTTTTGCAGATGTGCTCTGTATCCACAGATTCAAAGTGTTGATAAATGACGCAAATGAACGCTTCTCAAACCCTCGAACCTCTCGGTGATAAATTCATTAGGGTTTGATTTATTTTTCCTGTGCATTTTACTTCATTAATTTGGGTCATTTACTCTGCCAGTGATTAAAATGAAATGTTAATCCTTCCTTTGTTTTTATTAGTGTTGATAAATTATGCAGATGAACGCTTCTCAAAATTATGGCAGAGGATAAACCCTCTAACCTCTCGGTGATAATTTCATGAGGGTTTGATTATTTTATTTCTGTGCATTTTACTTCCTTAATAAACTTCATTTGGGGCATTTGCTCTGGGAGTGATTAAAATGTAACATTGATCGTTCCTTTATTTTTTTTTCCTGTTATACAGGAAAAGAGAGAAATTAGTTGTAATGGATTTCCAACTGCTACAGTTCTCCATTATTTTCATCTAAGTCAGAAGTTCGAATCTGACACCTAGTATCATTATTTTTTCATTATGCTATACTAGTTTTCTGTATCATTATAATCTGGCCACGAAAAAGAGTACTCTCTAATAGAAAAGCGTTATGCAATTATGTTATGAATTCATGTTTACTTTGCGTTACACAGATTTTAAAAAGTACATAACATTTTAATGTTTGTCTTTTCATGTCAGTTTTATTTATTTAATTATTTATAGTTATAATTCTAATTTCTTTGTAGTAAGATTATGATGTAAGGATGAAAAAATTACACATTTTAAAGTGCTATTGTTCTAACTTCTAGGTAATAATGGTTGGGTCCTGCTATGCCTGCTAAAAAGTACACAATTCAAAGTGTCACTTAAAGATGTCTTAATAATGGGTCAATTATGGTGGTTATTGGTACATGTGAAATTTAATGTTTTTAAATTTTTTTTTGTTTTTTTTAAATTAATAATTGAGAAGTTGGGTGCACAAAGAGTGAACAGATATTAGAACATAAGGTAATTGGTGCTCTTTTCTTATAATATTAATAAATTTTATATATTTTTTGATAAAAAATAATCATTTCACACTATGGGTACCAACAATAGTGCAGGAATGGGTCAATTACGGCAGTTGATATTGGTACATGTGAAATTTAATATTTTTTAATTTTTTGGTTTCTTTAAAATTAATAATTGAGAAGTTGGGTGGTTATTAGAACATAAGGTAATTGGTGCTCTTTTCTTATAGTATTAATAAATTTTATATAATTTTTGATAAAAAATTGATCATTTCAATACTATGGGTATAAATAATAGTGTACTAATGGGTCAATTATGGCGGTTGGTATTGGTACATGTGAAATTTAATGTTTTTTAATTATTTTTGTTTCTTTTAAAATTAATAATTGAAAAGTTGGGTGCCCAAAGAGTGGATAGTTCTTAAAATATAAGATAATTGGCGCTCTTTAAATAATAGTACACCAATGGGTCAATTATGACCGTTGGTATTGATACATGTGAAATTTAATATTTTTTTATTATTTTTGTTTCTTTAAAATTAATAATTGAGAAGTTGGATGCATAAAGAGTGAAAATGGACAGTTATTAAAACATAAGGTAATTGATACTCTTTCCTTATAATATTAATAAATTTTATAAGGCGTTTCTTATTTTTTCATTGTTATATGAAATGGATGGTCTAAATTTTCAAATCAATGATCAATATTTAATGAGAGACGTTCAAGACGATTGCAACGTCCAGCACCGTTGATCGCGTTTCGTCTCATAAAACGATTCGTTTAAAAACGTCAAAATTCACATCACGCTCCCCTTCCTCGATTTCCGTTCGCCATTTACAATTTCGTTGTTTCAAGAATCGCACGGCATTATTTAAAAAACACGTCCGAAAAGTCTTAAATGCATAATATTTAAAAAACACGTCAGAAAAGTCGTAAATGCATAAAGTGGGAAACACGTCAGAAATTAAATAGTTTAAAATCAGCATAGTTGTAAGTAATTTTGTCAATATTATTCCAATATGCCTCAAACATCACCTCTCTCTCAAGCATGTGCTTCATTTTTTGTTGGGGTTTTCTTATTTTATTTTTAAGAAATGGTGGGCCCAAAAGAATTTGACAATAAGATTATTTTTATTTAGTTGGACAAAATGAAATAATTTTAGGTATTTCTATTCTCTAATATTTTGAAATAAAAGAGTGTAAATTTTATGTCATTAACTATATATAAAACATAATTGTATATTAAACATATAGTTGAATTAAATAACTAAATATATTAATAATCAACTTTTTTATTTTTTCATTTCAATTTATTTTATTTTAATCTTTAATATCTCGTTTAAAATTAAAATTAAAATTAATTGTTTAAATTTAATTTATTTAAGAATTTAGTTATATTTATGTTCATTTTTAATATTTTTTAATGTGTTGATATTGAATTTATCTCTCATTCAATTAATGTTAATGTTATTGGTAATATATTAATTATGGTTTTTAATTACAAATATTTCAATTTTCATAATTTAAAAAATAAGTCGTATTTTTATTTTATTTTTTATTCTTAATTATTATTTTTATTTTATGTTATTTTAATCTTAAATCGACATTTAAACTTTAATTTAATTTTGGGGTATTATCTTATTAAGATTAATTTGTTTGATGTGTGCAATTTAAATTTACTTTTAGAATATAAATTATAGTTATATTTTATATTAAGTTATAAGAAATATAATATATATCTAATATATATTATATATTATAATAATTTAATAAATATAAATATAAATTATATAATTGACAAATAATATATTTTTATATAATATATATCAAATTAACATATACATCATTTCAATATAAATATTATATAATATATTAATTATAGAATAATATTATTAGTATTTTATAATAAAATTATCAAATATAAATATTAAGTTATTGTAATTATTTTTAATGTTCAGTTATAATTGTACTTTTTATTAAGTTATTAATAATATTAATATAAAATAAAATATATTTAATGTATTATATAAATATTATAATAAATTATGAAATATAAATATAATATATATATACAATTTAAATTATATGCATTGTAAATTTAATAGCTTTATCTCCTATCTATCTTTATTTCCATCTTTCTTCCCTATCTCTATCTCATTACCTCTTCTTGCCTCTCTCTCTCTCTCTCTCTCTCTCTCTCTCTCTCTCTCTCTCTCTCTCTCTCTCTCTCTCTCTCTCTCTCTCTCTCTCTCTCTCTCTCTCTCTCTCTCTCTCTCTCTCTCTCTCTCTCTCGCGTGCACACACACACACCCCTATTTATCCATCTCTATCTCTTTTTTTATCTTTTTATTTCTCCTCCCTCTCTTGATCCCTATCTATTACTTGTCCATGTCACCTTCTTTATCTCTCTCTTGTCCTTTTAGATCTCTATCTCTCTCTTTCTCTCTTTTTTCTCTCTCCATTCCACCTACCTCTCTCCCCACCTACCTATCTCTCTACCTCTCCCCATCTCTCCCTCGCTTGCTCCCTATTTCTTACCCATCTCTCTATGTCTACCTTTTTATACCTCTCTCTCTCTCTCTCTCTCTCTCTCTCTCTCTCTCTCTCTCTCTCTCTCTCTCTCTCTCTCTCTCTCTCTCTCTCTCTCTCTCTCTCTCTCACACACACACACACACACACACACACACACACAATCTCTACTCTTTCCAAAACTCAACTAGATTATATTCTCCACAAGGAGAGGTGGATAACAAACCTTCATTCATTCACAACCAAGATATAAAGGGGTTTCAAATTGAAATTCTTAGATGGGGAAGTGACACTTTTCACCTTCTCATTGACTTCTCCATAAGGATCTTTTCCTTAATAAAGAGGAGATCATCTCATCCCCACTCAATCTCTAAATTCGTCACTCATATTAATGAGGACTTTTGAAATGTTAAATCAAGTTGTATAGATTTTATTGCATATCCAATAGACCCCCACCCCAAGGGTATAGACTGTAAGAGTTTATTTTTACACTCAATATTAAAATGCATAATTAACTAGATAATGATTAGGGATAAGGTAAGGCCAAATCAAAATTAAAGTAAACAATTAGCTAGGCAATGATTAGAGGAAGTAGACTAATTTATGTTATTTGAAATGGACTACCTATTTTTCTCATCAACGGTTGAAAATCGACATGAGCCAATGCAAGACGATTGCATGAGTTTTGACCGTCTGTTTATTTGGAGGCTCGTGAATCCAAGTAGTGCTTATCAAAAAGGTCTGATGTGACTATTGTCAGGGGCAAAGTGTGGGCGTACAAACTATTTAGCATGTCCGCGTTCTCTTATACTTCTTGCTCACAACAATCTTTTTTAGCGAATGTCTAACTCCACGGGAATGGTGAATTAAGAACTTGGTAATTTGAAATTAAGAATATCATCCTTTTCCAAATTCTCTGCTCTTTCCAAAACTCAACTAGATTATTCTCCACAAGGAGAGGTGGATAACAAACCTTCATTCATTCACAACCAAGATATAAAGGGGTTTCAAATTGAAATTCTTAGATGGGGAAGTGACACTTTTCACCTTCTCATTGACTTCTCCATAAGGATCTTTTCCTTAATAAAGAGGAGATCATCTCATCCCCACTCAATCTCTAAATTTGTTACTCATATTAATGAGGACTTTTGAAATGTTAAATCAATTTATATAGATTTTATTGCATATCCAATAGACCCCCAACCCAAGGATATAGACTGTAAGAGTTTATTTTTACACTCAATATTAAAATGCACAATTAACTAGGCAATGATTAGGGATAAGGTAAGGCCAAATCAAAATTAAAATAAACAATTAGCTAGGCAATGATTAGAGGAAGTAGATTAATTTACGTTATTTGAAATGGACTACCTATTTTTTCTCATCAACGGTTGAAAATCGCCATGAGCCAATGCAAGACGATTGCATGAGTTTTGACCGTCTATTTATTTGGAGGCTCGTGAATCCAAGGAGTGCCTGTCAAAAAGGTCTAATGTGATTGTTGTGAGGGGCAAAGCATGGGCATACAAACTATTTAGGATTCTCTCTCTCTCTCTCTCTCTCTCTCTCTCTCTCTCACACACACACACACACACACACACACACACTATTTATCCATCTCTATCTCTATTTTTTATTTATTTTATCTCTCCTCCCTCTCTTGATCCCTATCTATTACTTCTCCATGTCACCTTCTTTATCTCTCTCTCTTGTCGTTTTAGATCTCTATCTTTGCATTTCTTCCAATCCCTCTCCATCTATATCTCATTGACTCAATCTCTCTTATTTACTCCATTTATATCTCATTATCTCTATCTCTCTCTTTCTCTTTTTTTCTCTCTCCCATTTCACCTACCTCTCTCCCTCTTTCCCCATCTACCTATCTCTCTACCTCTCCCCATCTCTCCCTCGCTTTATCTATCTCTTTATCTATCTCTATATATCATCTTCCTCTCCCTCTCCCTCTATATCTCTTCCTCTCTATTTACATGTCTCTCTATATATTTGTCTCTTTCTCTACCTCTTTCTATCTCTATATCCATTTATCTCCTCTATCTTCTTCTCTAGCTCTATCTTCCTCTTTGTACATCTCTCTCCTTCTCCTCCATCTCAATCTCCGCCTTGATCCCCAACTCCTTGACCCTCTCTCACTCTCATGGATAGTGATTATCTTCCTAATTCAAAGGTTTTGATTCACTTGTGTTTGGATCCTTGTAAATTGATGCATAGTTCATGTGAAGCTATCACTTCTCCATTAAGATCTATGTTGCACAAACAAAATTACTTTCTAAATAGCCTACCAATTGACCTCATGTAATTCACAAATGTATTTTTGGTTGGTCCTTGGCCTAATTCTGTTTTCATTAATTATATTGGCTATTTCTGCACTCTTTCATATAAAATAATAATATTATATTGGATTTGATTATGTCTAGCGAAAGGATAAAAATACAAAATTGCATTTAACATTCCCCACAAGTCCACATTTTTATATATAATATATTTTATCAAAAGATATGTTATTAAATTGCATAGATATTATATTTCTTTGTATATATTATATATTGTTAAATATAAATAATAATATATATTTTTCTATCTCTGTTCCCTTACCCCTCTCTCTCTCACACACACACTCTTCCCTTCCTCTTTTCATCCCTAACTTTCCCCCTCTCTATCATCCCTATTGTAAAATAATATGAATCTTTCGGTCATAAAACCTACTTATCATTTTGATTTGTAGGTTTAGTTTCACTCACGTTCAAATCCTCGTAATTGGAAGTATAATTGATTTGAAGCTATAACCTCTTCATTGAGACTCATGTTGCATAAATAACATCATTCACTTAATGTCCTACTAATTGACCTTATGTGATGCAGAAATATATTTGAAAAATAGACCAATTATTTTCCCTACTGCCTTTCCACACATTTTTGGCGTACCTATTGCACACCAAAGTGCAATTGCTAGTTTACCACTATCTGAAATGGACAAAGCTAACTTTCCACATCAATGGTGTGCAGCGTCAAACAGACATGCAAGACGATTGGAAGCAAGATGGCCATTAGATTTCGTTGTCGGATTTGTGCTACTTTATTTTATCATTTGTTATGTTTTTTCATTTTTTTGTTCGCTCTATTATTCTGGGAAAGATATTTCCCCATGTGGAGTAGAAGCTTGTTTTCACCAATCCAAAACACCAAACAATCCCTATGAAAAGGTATCAACATGAATTTGTCTGTTTTTGTGAGTTGTCAGACAGTGTTACATTTATCAGACCACACTAAATAGTTTACTGCATTATTTAAAAGGTAGGAACGAAAGACGATGCGAATATTCCATATTTTGTTTCAAAGTTGTATCTCCCTTTATTTTCTTTGTAATACATTAATACTAATACAAAATTTTGAATTAAAAATTAATGCAAGGTGTGGATGCAAATTCTACCACATAAATAGAAATATAGATTCCTATTGCTGCAAAAATAGGAATTTTAATATTAATATTTTTTTAACTTTAAATTATAGATAGGTAAATAGTAATAACTTTTTAATTAATGTTACCCATTCATGGGTTTCCCAGGGTTGTCCTCTTGAAGCTGACGTAGTGACATGGTCAAAGCTTGAGAGGGGTTGGGTGAAGATTAACTTTGATGGGTCCTCAAAAGGGAATCTGGGCACTTCCGGTGCGGGGTGTGTGGCCTGCGATGATGAGGGGAAGATCCTTTTCATAGGAGCTAGAAGATTACAGGACAGAACCAATAATGAGGCGAAGGTTCAAGCGACATTGTTAGAGGCTGACTTGGCAGTGAACATGAAGGCATCGAAAGTCCACTTGGAAGGGGATTCCCAAGTAGTGATTAATGCCTTGATCAAAGGTGACACCCCATGTTGGAAACTAAATAAGTTCATACATATTATTTGTGAAAAACTAAAATTCTTTCAAGATTTTTGTGTTTGCCATGTGAAAAGAGGTGGGAATGTCATTGTTGATGGTCTATCAAATGTGGTGTGTGAGATTTCCAAAGGGGAGGTGAGGTGGTGAGATAGTCATGATTGCATCGTACAATGGATTTAAGACACCCTGCCAAGAAATGTTCTCCTACAAATTCGATATGTGCAACTTGCGGCCGACCTTTTATCCAAAGTTGTAAGTCTGGGTCGAGTTAATGGGAAATTAATGCGGAATGCTCTCTAAAATGGCAGCAGTTGTGGAGCGTGCCTCCTTAATTTCTAATATTGGTATTTTCATGTATTCAATGTGGCTACAAGTTTCTGGCAGAGCTTGACACGCTTTTGGCAGAGCTTGACGGTTTTTTGCAGAATTTGACGTTTTCTAAGAACTTCTAGAATGGAAGAAAAGTTTACCCTGAGGTCTTCAAAGCTGATGTCAGCTTTCTGGGGTCTCATCCCGGTGAAGAAGCTTGAGAATATGTTTCTGGCAAATGACCCTCTATTCTTGAAAGCAATTCAACTAGTTTTAGGTGAGGAGGTGGTGGTAATCGGCCATAGATATCGATCGAGAGCTGATATTTATTCTCTAATCATAGCTTGGGGCATGTGTGCGGGGAGGTTAGGAAGGTGATGAGGATGATTGTTCTGCATGCTTACGTGCTAAACTTGGAGTCTTTGTCGGAGTGGGTTGTTCTGAGTTGGGGATTTAATCTTTCTGAAGGTATTCTAGAGAGAAATGTTGAGCTTCGGGCTAGACACTCCTGAATTTCGTTTCTACGATGCTGCTAGGAGGACAAAGCTCCTTTCAGAGATGACACTGGGAGAGGATGGGAGGGCTTGATGGTATATGTTCAGATAATAGAGCACGAAGAAATTATAAGACAGGCAGGTGTGGAGGCTGGGTTCGTGGAGGAGGCGCGAAGAAGGCGATCGATCACCAGATGGCTCTCTGTGGAGTTGGCAAGACAAGTTGAGTAGGGTGGTGTGGTGGGTGGCTTTTTCGGGTCGGCGGATGCTTCGAGGTCACACAATGTTGCAGATGGTTGAAGAATCTGGATGATCAATGGTACCCCTTAGTACATTAATTTTTTGACTTAGTTGTTGTTTAGTGTTTTTCTTTGTTAAACAGTTTATTGTAATGAAACTTTTTCTATAGTGGGGTTGGGGGAAGGGTTTTTTTTGATGTTTTTGTTAGATGAACAGTATGGTTTTGGTAGGGTACTTTAGTTTTCAGATGGTGTGGATGAATGATGGTTTAGTATGTACTACAATTTACTTAATTAAAAAAATACAATATTACCAATAAAAAAAAAACCTTTTTAATTAATGTTAATATTATTTTTTATTATAAATAGGTAAATAGTAATAAATTTTTACTTATAATTGTTTTTAAAATAATAATATAATAATAAGGAATTAAATAAATTATGGATTGTTGTTTTAATCTTATTTTGTTTTTAATTTTTAAAATTTAGTTGTATTTATAATTTTTGATATGGAAGTAAAAAATTTAGATTTAGTCATTTGAATATAATTTATTTATTTTTTAAGTATTTTATTATAATTATGACCTTGATTATTTAAAGTTGATTTATTTAAGAATTTGTTTATATATATTCTTCAATTTATAATAATTTTTTATTTGTTAATATTGAGTTTATCTTTTGGTTAATGTCAATATTAATGCGAATATCGTGTGTATTATATTAATTATAATTTTAGGTATAATTTATTAATATTTGAATTCTAATTAATTAAAAACTAGTTTTACTTTTTTATTTAATTATTTATTATCTTAACAATTTTATTATTCATTGTTTCTTTTTAAAAATCATTATTTTTATTAATATTTAGATTTTGATATTCACCATAAATGCATAAATATGTCATCTTGTACTATTATTCTTGATGATTTCCTTCCCACTATCACACAATAAAAATACATGTGACTTGATAGATAGACAATATGACAATAAATAGTAAATATAGTGTATAATTAGATAATTATATAATGAAAAAATAATTGATTTTTAAAATATTATTATTTAACTTATATATGTCCCCCTCTATCTTTCCTATCCATCTCTTTGCCTCTCATTTATATCCGTATCTCTCCCCCTTTCTATCTCAAGCTTACCTCTATCTTTCTAACCTATATAGATATTTATCTCTCCATCTCTCCCCTCATCCCTCTCTTACTCTATATTTTGATCTTTATTTCTCTCTCTTAATCTTTCTCTCACTCCTTATTATATATCTTCTATCCATATTTCTCTCTCTCTCTCTCTCTCTCTCTCTCTCTCTCTCTCTCTCTCTCTCTCTCTCTCTCTCTCTCTCTCTCTCTCTCTCTCTCTCTCCTCTTCCTAGACCTCTATATCTATATCTCTTTGCCTCTCTCCCTCTATCTTCCTCTAATTATCTCTCCATCTCTCTCTACTCCTATATCTCTTTCTTTCTCTAACTCTATCTAGATATAATTTCCTACCTATATTTTTATCTTTCTATATGTCCTTGTTTCTCCCTCTTAATTTGATTTATCTCCTATATGTCTATCTACCTACCCCCACTATATCTCCCTCTTTATATCCCTATATCTTTCGCTCTATCTCACTATTTCAAACATAACATGATCCTATTGGTAATGGAGCCTATTTATATTCCTAATTTAGAGGTTTTGATTCATTTGTGTTTAGATCCCTACAAGTGGATGCATAGTTGATTGAAGCGATCACTTGTCCATTAAGGCATTTTTTTATATCGCTTTAGTACACTGTTTTAAACACTAATTCAATATGCAACAAATAGGAGGAAAAATATTCACAAATTATAGTTTCATTTAAGTCTTGGCAAGCGATTCAATCATTGTTTTGAACATGGTTTCAACAAATTTGTATGATTAACTTTATTTCTTCTTCACAGGTCTTTAATATTTTTCACTTTCTAAACAAATCTCCATCTTCTTCTCTCCCCCTATATATTTAGAGATGTATCCCTCTATCCATTCATCTATCTCTCTCTCTCTCTCTCTCTCTCTCTCTCTCTCTCTCTCTCTCTCTCTCTCTCTCTCTCTCTCTCTCTCTCTCTCTCCTTCTTCATGATTCAAAGGTTCTATTTTAGTCATGTTTAGATCCATGTTTGTGAATGCAAAGTTCATTTGAAGCTATGATATTTGTTGCACAAAGAAAATTATTTACAAAATGACTTATCAATTGACATTATGTAGTGCACAACTGTATACAAAAAATCTACCAAATTTTTCCCTAATTGAACTTCCACATCTATTCGGCGTACTCATTGCACACCAAGATGCAATTGCTAGTTATTAATTTATTAAGCAGATAGTTAGCCAAAAATGTCTCATGCTCAGCTAGAAAGTTTTAATGCGGTTGCTCAAGAAATTTGATGAGGTCCAGAGAAAGTCTCATGCTAGAAATTCGTTCCCATCATTTTTTGTCATCTGTCAAATAGTCTTTGTTTTGCCTATCACTTCCTTCAATTTTCATGGTTTAAAACACACATTCCATTGTGTACATTTTTAACGGCATAAAAGATAGTTTTGAATTTATGTTCTTTCGGTAATATAAGACACATTTGCCTACAAAAATTTGGCTAGCCTTCAAGAGCACACTAAGCTTTGACTACTTAGGTGGCTAATGTACAACCTTCTTAACCTGGGATGCATCTATTCTAGCTCCAAAAGTGACCTATCGTACCAACGATGTGCATCGACATACATGTTTGAGACATGCATACCATGCCAATTTGGCACAACCGTCGGACACACAAAAAATGACATGGACTTCTCTTGGACTCGCTGGTTTCAAATGACGAGGCCCACGCGAAACTACGTGGACATGCCGGAGGATGGCGGATCCTGGGTCGGGGCTTGTGGTGGTGTGTTGTGCCTAACATGCACATTAAAAGCCATGAAAAAAAAACAATTGATGACAACTACAAATGACAGTGTTCGGACGACAAAACGGCGACAAAAACAGGGCGCGGGCTTCCAAAACGCGTTGGCACCCTCCAAAACAAACAAAATGTCTTGTACGTGTTAGTGACAGGTGACTTAGTCCTTAGTCAATCGCATTCATTCATTGAAAAATTAACGATGTACAATGTGCCACTTACAGCCCTAACATGCATGTTAGGCAAACCGTACTACCTTGCGTGCCATTTTATGCCTCATGTGGAAAAAAGGACTAATGCAATCGCACTCGTTCATTGAAAAATTGACGATGTACAATGCACCAGCGTGTTAGGTAAACCATACTACGCATCCCTGTACCTCCATTTACCTCGCGCCATTTTCTGCCTCATGTGGAAAAAAGGAGTAATGGGCCTAATGCAATCACAGTCGTTCATTGAAAAATTGACAATGCACAATGCGCCACTAACACGCGTGTTAGGTAAATCGTAGTACGTGTCCCTGTACCTCCATTTCAGAAAACCTCGTGCCATTTTATGCCTCATGTGGAAAAAAGGACTAATGGGACTAATGAGTGATTAAAGCAAGTGTCCTCATTGTTGGGCATCCTCATTGTTGAAGTCTTTTGCTGTTGAAAGGAAAGAAGTGCTTGAAGAAGGAGGTAGCGAGTTATTATTGAAGGGCAGCCTATGTTGTTGAAGGAGGCTTCATCTTCTGGTATTGTTGAAGGGAAAGAAGGACTTGAAGAAGGAGGCAACAAGTTATTATTGAAGGGCAGCCTGTGTTGTTGAAGGAGGCTTCATTTTTTAAGGTTGTCAAGTATGTCGTTTTCTTTCTATTTGTATATTATGGTTTTCAATTCTTTGTTTTCGTTTTTTATTTTGCTTTATATGTAGTGGGAAAATTTTCTTGTTTTGCTTTAGTGGGAAATTATTTTTGTTTTGCTTTAGTGCGAAATTATTCATGTTAGGGTTAGATATCGCATAGGACATGTGTTAGTCTCGTTGTATTGTTGTTTTGGAGCCAGAATAGATGCGTCTTCCGCACTAGGGTTAGAATTGGTGTTAGGATGCCTATGTCTATTTGGTCTGTCATGTCTTGGTGAAGCTATTCGGACATTCTTTTCGCTACAACCTTCACATTTGGTGACATTTCCACTATTGCACTTTTCGGTATAAGTCTTACCGATAGCCTCATCAGTTATTGGCAAGATAATTTTATGCTTTTGCCGCTTATGTTCACTATACCGATGAGCCTTATTGGTATATGATTGTCCAATATAACCATCATTGACTTCATAATTTAATCAATGAGAGTGATGTCGATAGGTCCGACCTTGGATTTCCATGCATTGTTATCGATATATGATACGCTGATCAACAACTAGTATTTGTTGCGTGTTTTTATCAGGGTTACTTATCCCGATAGTGTAACTTTCCATTATTTGTAATTTTTACTTCCATAATCAAGTAGGAACTTCTTCCATCAATAAGGGGGCACCTTTTCTCATTATGCTTCCTGAGATGCGCACTCGTCTATTCTGGCTCCAAAACCACAGTAAGGATTTACTAGAATAGTCGCACACATGTTAGTTGCGCAATAGCCACGGTGACTCCGTCGTACGGATTGAATAAGCGACGTGTTAGTCCATCCACGATTAACAATTAAATGTACCTGTATACACATAAAATTTCCTATGAGTGATTAAATAAATATTATATATTTATTTAATGTTTATTCTTCTATTAAATAGTTAATTTGGAAAGATTAATTTATTTAATTCATTTCGTGTCTTTCTATTAATTAATATTTTATTAATTAATTCATCTATTCTATTCCTCTAAAATAATTGAATATCTAATATTTAATTATCTCCTTCAATCAATTAAATATCTAATATTTAATGGAAATTCTCCTATCCTATAGTCTCGAATATTAAATAATTTCCTAATTATTTAATCTTTCTTATCCAACTCACCTTCCATCTCCACTTCATCTTCCCTTTTCCAACTCATCAAACATGTGGCTAAGGAAATTAATATTTCTTAAATATTAATTCATCATTTATCTTCAACCACCAAATTTAATGAATATGGTGTATGTACACATATTTCATAACCATCTTCTATATTTTGTCCAACACCCCCTACATCTTAGGAAGGACTTGAGTCCACTTGTCCTATCATACCTAAATCTTCTCCAACCATCCCTAGATTCCCTTAGTCAGCAACCCAGTCAAGGTGAGATGAGTGACACTTGTCTTCTCCTTCCCCCTTTCTCTCAACCTTCACCTTTGCTCACAGCCATCCAAATCTGCAGATCTGATCATGACCATTGATCTAAGCCACATCATCTCATCCTCTTAAGGTCTATAAAATCAAGAGCTTCAGTTGAGAGAGAGTTAGACTTCAAGTGCATTTTCAAGCAAATCATTTGTAAAACTTATGCATCCATGAGTTTTAATCTTGAAGCAAATAGCAATTATCATATAGCATAATCATTTTAGCATAATCATGTAGTATTGCATATCATAGTATCCGTTAACTATCAGTTATCAGTCCATTCTTCATATGCCATCTTGGAAGCTATCAGTGCATTATCTAAGAGCACACCATCTGCAACCAAGAACAATAGAGTTAGGACACAATGAGACATAAACCATGAAGGTAATATTAATATTTTTATTTCATATGCATTTCATGTAGTTTCATTGGTTGAGTTTGGATTTCCTGTAGCATTTCCATTTGTATTTTGTGAAACTAACTTGTTGCAGGTAACATTCTGATGATGGAATTCAAGTCGACACAATACCCAATTAGGTTGACAAGCTCATCTATCTAATACCACTCATTTTAAGACAACAATATACGTAAAATATATAGCATAACACTAATATTCAGATTATCTTCAAATGATCCAAATCAATATGTAGAAATACCCATATTTGTAGATAATTTTACACAAGTTTTTTTGTCTTCTTATTTTAGTAAGACTTACTATTTATTACATAAATATTCTACAATAACAAAAAAAATGTATGTTTTGGAGTAGCAGCCGAACGCATCTATTCTGGCTCCACAAAGTTAGTACGGATTGACTAACAGGGGTGTTAGTCGTGCGTGCATGTATTGTGGTTCGAAAATAAAGTTCGGGTTTACTAACACGTGGGTTAGTATAGCATTTTACACCGTCAATTTTGCAATTAACGATTGTGATTGACTAACCTGTCGCTAACACATTGTACAAAAGGTTCGCTTTGGAGTGGGAGCACCTATTGTACAACCTGTTAGTGTTGTGTTAGTCATTCACTACCCGTTGATTGCAAAATCGACGGTGTAAAACGTGTGACTAATAGGCGTGTTAGTCATTGTGTACTACCATTTTGGAGTGGTCGCATAACACGCCTTGTTAGTCGAAGAAACTTTTTATTAGCTATGTACATCATATGAATCGAAGGTCTTCGTAGGATAACATGATATGGATATGTGTAAGTGTACAAAAATGTCCACAGACTATTGTGTAGAAACTTAGTTTCTAGAATAACATGGAACATGTGGTAGATGAACTTAATTATTAGAAAGCACTAAAAAATTAAGGCATAGGTTGATAAAAATTCAAATAATTTATAGACGTTGCTGTTAGTCTGACAGATTTGCATGTCTGTTTTAGAATCACAGGTATCTCGATTTCAAATATGGAGGCCAACTTTTCTTTAGAGACAAGCAAAACACAGGTCGCATTTTGGGGAAGAATAAGTGATGACAGGTTGATGAACCTATTTATCTATGAAGACACTACATTCCTTTCTATGGCGAAGTTGATCCTTGGACCTAAGTACGTAGATGGTGGATGGAAGTATAGAATGAATGCGGACATAGTGTCTCTATTTATGGCATGGTGTCTGGAGCTCCGACCTGTTCTGATAGTCAAATAAATCATGAACAGGTGTGTGAATAAGGAATGGCTAGGCGGAATGGAAGCTTTATTAGGTTTGGCATGAGAAATGGACATCTTTGAAAGTGTGGATAGAGCATGGATTCACATGAGTGAATTCACTCCTCCCTTACGATCGTTCTTTCTCTAGAGCACCACATTCGATAAAGAGGCCAAAAGAAGTGTAGCATATGATGGAATGTATGGTATTGTGCAATACCTTGAGACGATCGATGTCTAGGAAGCACGTGTGGAGATGGAAAAATGGGGACCTTGGTCAGAATATAGAGCACTTGTGCAACGAATGGTTATTGTACCTACAAAACGATGGGGTTGACCTTTTGGAAGAGGAACAACTAAGAAGGTTTGTGTGTTGCAATTCGGTGAAGGCTCCAGCAGGGAGACAAAAATGAACCAAGTTAGGAACATGGAAGTGCTGGATGTGGAAGACGGCACAGTCACTATTCACTTGGAGTAGTGAGATGGCACATACAGCCTTTATTGAAGTAAGCAATGTGTTTGTTTTAAAAAAAAAAATTGAATGTGTTATGTATGGACCGTTATGTATACCGGCTTCTATGGTCTAGTCGGCTAGCCGTGGAGGTTTATCTTTTAGAATGTAAACATTTTTAGAATTAATATAAAATATAGCTTTACCGGACAAAAATAAAAATTGTTGACTCCAACTGATACTCTTATCTTCCTTGTTTTGAAATTGTTGTTAACATTTCATTATATATGGTGAAAAAACAAGTGTTCTTGATTGTATGTGCAGGAAATTATTCTATAACATCAAACTCAAGCACTTCAATATATATGACTACAAATAAAATAAAATTCTTCTAGCACAATTCAAATTCTATTCTAGCTCGGTAAGAAATTGGAGGACTTCAATATATATGTTGGAAAAAAATCGATAACCTTATCTTCCTCTTTTGTGCTCGGCTTTATCTCCCTCATCGGGTATCGACATAGCCTAGAACTCCTCTCATCGATGATTTGAGTTATCTTGATGACTTAGTATTTCTACCTTTCGGTATTGCCTCATTGGAGTAAGCTATGCTGATGATATCACCTTTTCCATCTAGCCCATCGGGTATCGGAGTAGCGTGGGATGACATTCTTCGATGACCCTATTGGTCGTTGAGTCACAATGGGTAAAAGGACTTGCATATTCCGATCGCGGTCTCACAACCACTGTTGATTTTCCTTGAACTTGACCACAGTTTAAAGTCTTTTTCCTCTTCACACTTTACAGGCCCACCATTCAGTCGTTGATCCGCGAAGAGTAAAAGGAATCGCAACTCTTCATCACGGTCTAGCGACAACCATTAGATCAAATCCTTACCAGTCGAACTTTAAGATCCCTTCATCACTTAACCACCACCGCTTACCTGCCAGCGGTGGATCTCTGACCGGCCCCGCTACTAGCGGCCTCTCGCTGACTTGCGATGGGTATTAAACGTGCAACTTCCCATTGCGGTATCATGACCGGCGTAGGATCAAAATGGACCTGCCCAACTTTTAAGAACCCGATGTATACGTTAGAAAACCATACTTATACTTAGGAAAATTAAAGCGATCCAAATTAAAAGATGAAAGCCACCTAGACTTAAAACTCAAATGACCCCTTTTCAATGACATAAAGACCCTTCCGGTTAAGTGGAGAAAAAGGTAACGAATAAACAAATTTTCTTTAGAGACAATAAGACATGAAGGCTTTGTATCAAATATTCTCAAAATTATTAAACCCAAAATTCATAATTCATGGCCCAGATTGTTGCGGCAGTGCGAATTGACTAACAGGCATGTTATTCGCACGTTTTACACCATCGATTTTGCAATAAATGACTGCGATTGACTAACCTATCGCTAACATGTTGTACAAAAGGTTTGTCCATTTTGGAGCTAGAATAGACGTAGCCCGGCTATTCTGGCTCCAAAATATACATTTTATACAACATGATAGTGACGTGTTAGTCAATCCCAGTCGTTTATTGCAAAATCGATGGTTTAAATCTCGCAACTAACATGCGTGCTAGTCAAACTGCCCGTGAACCTTTGCTCAAATGAAGAGCAATACAAATTTGTAAACACACCTGAAACCTGCACCAAAAGAAATTAGAAACACCTCCTAAGCAATAAAATAACATACACTAAACCACTATGAAAGAACAGTAGCAAGGTCAATCCATTTGGTACAAACTGCTGCTACAAAAATGACAAAATTACAAGGTAAAATTTGAAAATTGTCTTCAAAATCTATTCAAACTTGCTCACAAATGTTCCAACCCTTGTAAAATCATTCTCAGATCATTTTATATGCCATTTTGGTCATAACCAACTCTTCATCGGTTTCCTAACCACCAATTTGCTAAAAAATGCAAAGTTGCTCAAAATGTTGCAAAAAGTTGTCAAGCAACAATGACAGCTTTTGCTCAAATGTGCATTTTTGCCTTTTATGCATTTTTACTTATGTTGAACCTCCTAGCATGACTTCCTAACATTAAACTGACATGCGTAAATGCCTAATCAAGCTTTACAAGTCATTTTAGATCATAATGCAAATTTATGCCATTTTAGACTTACAAGGGCTCCTAGGCCAGATTTGAGAAAAGTAACAACCTAGGTGACAGTCATCCTTCAAATGACTATCAAACACACATGTGCAGCTCTGAGTATTGCATTATTCAAACACCTAATCCAAAATATGGATCATCACCTCAAAATGTGGAAAATGCATAAAAAATGGTTAAAAGCTAGGTGCTCCTGCACCAATGGGTGTCCAACTTACCTATTTCAAGAACTTTAGAGATTCAACATTATACATCACGATTGTAATTAAATGTTAGACTATGTAAACAAAAATTTAGAGATAGACTCATTTAATAGTATTTGGAAACCTTGGTAAATAGTTTCCTAACACCTCACTTGGTATGATGAATCTCCTTAGCATGGTCTTAATTTCCCTATCTCTTCCAATTGGTGGAACAAGCTATTTTAGTATAAGGAATGCTCTTTATGTTGGTGAATGCGGATCGAGCATGGGAGCTTCGTTTTAGCTAGAGGTAGGTCATACCTTAGTGGAAGGACAAACCAGAGACCTACGTGTTTTTTCATGCTCTTTGGCAGATTGGTATCAAGCCGGGTAGATAAAGTACGTACGAGCAGGGACTTGACAAGTTCTCATAATAGTAAAGATATGTTGTTTGGATCAACCTTGATTGGAATTTGGGCCTGTTCTGGTCCCTAGACTTCTCTAGAAAGTCTGAAACTTTATATAAGGAATGCTTCAGATTGCAGTCTTAAGCCTGGAAGTATCAATCTGAACTGATGGTGCATCATTTTGGTCTCACTTGCTTGTGTAGAGAGGAATCGATCTAGGCCCAATGCAACCGGCTATTTCAAGCAAACAATGTGCTCTGGAATGTCGTATGGCGAGTGGCTAATGGTATATGGGGTGCTAATCGACATTGGTGTGATGGGTTTGTTTATGAGGCTGTCATTTGCCCTATGGTTGACATATTCAATTCAAAGGAAGCGACCATACAGAGGATCGATGGCTTTGTTTTCCCATCTGATGGACAGGCCCTGGAAAATGCCATTCTAGAGTTGGATTTTGATTGTTGGGTAAGCACCCTCGACATCTATTTTAACCACACCAACTACATCTCCTCTAAATTGGAGGAGTCAGACAGTGAAGATGAGGAAATTGCCCAAAAAAGGGCAGCACGGGAGAGGAGAAAGAACTTCATCCAGGAGGCATGGGAGGTGTTTAGGGTAGGGGTGAGGAATGGGAATCTAGATCCCTTCTGTAGACTACTCAACTCCGATGATAACTGGCTCTCGGCACCAGCCGCTGTCAAAGTAATGGAGATTGGAGAGAACATGGTTGTCATACTCCAATACATTGGGAATTAGTTTTTTTGTTTATCTACAATTTCTTGTTTTGCATATGTCACTTGAAACTACACTTCTATGACCCTACTGCAGACAGTAGGAATAATTTTGTAAAATTTGCAGTAGCACTATTTTAGGTACTTACCCACTATGTTATAAAACATCTTGTTATGGTAAATAGGAAAAAGTGTCAGCTAACACTATGTTAGAAATGGCTCACCATTGTAGGTGCATGGAGTGCCTTTGATGGTCATTTTGTAGCCAATATTTTTATGTTTAAGATGTCATTTTCATCTACATGTATTGATGACAAATGGTGGACATTACAATTTGTAAAGAACCAATGTGATAGGGAGGCTACCTAGTTTACCATCAATTAGGTTTCTTTGATGGTTTTCTTCTATTCCTTTCTGGGTTCCAAGTCTACCCCTTTAGACTTCTAAGGGCTTCCCTACCATTTGTTTGCTTATCTCACCTTCCTCAAGCTCACAAAGTAAGCTAGGTCACTAAATCCTTGCAAGGGTGAAGGACACACACATTCTTTCCTCTTTGCAAAACCACCCATCTTGTTTGGTTTAGCAAACTTTCCCCCCTTTGGTTACACAATGTCTCAATTTCAGGCTTCTAGCCTTCTAGATCTTCTTGGATGAGATAAATCTCATTACCAATGGTTTTCCATTTGTAACTATTTCATAGGTTCCATCGGAACATCGGGGTAACATCCAAACAAGGTTACCAATGTCCAATGACAACCTCCAACACTCCGCACTCCCTATCGGGTCTTCAGTGTAACATCAAAACAGGCTACCGATGACCGGTGACTACACACACCACTTTGCACTTTCCATCAGATCATCATGGAGACTTCAAAACATGTCTTCCGATGGCCAATGACAACTTTCCGTGCTTTGCACTTCCTATCGGGTCATTGGGAAGATTTCAAAACCTCACTTCCGATGGCCGATGGCAACTTGGCAAGGGAGGTGGTCTCATCGGGTCATCAGTGTAGCGTGAAACTACTCTTCCCAATCTCTGATAGCACCACCTTCGAACGTGCTCCAAATCCAATGCTTGCTCATCGGGTCATCGGGGTAACATGAACCCACTCCTTCTGATACCCGATGGCTTCACCAACGAATGACCAAAACAAAGATTTTTTATTGGGTCAGTGGGGTAACTTGAAACCACTCTCCCCGATACCCAATGGCTCCACTCCATGCCTATGCCTTCTCATCGGGTCATAGTTTCATCATAAGAGCATTGCCTGTTGATTTTTTCACTTAAGTGGAAGGGTCACCGTGTCATCGAAAGGGGCCATTTTGAGTTCTAGGTTTGGGAAGGTTTTAATTAAATTTGAAATGTTTCATAGTTTCCTAAAGTCCTAAGTATTTTCCTTTATGTATGCGTCTGGTTCTTAAAGGCCAGATAAGTTTCTTTTGATCTAACTGTTGTCATGAAACCGCAATGGGAAGTTGCATGTTGAATATTCATCACAACCTAGTGTCAAGACACTAGCGGCGGGGCCGGTCAAATAGTCAATCCATACAGTTAATGGAGACAGCTAGCGATGACGATTTAGTGGTGATGGCTAAGTAACAAAGGACCTTAAGGATCAAATGGTTAGCTGATGATCGGACGGTTGTCGCTAGACCGCTATGAAGAGATGCTCCTCCTTTACTCTTCGCAGACTAGCGACTAAATGGTGGGCCAGACCAATGTGACAAAGTCCAGAGGAAATAAACGGCTGTCACTAGACCCCAAAGGGAAGATGCTTGACCTTTACCCATCAGGGATCAGTAACAAAGAGCACGCGAGTGACGAAATGATGGGCCCACTTTGAAGGCTAAAGTGATTAAAGGGAGCACTGAATCCGCATGATCTAACGATTCTCGATAGACAGTGATAGGAAGACGCTCGACCTTTACTCATTGTGGATTAGCGACTGAAGGGAAAAATACTCAGAAGAAGCCCTTTTGGTTCGTTCAAGCCGAAATTTGAAATTTAAAAGAATTAATTGTAGAAGTGTGCGGCCCTATTGATGATAATTAATGCTCAGTGGTCAGTAAGGTGCCTCCATACGACATTGTTTTGAAATTCAAATTGAAAATAGCTGTGAAGAGGATTAGCAGAGACTAGGTGTGCGGTTTTTGTGATTTCTCAGGAGACAAGTAAGTTTTTCTGCGACTGTGCTTTGCAATACCTATTTGTGTGACATTGTTTGGTGCTGGAATTTAGAAGGGGTTATTTGAATAACAATTGAAGTGATGATAGCTTTATATTGACAAGATAACACCACGAAAATAATTTAAGGGAAAGATAGATTACCAAGAGAGGACTATTTGCGATGACTTTCTCGAACAATTGGTTCAATCCACAAATAGTGCAACCAAGATAAAGGAACTTGTGCCCAGATCTCCCCGCATGCGGATTGGTGATGGTTTATATGACAAGGGATGTTGGCTGTGAGATCCCCAGATAGGCATGACAGGTTTAGGTATGTTCAGGGTAGGGTTTGGCCAATGGAATACACCTGGTCCTATAAATAATATATGGGAATTAGATGTTGGAAAATTGGTGGTCCCTGGAGTTTTCATGGACATTGATTTGTTGACCCAGATTGCAAAAAGTTATGACCCTATCACTAGGATGTGAGGAATGTAAACGGGGGCCCCCTAATTCAAATCACTGATGATGAACTCAGAAGGGTATTCTAGCTGAATGAAGCCTTAAGTTATTTAGAACCCACTGATTTTGAAATGCTCAAGAATGTCTATGATGCCCAGAAGGAGCATCTTAGGAATGGGCCATTGAAAGATTTTTTTACAAAGATAGGAGGGTTAACATTGGTAGGTACTAGCACAATAGAGCCTTTCCCTATGAATTTCTTCACTTTAAGGGCTAAGGGTGTATATTGGTCTCTATGTCAAATTTTCGAAGAAGATGCAGAGAATGCCATGCCAACTCATTATATGCTTATGATGGCACAAATTTTGAGCTTGTCCTTAGCAGTGGCATATGATTATAAACCTTATCTTATAGATGTCATTCATGAGGGTTTAATTGGGATAAATAATGCTAAAGTGGATAGACCTTTTGGTTGGTATTCCATGTTGATGCATATGCTCTTGTTTAAAGGCATAGAATATTTTGGAAAAGATATGGACCTACTAAGAGAAAGGGATGGTGAAGACATGCCAGTTCAGTTATGGAGTGCAGATCTGTCTTGGGACAGAGAAGAAGCTAGCTATCTGAAATTTGATAGATTCTTTGCATCTAAGCTTAGAATTATTGTGTCAAGAGAACCCTAGGATCCCAAAGGTTCTCCTTGAATTCATCAGACCTAAGGAGTTTTCAGAGAGCATCAAGATTGTGCATAATTGGGGTGACATAATCTTATATCCCATTTTCAAAGTATATGGTTTCAGTGGAACCCCATATTTGCTCCCTTATCAGGTCCCTTTGAAGATTGGTATTGCTGAGATTATGAGGCAAATTGGAGGCCTACAAGAAGTAGAGCTGACGAATAAAGGAAGAGGGACAATATTCCCAATAGTCACCATGGCACATCAATTTGTAGTCACTAAAGGTGGATGGCTACATTTTGAGAAGTTTCTTTAGCCATATAGATTGTCAACGACAGTGGCTAGGTTTGTTGATCCTGAAGACTTCTTCAATAGTATGTCTAGGAAGAAAGTGAGGTGCGGTTGCAGAAATCATCAATTTCACTTCCCTAAAGATATGATAAGAAATGAATTTAATTTGGATGAGCAGGAAGTAAAAAAGGAAAAATGGTTGGCATACAAGAAGACCCTTGATTTTGTCCAATTTTTTGATAAGAATTATGATACTTTGAAAAGATTTCACCCATTTGAGGAGAGGATCAATTATTTTATAGGATACTTTGAAGGTGCAATGCAGATTTTGAATGAGAAGAAGGATGCTTTAATGAAGGCAGACCCTGAGAAAGCCAAGCTTTTCTTCACTAAGCCCGTTTTGGCCAAAGTCATTCCCTCTGCAAAGTATGTAATGTATAAGAAATCGGGATATAATGTGGTAATGCCTAGGAGCGATGAACCTTCTATGTCAAAGGGAAAGAGGCTAATGGAGGATTCCCTTCAGTCACAAGCTTCCCCAAAAAGGCAGAGGTTAGAAAAAGAGGCACAGTCAAGTGAATCCCTATATTCTCCTTCTCAATCCCCATTATTTATAGGTGATGAGCAGGCAGTTGCTGAGCAATTACTGCAACTAGGAAGCTTAGGGGAGATTGCATGTACATATGGAGAATTGCAAGAAGGGATTCCAGAAGAGCCAGTAGGTGCCAAAATGGACCTGACTGTTGATGAATTTGCAGGTAGAGATCTGGATCCTGTCATTAAGCAGGCCAGTGATGAAGTTTTGGTTGATAACAGTTTTGTAAAGATAGGAGCCTTTCTGCAATTTGTTTGGCGAAGGCATATAAGGCAGTTTAAAGAAAGGTGTGAAAAAGGGAGAGTTGAACAACCCCATAAGGATACATCTATTGTTGAAGCAGAAATAAAGCAGGAAATGGTGAGAGAGTTTGAAGCAATTACCCTTGACGAAGGGAGAAAATTGATTGCAGATGCTGAAGTGCTAATTCTCCCAGAATGGGACATAGTCGATGCAATAGTTTTTGATGCAGTAAGGAAGGAGACCAAGCCTTTGGAGGGAATGAATTATAGTACTGACCATGCAACCCTTGTAATGTGGTCACTTACAAGAGATGAAAATAAAAGGAGAGATTTCTCATAATCAGATTACTCAGGGGGCATGATTGTGAAAATAGTCAGAGACACAAGGGTAGTCGAAGATGATAGCACGACCTTAGAGTCTGCTAAATTCAGCATGGAAATGGCTGAAAAAGAGGCCAAGGAGAAAGCTGATCTCCATGCAAAATTAGAGGTAGTCCTAAAGGCTTATAATCAAGCAAAGCTTGAGCTATCTTCTAAAGATGGCACTATTGCAAAGCTGAAGAGTAAATTGGAAGGACAACATCAAAGGGGTGAGTCTTCCCAACTGATGATTGCTTCTTCTCCTGCTAAGCCCCCTCCTTCTCCCATGACTCCTGGTTTCCAATCAGCTGAGAACATTGAGGATGAGATTGAGAGATTGAGGCAAGCTCAATCAATTTTTGCAAATAAGTAGGAGGAAAAGATCATGGGTACTGTTTTGAAGTTTGTTGATACTATTGGGCTAGCAATTGTGCATATACATATGGGAAGGGTAATGAGTCTTTTAGATTCTTTCAAAGAAGAAAAGGCTACTTTGGAGCCAATTTTGGATAAATGGACCGCCAGAGAGGTGGATTTGAAGACTATATATTCTTTGTCCCAAGGAGAAGAAGGTGTTGATGTCATAATCAGACCTACTTGTGAATTAGCAAATGAGTTGTCCAGGTTTGTGACATAAGGAGTTAACATCGAAAGGAGGGCAAACTTGTACCAAAAGGAGTATGCAAGTGAAAAAATTGAATTGTTTCCTGGAGGTTTTTTGAGTGCCAACAAGATAAAAGATTAAGAAGTATGGATTGAGGAACTGGGTCATAAATTGTGTCAGAGAATTAATAACATTATAAACATGGATGATACTTCTTTGTTTATTCAGACTATTGAGGAAATTGAGAAAGTAAAATCACATTTCGGCTTTTTGGAGAAGGAAGTTAAATAGTTGACAAAATCATGGAAGAGTTGGAACAAACTGAAGAAAAAAATCATTAAATTCTCGTCGCCTGATGATGACACATTCAAAATATGGGAAACCAAATATATTTTGAAAGAAACAGCAACAGAGGAAGGTCCCACCGACGTCCCGGCATGTGGCACTTCACAGGCAACTTGATTTGCAGAGGAATACTTTTCAGAATTAGTTGCGCTCCTACTGCTACAATATTTTGTAATTGATGTAACTTTTTGGAGGCAATTTTGGTTAGGATAGGAATATTTTCTAGGGAAGTCCAAAGCTTGTCGCATCCTATTTTTTATAAGTGGATACCAGGACTACCTAGAAGGGGATCGCAAGAATTTTGTATGAAAGCTCTGGCAAAATATATACAGGCTTTTTTTTTTGGCATTTTGGAGGATCATTTTGTGTCTATGTAAAACTTTGATGGGAGAATATTAATATACAATTCAAACATTTATGAGCCCAGATCTGAATGTTGTCTTTGTGTCTGTATGCTTGTTATCATTTTGATTAAATGATCTAGGATTGTTTAGTTAAATGGTTTGCAAGGCCAATTATGAGAATGTCTTAGGTTTTTTACTCAAGGACAAAAATTAAGTATACTTAATTCCTTTTCATTGATAATCAGTAAATTTGCATGAATTTGATGACTGGGTCTACCATAGGTTGAGAGTTTACATATGTCAGGCATATATAGATTCAGTAAATCAAGGTGATGATATATATGTGAATTTCTATTGTCAAATTTTCATTCCATTCTTAATGACTCAAGAGACAATTATAAGATCATCACTATCAAGGTTTCATTATGTGTTGTATGAATAATATAAACACGAAATAGCCACCTCTACATCAATGTCTTCTTTCAATTTCTTAAGCATCTCTGCTTCATTCTCCGAGGTAACATTTGGGATGCTCTCCCTCAATTTTTTCCCTTTGTAGTGATACAAAAATGATTTGAACTCTTTAGACTGTACAAAAACTTCATTTGCAATAAAGGCAGCATGCTCTTCCATTCTTAAATCTGCATTTGCATTCATTCTCACCATGGCTTGCTCATGGCTCTCTGCCACTTCTTGTAAGTCAAGTGCTCGGAGGGTCCATACAACTATATTCTCATCAGACTCGCTCTCAGAATATCCTTCCTCTCTTACTTCCTGAAGCCTCTACTTCCGTTCTCTTGGTGCCCAAAACCATAGAATGGAAAACTTAAGGGTTTTCCAAATCCTCAACTAATCCAACTAGCCTTGGCCAATGATTAGGGATGGTCAAAGACCAAATCCCTCTGCCCTTAAGGCTCCACTGATCCTAGGTGGGTATACCTCTTCCTCTCAAGCACAAAAGAGATTATTTAAAGTGGATTTAAGCCTTTTAGCAAAGTAAAAAAACTGGCAAATTGTTGTTCTGCAATTATGCTTTATTATGTGCTTTAAGTGAATGCATTTGAAAAGAAATGAAAATGATTATGATAGTATATTTAGAATAAGAATGCTTTCAGGACTTAAAACAAATATACGAAGATCAGTTCATATAGAATTTGGGAAGAATGTTTCTCTCTCAAATATACGAAGATCAGTTCATACAGAATTTGGGAAGAATGTTTCTCTCTCAAGGACCTTAAATGCATGGCCAATCGGGACCATAAAAGATAAATAATAGACCAGTGCCTCTATCCAGGGGTATTTATGACACTTTGCAAACAAAAATCTTATCAACTCCTGAGACAATATTTATCATCAACTATGAAGGTTTCAGTATGTGTTACATAGCAATGAAAAACCCAATGTCACATTTAATGTAACAACATGTGATGGCACATCATAGCAAATCATATGACAGATTTATCAAGAGGATGAAGACAACTCATCAACACATTAGTATGCACAATACTTAGGAAAAGAAACAATGAACCTTCATATATTAATCCTTAAGAGATTATTGCATACATAAGTTGCACTTGAAAATACTCCATTACAGTCTATTTGCACAAAAAGATACTTCTTCGTTCTATAGAATTCCCTAATACATATAACTTGCAGTCGTTCCAGGCAATATGTTTTTTTTGTATCCTAGATGCCTTTACATACAAAATGACTCATTATAAATACACATGCTAAGAGATACGAATGAAAGGACACACCCTTTCATTATCCTAAACAACTAACTGAACAATAACTAAACAACCTAACTAAAACATCAATTGCACTATAAACACAAAAGTAAACAATGACTTAAGGTTTTCGATCCAGCCATTACCTATGTTACTACTTATCAAATTGCCATTAGTTTTATATCCAAAGTCATACTATATATTCTAGTTGGTTAGTATTACTGAATCATGCAGTCGGTACACACAGAGAAGTCGGTATGAATAGTCTAGTCGGTTACAGAAGAAAGCAGTCACAGAACGTAGTATTCATCGAGCTGTTTATCGAGTATTGTTTCATGGCTACCGAGCAGTAAAGTTAACTCACCGAGTTGATTATCACTGAGTGAAACATTTTACCAGATACATTTAACCTTGACATGCACATGAAAACATGTTACAAGATCGAGGCACATCTAACCATTTTTACATTGGAAATTGCACTAGAAGATTATGTTTGATTGCAAGGTCAATCTAACCAATGAAATATTTTGTTTAGTTATTCATTCGAGGAATCTTTTTGTAAGATGGAAGCAATGAAATAGATCACCTCTGTAAGAGATCTATTTATACAACATGATTTTAGGGTTAGAAATAAGAGATGTGAGATATGTGTGTGTATGCATGAAGGAAGACTATTACAGAGACACCGAGAGGTCACTGAGAAGGTTATCAGTGAACAGTCGAGAAGGTTATCAGTGAACAGTCAAAGATCAGAGTAAACAGAAGGGTTTGCCGAGTTATAATATGGGTTACCGAGGTATGCTACAAGCTAGGTAATCTTATTCTAAGCACATAGAATCTGCTATAGCATTTTAGATGTAAAGTTGCAGATATTTGTAATGATTTTATTGTAATATTTTGAAGCTGTAAGAGAAACCTTTAACAGAGTAAAAGACTCTAACCAAGTCTATAAATTGTAAATCCTCTAACCAGGTGCAACATTTATATAGTGTTATAAAATCCTTTAGTAAGGTAGATCTAACAGATCTTGATACTCCTAACAGGGTAAGCTACCAGAAATAGCTAAATGTAGCTCTAACCGAGCAATCTTTATTATTGCAATAGTGAAGTTGTGGGTGCCATCCCCACCGTAGTTTTTCTCTTTAACCAAGAGTTCCTGTGTAACCAAAATATGTGTTATGGAGTGAATCATGTATGATTGGTATCTATATGTTTTAGCTTTATTTTATGTTACTGCACTATTTGGTTTATGCATAACAGTAAAGTTATTATTTGAGAAATGTTTTGGAGTACTGATTCACCCCTCCCCTCTCAATACATTAGCTTTCCATATTGGGCCTAACAATTGGTATCAGAGCTTGAATCTTGGAAAAGGGTTTAACTACCTAAATAGAAAGATCTTATCAATTGAAGGCTATAAACAATCTCGGAGGATTGCATATCTGCAAGAAGAGCTGGATCATGCTAATCAAGTGATTGCAGACATGCAAAGGCAAATGCAAAAATCTCTGAAAGTAAGAAGAAGATTATCTAATGACTTGCAGGATTTTCAAGAGTTAGTGGAACAAATTGAGACATCATCTGAGAACATCCTATCTGAAGAAACTGAAGAAATGATTGGAATGTTGAAAGAAAAGAACAAAACATTGGCTGGTCAAATAAAAGCAATGAAAAGAGAACAAGAACATTTCGGTACATAGATGACTGAAAACCTAGATGCATTGAGGACAACTGAGGATAAAGCTAGAGATCTACAAAGAGAGAAACAACAACTTGAAGTCTTGGTATCTGATAAAAATGATGAAATCACAAGATTGACTGGGATTCAACAAAATATGACAGATCAACTAGGTTATGCACATCATGAAGCAATTCTGAAAGATGATGAGAATCAAGCATTGAAACTTGAAGTATCAAGATTGACCAATGAACTTGAAATAGAGAAGAAATCCAAAGAATCATTGGAGAAAAGTTATGAAGCATCAAAGATGTTGGATGAGCAACTAAATACAAGAAGACCCTACAAAGTTGGAGGACTCGATTACAAAGGAAAAGAATCAACCGAGAAAGGAATTCATACTACCGAGAGAGGAGAATCATCAAAGCAAGCTGGAAATAGGAATAAAATCAAAAAGAACAAGCTTATTTGCTACTACTGTGGAAATCAAGGTCATACTGCCAACATATGCCAGATCAGAAAAGGTAAGCAACCGAATTTCACTAAGTCCAATGATTATTGTTACAATTGCAATAAATATGGTCATACATCTAATCAATGTAGGACAAAGTCTGTTAACAACTATCGGAAGGCAAAATTCAAAGAATTTTGTAGAAATTGCAATAGATATGGACATAGTACCGAGAAGTGCTGGTCTAAGCAAAAGAACTACATGCAGTATCCACATCGAGCAAACACTAGAGGTTACCAATCTCACACATATCCTTACCGACAATATGCAGTAGTTCCATGGGATTACAATACAAGGATATGGTGTGAATGTTGTGGAAGTTATGGACATATAAGTGCCAACTGTTTTATAAGGTTTGGAATGAACAACCGGAGATCATGGAGAAATCCTGGTATGGCATGTTTTCATTGTCACAAAGCTGGACATTTAGCTGGAGATTGCAGAGATCAACCTAGAGAAGACACTGAGGAAATAAAAGAGAAATTTAAGATGATTTGGAGAAAGAAGGAAATCATGTCAGATGAAGAAAGCACCTTACCTACCGAGTTGGGTGCACCTATTCCAAATTAATCAGTAAAGGTATTAAGGAACTGCATTCTCATAAGGTTAAAATCATAACAGTTCCTATTCTATTATGTACTAAATTCAAAATCTACATAGTCAAGATGAATTAGTAAGTTTGAAATTCTATCAAAAGTACTTTACAGGAAACCTGTTAAGTCGGTCTATACAGGAAGCCTGTCTAGTCGGTAAATGAAGGAAATTTGGTTACTCGGTTAAAAGGAAACAAAAAGGAGGAAATCGGTTAAAAGGTGAACTGAGTGCATTTAATGTTTTAACCTAACCCGCACAGAGCCCAATAAGGTATTTTGTGTACTTAAAGGTATTTTCACGGTCATTTACATTCACCAAGTTTTTGAGAAGCAAAGCAGAGCAAATCAAGGTGATCAAACCACCTTCAAAGCGAAATTTATGGTATTTACATCAAATCTCATCAAATTGCTAAGCTGGTTTACCGAACGTATTGAGCATTATTATCTGCTGAGTGTGAAGCGTCTGTCGTTTGTTAAGTTATCAAACCCTAAGGTTCCTGTGTCAATTTTTATTTTACCTGAAACCTTCTATGGCGCCTAAGATCCAAGATCCTGTAGTTATCAAAAATGTGGAGAAGCCCTCGCTAAAATATTCTTTGACTCCCAAAGTCACCTCTGAACCGGATGACAAAACCACCTTTTCACTCATTCCGGATCGAGTCTTACTAGTTGAAGATGTGAGATTCTTCACCAAATGTTGTGTTGAGGAACTCGGTCATATTGAGATCAAAGATGCATATGATGAGCTATGCACTGATGGCAAGATGGATAGCAAATTCGAGCATATCAAAATCAAGGGATTAACTGAAGCCCTAGCCTATCCCCGTGTGTTCAAACCCCAGTGGGTTAAGTTTGTCTTGAGCAGAGTACATGATGATTTCATGTGGCTACAAGAGCAACCATTCAAGATCACTAAGGAAGTCATTCACCTGATCACCAGGTATCCCATCTATGATCATGCAAGAGCACAGAAGATGATATCATAGAAGGAGCTAATCAATCTAACTGGAGTAGAATCTGATTACCGAGGACTGAAGTTAAACAATGTCACTAATCCTAAACTCAAATTTGCCATTAGAGTAATTGGTTACTATTTCTTCCAGTCGGCAAGGGAAAATAGTGTACCCTGTGCAGCAGTGGACTTAGCATACAAAATTGTTAAGAAAGGCATGAAAATTGACTTGTGTGAAGTATTGTTGAAAAACTTGTTTGAAAACCTGAACACAATAAGGAAGCCAAAGAAGAACAAATCGACAAATACACTGAAGTTTGGTTCACTTCTTGTATGTATGTTTTTCTACTTTGAGAAGTTTTTTCCAACAATCAGTAAAGTAGTTTGGGAGCTACACCGACTGATCACCCATCAAATTAATGACTTTATCAAGAAATTGGGAGATAATTTTAATGATATCATGGATGACTACTTCAGCAAATTTCAAGAGAAAATGCACAACAAGTACAGGATTCCACCACAGCTGGTAGAAAAATACAAAGACAATATATGTTTTGAGGTCAACACTGATTATTGTTATGTAAATGCTATTGAACCGAGAACTCAATCATTGCAACCAATGGGTTATGAGATTGATTATGATATAACATAGCAACAAATTGATGCCTATTTATCATTGCCAAGGCATGCAACCGAACTAAGGTATGGAACCTATGAAGAGGTGAAGGAGAAAGTAAAAATGAGCATTGTAGTACCTAAGGCTACAAGAAAAGCTACAAAGATGATAAAGGTTTTATCTGAGAAATTCGGAGAAGAATCCTCCTCTACACCTATCAAAGGTGTTCTTGCCATTATCGAAGAGGAGATAGAAGCCCAAGAGGCAGCCATAACACTTAGCACCGAGTTGCCTAAAGGTAAAGTTTTGAAGAGAAAGAAACTGGATATTTCCAAGGCCCTATCGACTCCACCAACAAAAAGACCTAACACTAGAGCATCAACTGCATCACCGAGTAAGAGACAAAAGAATGTTACTACTCCCAAGGTAGCCAAGACCTACAAGAAGTCTACTCGGAGACTCATTTTGGAAAAAGAGTCCAGTGATACAAAGTCTGAAGATGCAAACAAATTCCAGATTGTAAAAAGCTAGAAGGTAAATATACATATTGTAGAAAACTTCTATGCAAATATGAAAGAATATGGTGGATTTAGTTCATTTAGATTTGTGAAGTATGAAACCTGGAACAATGATGAGAAGAGACAAATTGAAGAAGCTGTCATCTGCACACTTCTAAAGTTTTGGTTACTTCCATTAGAACTAGCAAAGTCACTTCCAGATGAACTTTATGCACATATTGATAATAGTTGGAAGTATGCAATGGACTCAAAGAAACAAATTAGAGAAAGAAGTCTAGTCCATCTATTTCCTGATATGTCTGTAGGAGAAATAAAGGAGCATTTGACAACCTACAATTCAAGGTTTCTTGTCAAACAAAGTGCCCTAAAACTGATGAATGGGCTCTACATTGATGTAGAAAAAGAGACAAAAGCAAAGTGGCAGGAAATTTTCAAAAACAGGGATGTCGGTGAACAATCTCGAGTTGAAATTGTTGATGTCACTGAGCATGATCCTGATGTCACCGAACAAGGTCCTGATGCTACCAAGCGAGACCTGACTGACACTATTCAAATTGATGAAGATGTCATGGATGCAAAAGCACCGGAGCAGGAAATGATTGAAGGCACTACCTATGCAAAACTTGTCTCTAGTGAATCTGTCTTAGAACAAGTTCATCCTTATCCGCTAATGAAGCCACATATCTCAACCGAAGCTCCCAAGGACACCAAGCAAGGCACTGAAGGTACCAAATCTGAAGCAGTAGAAGATACAACCAAAGATCAGACATCTCAAGCACCATCAAGCAGTGTAAATGTCACACCTAAGACCCCTAGCACCAAGACACCCAAGGACCCTACAACGGCTATAGGGATAGACCAAAGTGTTGCATCTACCGAGCAACCTACTGAGGGTCAGCAAGCCTCACAAGCACTTGTCTTAGTGCCTCCGACCAAAGGAAAAGAGAAGGTGAGAAAGCATGGTTTCAAATTTGACTTGTCTAAACCGATCATGTTGCCCAATGTAGACATTTCCAAATTGAAAGGGCAAGCACTCACTGAATTCAGTGAGCTATGCAAAGCAAAGGCCAAATAGGAGAAGCAACTGGCCATACAGAAGAAGAATAAAGTACTTCAGAAGGTTAGGACACTACTCACAGAAATGCTACCTTCAGCAACAATGTCAACGGATTCATCCATCCATATTCAATTGGATGAACTCCTAAATCAGATTGAAACATCTGGAGTTGATGCATCCGAGTACTTAAGCAAGCTCAAGGATAAAGAGCTAACTGCTAAAATGATAAAGGAAGTACATAAATCCATTGTTGTTGGCAAGGAAAAACTTGTCAAATTCATTGCTGAGTTGTCCCCTCAACTCAAGCATATTCTTTATTTATTTTAGAAACTGTGTACATTTTCCTTATTCATTAAAGATGTCAAAAATAAAACTGATCCAATTGAGAAAGAGATCACCGATCTCTCAACTCAGTTGACCATCGAGCCAAATTCAATTCAGAATTTTTATACAAAGCTTCAATAGTTAGAACTGAGGAATGAAGAGCATAAAATCAGGATGGATATAATGACCCTTCAGACATTATTCCTTCCTCATCTCTCATCAGTACAGGAACAGATCAACCGAGATACACGCTTATCAACTACACAAGAGGGAAGCACTTTTGATGGCTTAATATCACTCCTAGTTGATATTCAAGCACAAAACTCATTAATGGAAAGTGTAAAGGATTCACTCTTAGTCGCCCTCACCGACGCCCAGACTAAGTATAAGTCTATTTTTGATCAGTTACCGCCTCCGGATGGAAATTAAGTTTTTGATGTTTGTCAAAAAGGGGGAGTAATATTATGATACTACATAGAGGAACATAATACCCAGCAAAGGGGGAGTAATGCTATATTTGGAGAGTGATACAGTTTTGATAATACAGTTTTGAGTATTGTATACAAGGGGAGTATACCGAGCAGAATATACAAAGCATTCAGAGCACAAGCACAGAACAGAACCGAACATGCAAAATTCAGAGTTATGTACAGAATAATGATAAGGGGAGTATATCTGCATATACTATTTTATTGACTATTATATATATTTTCAAGTATAGTCATTTTGCAAGAATATAGTTTTTGAGTTATGACTTTGAAAGTAGTTTTTGTCAAACATCTCAACTAACGTCAAAAGGGGAGATTGTTACTACTTATCAAATTGCCATTAGTTTTATATCCAAAGTCATACTATATATTCTAGTCAGTTAGTATTACCGAATCATGCAGTCGGTACACACAGGGAAGTCGGTATGAATAGTCTAGTCGGTTATAGAAGAAAGCAGTCACAGAACGTAGTATTCACCGAGCTGTTTACTGAGTATTGTTTCATGGCTACCGAGCAGTAAAGCTAACTCACCGAGTTGATTATCACCAAGTGAAACATTTTACCAGATACATTGAACCTGGACATGCACATGAAAACGTGTTACAAGATCGAGGCACATCTAACCATTTTTACATTGGAAATTGCACTAGAAGATTATGTTTGATTGCAAGGTCAATCTAACCAATGAAATATTTTGTTTAGTTATTCATTTGAGGAATCTTTTTGTAAGATTGAAGCAATGAAATAGATCACCGTTGTAAGAGATCTATTTATACAACATGATTTTAGGGTTAGAAATAAGAGATGTGAGATATGTGTGTGTATGCATGAAGGAAGACTGTTACAAAGACACAGAGAGGTCACTGAGAAGGTTATCAGTGAACAGTCGAAGATCAAAGTAAATAGAAGGGTTTACCAAGTTACAATATGGGTTACCGAGGTATGCTACAAGCGAGGTAATCTTATTTTGAGCACATAGAATTTGCTACAGCATTTTAGATGTAAAGTTGCAGATATTTGTAATGATTTTATTGTAATATTTTGAAGTTGTAACCTTTAACAGGGTAAAAGACTCTAACTAGGTCTATAAATTGTAAATCCTCTAACCAGGTGCAACATTTATATAGTGTTGTAAAATCCTTTAGTAAGGTAGATCTAACAGATCTTGATACTCCTAACAAGGTAAGCTATCAGAAATAGCTAAATGTAGCTCTAACCGAGCAATCTTTATTATTGCAGTAGTGAAGTTGTGGGTGCCATCCCCACCGCAGTTTTTCTCTCTAGCCAAGAGTTTCTGCGTAACCAAAATATATGTGTTATGGAGTGAATCATGTATGATTGGTATCTATATATTTTAGCTTTATTTTATGTTACTGCACTATTCGATTTATGCATAACAGTAAAGTTATTATTTGAGAAATGTTTTGGAGTACTGATTCACCCCTCCCCTCTCAATACATTAGCTTTCCATATTGGGCCTAACAACCCGCACTTCTGAATGTGCCGCAAATAGCCTGTGTCTTTGTAGGTTGTAGTGTTGAATATTGCATCCTTGGCTCCGTTCTCTATCACGTAAAAGTTCTCCAGCTAACCGGCTGTGTCATTCATATCAAGAATATCCGTTTTGGCAATGGCTTGGGCTGCACTAAGAAAAGACTTATACTGAGAAATCCATACGGCCTTATCCTTGATTACACCTGCATCATCTACCAAACTGGGAACCCCATGGTGAACAATCTGCTGGCATTCATCAAATTCAGATTTCAATTCCTTCATGAATTCATTATGTGTGACAAGTAAACCTAAACCTTCTTCTTTACCTTTTCCCTAGTCGATGCATCTTGTAACAACAGGTTGAGTCTATCTCAAATTCTGGTATTAGAAACCATATTGTCCATGTTCCTCTGATATAAATCCTAGAATTCGTTTAATGCCTTCTCCATGTTATCATATCTTTTACTCATTAATAAACAAGTAGTATCAGCCCTAAAGCTCTTCATCTCCCTCTTCAACTTGGTGTGTTCATAAGCTAGTTTTTCAAATTTCTTCTTCCATTGGTCTCCTGAATAATTAATTTGAGGGATCAGATGCCCACTCCTCTTAATAGTTTCTTCATATATAACCTTATATTTATTTGTCTCTGCTATCTCGTGTTTCATCTGAGCCTTATTGAATTTTGAGATATTAATACCTATGTCAGCAGTGACCATAGGATCTACCTCTCCAACTTTTAGGGTTATCATGTGACCAAAAGCTTTATCTACATCTATGATTTTTGGCCTTTTATTTGGGGGGTACAAAGCCCATAACAACATTTCTTTTTCATCTGGATCATACCTCGGTCCAATGAATTTATCATTAACCCCTTGGACATTCAACTTGAAGTCCTTATTGTCTGTGTGTAGTAAACTGTCAAAAATGAATGGTGCACTCAAATCCCATCCTCTCTGAGGGGTCATTGTCTCCATTTTTTCATCAATATCAGCTTTGAGCTTTTGCAACATTTCCTCCTCATTCTCTGGTGTGATATTTGGCATTTCTTCCCTCAGCCTCTTCCCTTTGAAGTGGTATAAGAAGGATTTAAACTCTTTAGATTTGGTGAATTGATCATTTGAAACAAATGAAGTGTGCTCTGTCATCCTTTCATCTATTTCTCTATTTAGCACAATGAGGAGCTTACCCCGTGCTTCTGGTTCCTTCTATTTCTCAGGTGCACGGAGCTTGGAAACTACCTCGTTCTCCCCTGAATCACTTTGGGTTGGGTCTCCCTCCATGTTTTGTAGTCTTTGTCTTCTTTCCTCCAATTTCTTCTCCAAGGTCTCCATAACCTCTACAAGCTCTTCTACTTCCTTATTTTTACACATGTCTTCAAACTCATCCTCCTGATGAAAGTAATCTCCCAACTCTTGTCTCTTCCTACTTGTGTGGATGTAGCCCTCAAGAACATAATGCATTCTAGATATGTGCTGGAACAGGTTGTACTCATCCACTAGATTCCTATCAATAACCTCATATGCTCTGGTAGATACAATTTTAAAATCTAAGAAATGAAGTGCGCTAGGGAGGAAGGCTTGCTTGTGTGCACCTCCGAAGTGTTTGGCATTAGAGACACTTAATTGCCTTACAATTTCCAAAAAAACAATCATGTCTGGTGTAGGCTTCGGTAGCACATAGGGGTAACCTTCAAATCCATAGCACCGAACAAAAGTGAAGTTTTGGAATGAGTACCAATCACCCCAATTGTGATTAACCTTCGGATTTTTGTGCTCATGAGGCCTAAGAAACTTCTTTACATCCTCAAAAAATGATCCCTGTAGAGGCTCAAAAAAGAGCAAGAAAATTGGCTTAACAAATAATTCTTCGAATTTGAGGTAGTGAGAATTTACATATCTGTAGTCCCAGAGAGAAACCCATAACTACACTAGTTGATCATGTCCATTCTTGCCAACTGTACTTACATTCAAACCTTCTAACCATAGCCCTCTAAATCTCCCATAAAATAAAATAATATGCATCAACAATGAATAATGCTTAAAATGCTTGTCTGGATTATCTTTCAAGTTCATGAAGCCTTCATGAAGTCTATCCACTAGGTATGAAGCAAAATAAAAATCCCTAGGCTCATGTTTGCCATCTCTGAATATCTGCTACTAAAACCAGCGGTCCTATGTTTGCCACATCAGGGGCTTCAACTCCTCCAACCTGACCACAAGCCATATATGTATACTGTAAATATTTCTTGAAAATAGTCATATCATACGGAGGACCATCTTCCTTTGTTAGCCTCCCCTTCTCTACTTTGTGGATAGCGAGGTTCCAACCCTAGTATGTAGTATCCATTTTTCTATATTCCTCTTCCAAATCCATAAAAGATAAGGGCACATTTGCCTCCAGATCTACTGCAAACACTTCCTGAATTGTGGCTACTGCAAAGTGAACTAAAGCAATCTCGTCGGGCAACAAAATGCATTGCTTGTTTGTATCATAATGTCTTACCAGGAGCTTCAATAAATCAATATTTACAAAGACAATAGGTACCACAAGTTTACCTAAATTGGTACTCCATGGGTTTGAAATTGGCATAGGCTCATCCCTACGGAGGCAATGAAAAAGAAACAGCTCGTGCCCACGCACATTTTTGAGTACATCTCCAATTTCTATGTATCTATCCTCCAACTGGTTGCGAATAGGCAATTTTACCTTAGCTCTGCGTGACCTAGCTCCTGGAGAGCCCATCTGATCTATCATGTCTTGATTCAATTTTCTTTGAGCCTCACTGACTTTAACCTTTGATTTTTTTGTTGTGGTACTGGATATTTCAACAACCTTTCATTTCCCTTTTGAGCTTGACCCTTCCATCTCTGCAAATTCCTTTACTCTATGCTCATCAACTCAGAATATTTCTCAGTAAACACCTGATATCTTTCTATAATAACTTTGTGTGAAATGTTGTTATGCAACACTGCCTATATATCCCAAGGAGTCCAATCTTGTACTTAATTACTACAATCTTTATGGATCTGCTTCGTGTGGCAACGGACCTACTTAATGGATGCATTTAATGGAAGCCATTTTGTCAGTTTTTCACATCAAGACCTCCAACGGCTAATCGGTGAGACTTTTCCCAATGATTCAATTGTTTGGCGTCATTTGTTATGACTTTACCACTTTTCACCTTGTGATTGGAACAAGCTATCCCGACCGACTTATTGGGTCTTGGGATAACAATTTTTCTCCTATCCCGATGGTTCACTTTATCTTGATGGGCATTCCTTTAGTCTCGGCTTTGCTTTTTGTTTTAACGCTCCATCAACATAACTCTCCTCGATGCATTCACCTTTGGCTTTCTTTTACTTAACCCATCAGGTGTTGGCATAGTTCATTTTATGTCCCTCTAATGCCCTGATGATCTCAATATACCAATCCGCATTCTAACTAAGCCCCCTGCATTATCGACAGAACTCACCCCGAAGAACTCTTTGCAACTCACCATCCGCCTTAATAGTCCTATCGGGATTCGGCATAGCAAAAAAGTTCTTCTTCTGATGTCCCGATGAGTCCTCACTTAATGTTTACTTTATCAGTATAATTTACACTGATATCCCCGCAGGCACTTTATCTTCATCAAGGGTCAGAATAGCCCTTTTCTATTCCTCCTGAAGTCCCGATGAGTCTCTGATGCACTTTTGTACTTTATACCTCCAAGTCTGTTTTATCAGTATAGGTGATACCGATAGTTCCTCCTTTCGATTCTCCAATTCATCGGGGGTCGGCCTAACTATTTTTTGCACTATCCCCATATGGTCTCTTTCTCTGATGGACCCACCTTCAGTTCCCTTCAGTCATCGGGTATTGGGATAGAGTTTTTTCATTATTTTCAATAGGCCGACACATGCCAATAGACAATACCCACATTCTATCTCATCGGAATAAGCTACCTCGATGGTATGATTTTCCAAGAGCATGCACCATGTTTGAACATTACTCAAGTGCCTCAATGAATCTACCCTCTGATTTATCAGTGTATGTTATCCCGATGACACTGTCTTCTTGTCACACTGACGTATCGAGAATTCAATTTGTATACACCTAAAAATTGGCTATGAGCAATTAAATAAATATTTTATATTTATTTAATATTTATTCTTCTATTAAATAATTAATTCGAAAAGATTAATTAATTTAATTCATTTTCATATCTTTTTATTAATTAATATTTTATTAATTAATTCATTATCCTATTCTTCTAATTAATTAAATATCTAATATTTAATTATTCCTCTAAACCAAGTTAATTAAATATCTAATATTTAATTATCTCCTCCAAGCAATTAAGTATCCAATATTTAATAGTTTTTCTCCTATCCTATAGTCTCAAATATTAAATAATTCCTAAATTATTTAATCTCTTTTCCAACTCACCCTCCATCTCCATTTCATCTTCCCTTTGCCAACTCATCCAACATGTGGCTAAGGAAATTAATATTTCTTAATACTAATTCATGATTTATCTTCAACCTCCAAAATTAATGAAATTGTGTACATACACACATTTCATAACCATTTCCTATCTTCTCTCCAACACCCCCTACATCTTAGGAAGGACTTGAGTCCACTTGTCCTCTCATGCCTAAATTTCCTCCAACCATCCTTAGATTCCCTCAGTCAACAACCCAGTCAAGGTGAGATGAGTGACACTTGTATTCTCCTTCCCCCTTTCTCTCAACCTTCACTTTTGCTCATAGCCATTCAAATCTACAAATCTGATCATGATCGTTGATCTGAGCCACATCATCTTATCCTCTCAAAGTCTATAAAACCAAGAGCTTCAGTTGAGAGGAAGTTAGTCTTCAAAAAAAATAGTTTTCAAGCCAATCTTATGCATCTGTAAGTTTTTGAAGCAATTAGCAATTAGCAATTAGCAAAAATCATTTTAGCAATATTATCATATAGTATCATTTAGCATAATCATGTAGCTTTGCATATTATACTATCAGTTAACTTCAAGTTATCAGTCCATTCTTCATATGCCATCTTGGAAGCCAACAGTGCATTGTCTGAGAGCACACCATCTACAACCAGGAACAGTGGAGTTAGGACATAATGAGACATAAGCCATGAAAGTAAAATAATGATTTATTTTGGTATATATTTCATGTAGTTTCATTGGTAGATTTTGGATTTCCTGTATGCATTTCCATTGTATTTTGTGAAACTAACTTATTACTGTATGCGGGAAAAGTGGACGAATAAAACTAAATATGTGAAAATTTAGTTAAATACTAGTCCACACCACACACAGGACTTCTTGATGCAAGCTATGGAGTAACAACGTATTACTCAGCTTCCCAAGGTGGGTCCCATGGTTCTTTATCTCACAATGTCCCTCAAACCAATGTTTTGCTCTCAGATCATTGAGCAAAATGGTTTAGGGATGGCAAATGCAAGAACGAGGGATGCTCTGATAGATTTTAGTATGAAATGTGTTATAAGCTATGTATGATTCTAGAATGCAATAAACTAAATGATAAGATGACAAGATTAGTATGAATACTATCCTAGCATACTATATTTAGTCTATGATTGAGCTAAAATGATAAAGAAATGATTCTAAACATGCATATTAGTCTAATTCCTGATCTAAAAGAGGCTAAATGAGGAGCATATATGAAATGAGAAAGCTTGAAAGAATTTGAGCATAAGTGTAATGCCTCAAATTTGAAAGATGATTGTTAAGAATGGAGGAATGAGAGCTCTATTTATAGCAAAAATAGGGCAATGGATGGTCAGGATTGAATGGTTTAATCAAGGGCCAAGTTTGAAAGTTGGGGATCCATGTGCACAATTGGCACCAATAAAATGGTGACAAGTGTCAACATAGGATTGGGTTGAGAGAAGAGGTTGGAGGCATTAAAGGCCTGAGAAGACCTCATGGTTATCTAAAGGCTAAGGGTCAAGTCTAAGTTAGGATTACCCACTGGATTAGGAGTTAATCCAAGGATAAACCTTTGTGCAAATGATTAAGAGATAATCATGGTCAAAGCATTAAAGGCCTGATGAGACCCTTGGGTTGGGTAGAGGTTGAGTCAAAACAAATGTTTTAACCATGTAGGAGGGTTTGAGTTAACCATTAATGGTTATTGGAGACTTTGTGGATTAAGTGGTTGAGGGTTGGAAGCTTTCAAAGGTTATCAAAGACTTTGAGACATTTAGTGGTTGAAGGTTGAAAGCCTTTAATGGTTATCAAAGACTTTGAGGCTTTGAGAAGTGACTTCCCTTTGCTTAGGAATGTGACAAAGTTTAGAGGAGGGGTTAGGTTAATTAGAAGCGATTAGAAGATTCTAGAAGGGATTAGAAATGGGTTTGGGATTTTGCAAGTGGATGGGGGGATAATAGGATTTAAATTGAATTAAATGATTTTATTCAATTTGATTGCAATTTGGAGAAATTAAATAAATTAGATTTATTCAATTTAGGATAACTATTTAATTAAATTTGAATTTAATTAAAAGTGGATAGGAGGATTTATTTGAATAAAATGATTTATTCATTAAATGGATATAGTGAATTTTATTTAAATAAATTGAGTAATTTACTTAATAAAATAGAAGAATGTGGATAATTTAATTAAATTGGATTTAATCAAATAGAGAAATGAACATAAAATATTCATTTAGGAATATGGTCATTTTTATAGGTCTACAATTACAGGTAACATTCTAAGGATGAAATTCAAGCTCACACATTTTGGTGCCCACCATGGGGCTGGACCTCACAGATATCTTTAAAAATCTCGCAAAAATAAAATTAACATATTTTTAATGCAGATTCAAGCATGTGTGAATTTTGACAGCGCTTTTGCATCTTAGGTTAGCGCTTTTGCATAATTGGTTAGCGCATATGTCATGAAGGTTAGCGCTTTTGTCTGAAAATTAGCAATTTTGCATAATTGGTTAGCGCATATGTCATGTAGGTTAGCGCTTTTGTCTGAAAATCAGTGCTTTTGCATCATAGGTTAGCACTTTTGCATCATTTGTTAGCATTTTCGTAATGCAGGTTAGCGCTTTTGTAACGCAGGTTAGCACTTTTGCATCATAGTTTAGCGCATTTGACAGAAAAGTTTGTAACCGTGATTTGAAATTAGGCTTGTAGAAGCCCACCTAAGGTTTTTCACTAACTTTTTACTATTTTGTAGGTTTTTAACAATTTCTTGCAGATTTGGAGGAGTTAAGTTAGGATTTAGTGATTTATTTTCTGGCTTTTTCGAAATTGGTTAAAAAGAACTCATATTTCCTTTTGGGTAAAAAGAACTTCATTTTTTAAATTTGGTGTTCTAAACAGTACCTCACTTGTTTTTGGGCTATAAAAATAATCACATTTGCAAGGTAAAAAGAACAACAAATCAAACATTTACTTTCTTGCAAAGTTAGGATTCACATCTCAAATTTTGGGCTCTAAAAAGAACAACAATATTTTATTTTCTTGCAAAGGTAAAAAGCACAATCAATCTTATATTTTGCAAGTTAAAAAGAAAAATCAACTTGTCTGTTCTTATGAAGCAAGTTACTTTTTTGCAATGATTTTCATTTTGTTGACCATGATTTCCAAATCCTAGTTTAGAAAATCATTTGCTATATGGGGCTGAAATAAACACCATGCTTGTTGGAGCAAAATCTCCAAGTAGAGGATAGATCACATTGCTATGGAAAGTTAAAAAGAACACTTGTATTCTATGTCTCGAAAGTGGTAGGTATATGCTCTCCCCTTAATTGGGTGACCAAAAAGCCAAACCCACTTTTTTACACTTTCTTTACTTTCAAGCAATTAATCCTTTAGAGGGCCTACCTTCCCGAGTTGCCTTGAGGGGGCCAGTGAGAGGGGAATGACCTAAAGTGGAAACGGACTAATACCGAGTCCTTCCAATCCACTATAAATAAATTGTGTTTGTGACGGATGTCCCAAACAACATGTTTTGAGAGCACACCATCTGCAACCAGGAACAGTGGATTTAGGACATAAGGAGACATAAGCCATGAAGGTAAAATAATGATTTATTTTGGTATATATTTCATGTAGTTTCATTGATGAATTTTGGATTTCCTACATGCATTTCCATTGTATTTTGTGAAACTAACTTATTACAGGTAACATTCTAAGGATGAAATTCAAGCTCACAAACAATTCATTGGGTATCAACGTAACATCGAACAAGTCCACCTTCAGGCGTTAGCCCTTCTTTGTTGTCAAGTCTGGCTAGATATTCATCGAGCAGTTTTCCACTATAGTATAGCGACAATCATTGGATCTGCATCTAACCTACATGCCCTTTATCTCTTCGTCTATCCATGCCATGTGTCAACTTCTGGTTCACTCGCAGATCCACTCGACTACCATCTCAAGCTACCCATGGACCACCACCTCATTAGTCACCAAGCCTCGATGGTTAACCAATGAGTATCTTCATCATGCGGTATAGCGACTGTAGCATCCTAAAATTGTGACACTTGCAATTTCGACTGCATTTGGGTCTTCACGATGGCGGCACAATGTTGAACCTGAATGGAGACCCCGAAACCTTCTTGTGACATCAAAAACTACATCTTTTTGCACCTTGGCCTGATCCCTCCTTGCACCTTGTTGTTCCGGGAGGTGGGACCATGGCGCCCAGCACCCTGGTCCTTCAGGACTAGGGCGCCCAGCGCCCTAGTCCCCCATGACCATGGCGCCCAGCGCCCTGGTCCCTAGCCCTATTTTGGGCTCGGTCTCTTGTTGGGCATTGGGTCTTGAAGTTTGCAAATTGGAAAATATTGTTTCTAGGTCGACCTAAGGTCGAGAAAATCAGTCTCTCAACCCTAATTGACAAGTATATAAACTACTTTTCCTCTCCTAGAAAGGGAGGAAGGAAATAAGCAAGAGCAAGACGCGAAAGCAATATTCAAACATTCAAACATTCAAGCATTCAAGCATTCCTTCAAGCAATTGAGTATTCTAAGTCTCCATTCAAGGCTAGGTGTTGCATTCAAGACAAGGATTCAACCATTGAAGAGGAGATCACATACAACATACAACATACTACATACATTACACCTTCGCATGTAAGAATACAAACATTCTTACAACAAGGTATCAGTATTTGTTTACATTACAAACATTTACATTTACAGCATTCTCATTTCTTGGTTAATTCCAAAACCGGGGTTTGACCTAAAGGCAAACCCCTAATCCCTAACCCCCCAATCATCCTCTCTTTTCTGTGTGTAGGTTGTAGGTATGCGGTTGTAATTGAAGATCTGGAATCCTTGTGCAGAGACGAACAGATCCCCCTTCGTTTCGCAGATTTTTCAGAGGACCGTGTGCACTCCGGGCGCCATCGTCCCATCAACTTTCACTCAAATTTGCAGAACAACATCATCTCGACATTTTACTGCTAATTCCAAGTCCGCAGCTTTATCCCGTATCCCTATCTCTGTTTATAAGCGAATCTTTCCTACTTTACATGCATTCCTAGTTCAATCGTTCTATCTACATTCTTTACAAAAGAGGGTATCCTTGATGTCTTAACCCTTGAAACTCATTTAGAATCCAATCCTGCATTGTGTGGGATTGGATCTTGTGGGTTTCAACCCCTCTTTTGAATGTAAAGTCTCTCCTAAGTGAAAACCATCAACCCTAGTGACCTCCCTTCTCTCTCCTTGGAGTTGGGGGGGGGAGAACAACTAGGGTTCGATTTTTCTGCTTTACATTTTGGTGAACCCGACGTGAACATCCTAATTCTGATTATTCATGGTTAGATCTAAAAAATTTGCTTCCTTAATTACATTTCCATGTTTGATCTTTTGCAAATTTTAGAGGTTGATTGCATAAAAACCCTAAAATTTTCTTTTTAGTAATTGAGCTTGTGAAATGTTTAATTGTTAATGATTGTTTCAAATCTACCCTTCTATTGTAAATTGTCAATTCATATCTGTGCTTTAATTTTGAAAATTAAGTGGTTAAGTGCTAAAACCCTAATTTTTAAAACCCTCCTGATTCAGCCTTTGACTGATGATTTCACTGATCAAAACACCTCCAAATCAGCTGTAACTTTGGATTCCGCAACAAAATCACAATATCTTTCATCCCTAAAAATTTGGAAAAAAGTTGCGAGGACCTTGTGCACCCCGAGCACCATCGTCCCCGACATTTTTTCCGAAATTTCGGGAGCTAGATCTTACTGTATTTTTCTGCTAAAATCCAGAATTTTGGCTGATTTTATCAATTCTAACACTTTCAAAATTAAAGTCAAAGTTGGTCTAGTGATTGCTTCGATAAAGGCTTATAATCATTCAAAAATTGTTGAAATTAAAATTCATATCAAAATTGTGTTCCTTACTGTCCTAAATCTGAAAAGTGTGTTGGCATTCATTCGAAATTTCAGTGCTTTATTCAAATTTTTACAATTTGTGACTTTTGAAATTAAGTGTTTAATTGCAACAACTTTGATTTCCACTTTCAAATTTGAGTTTTGCATGAAATTGAGTCAACTTTTAAATTTCAAAGCCTGCATTGCTTTCAGTATTCCCTCTAAAATCATAAAATTCAAAATTTCAGTTTCCCTCTCTTTTTCAAAATTCAAAATTTGCATTTTTCAACAATCTTGGTAGGGTTCAAATTTGAGATTGCAACTTTAATTTGGCCTATCTATAGATCTTAAAATCACTCAATTTTTTCAGATTAGCTTTAAAATCATCACAACTTTCATCCCTGAAAATTTTGAAAAAAGTTGCGAGGACCGTGTGCACTCCGTTCCCCACAGTCCCTGACATTTTTTCCGAAATTTCGGGAGATTGTCCTGATTGTATTTAACAGCTTAAATCTAGGAGATTGGCTAATTTTATTGAAATTTGCTACCTATAAAATTCAAAATCTTCTCTCTCTTTAGTGCATGAGTTTTACAACAATAAGCCCTACTTACACTATTCCCGTTAGACGAAGCCTTAGAATTAAGTCTTTCCAAGGTCTAATTACAGAAGAGATGGAACATAATTTGAATGGCCTTTTTAACGAGGACATGGGTAATTCCTCTAATCCTCTTAATGATGAAGAATCTCTCCATGAGGTTTCTGTAGAACAACTTTCAAAATTGGATAACCAATTTGATGATTTTCGACAATGGATGTCTCAAGAATACCCTGATAGTGAAGCTCTTTCATTAATTGAGGGTCTAAAACGTATGGTTCAAAGTGATAAGAATGGAAATATTTTGCGTGGTATTGCAAACATTGTGGGTTCAAATGTGATGCCTATGAAGAGTTGTGCCGAAACTTTGGGTTATACACAACCTCCTACTCAAGTTAATCATTCTATTCCTTTGACAACTCCTATTGCTAGTATACCTACTTTTACATCAAACATAATGACTACTTCAATACAAGACATTCCACCTATGATCACCAGTCATGGGGGCAATCCTTCTTCTTCAATCAACCCTCTTCCTTCATTCAATCCTACTTCCTCATTCATTCCTTCAATGAGTGTTCCTATTTCATCTCCACAAATAAACACGACGCAAGGGGGCAATTAATTCAACCCTTCCATTCCTCCTTGTAGTGTTCCTCCTTTCCAATCATCTCCTATGACTAACTATCATAGTGTCCCACCACCTTACTCTCAATCAATACCTTCTTTCAATAACATAATACCTCCATCACAATCTAACACATCTAATATGAACTCTTCGACTGAAGCGACCATTAACAATCTTGCACAAACTGTCTCTTCTTTACAGCAACAAATTGCCTCTATGAATCAATCTAAGTTTAGTGTGCCCACATTTGATGTGGCGAGCCCACTTTCTCTTGACATTGTTCGAGTTATCCCCCCTAAACATGTTGAAATTCCGCATTTGGAGCTTTATAATGGTAAGGGTGATCCTCTAACACATGTTAAGACCTTTCAAACAATATGTACTGATTTTGCTTATGACCAAAGGTTGCTTGCAAAACTGTTTACTAGAACATTAAGAGATAAAGCCCTACAATGGTATTGCTCGTTGCCTTCCTATTCTATTACTTCTTTCGAACAACTTGCAAATGCTTTTATTCAACAATTTCAAAACAATATAAGTCCTAAAGTTACTTTGATTGATTTAATGCATTGTAAACAAGGTGTTAAAGAAGAAGTGACTGATTTCATTGGTAGATATAAGCATTTGTATGCTCAAATTTCTTTTCCAGTACCTGACAATGATATTCAAAGAATCTTTATTTCTAATTTACAAAAAGATATTAGAGAAAAACTTCTGTTTTCTGAGTTTACTTCTTTCCAACAGTTGTGCACAACTCTTCACAATTATCAACTGACTGTGAGTCAAATGGAACAAGCAAATCCTATGGCTCCGAGTGATAAGGGTGATAGTAGTCAACAACCATTTGGGAAGTTTAAACCAAATAGAGAGTCAATTAAGTTCAATGAAAACATCATCAACAACAATGTGAATGCAGCATCAGGTGTGCCTCCTATTTCTAAGTTTTTCAAGAAAGAAAGAAAGTTTACTCCTTTGAATGAATCATTGCATAGTATTATGAATAAGTTAGTGGAACAAAATGTGCTTACTCTTCCTCCTATAAAGCAATAGATCCTGCGAAGATTAATTCACCCTATTTTGATAACAAATCTTTTTGTCAATTTCATCGTCATCCTGGGCATGATATTGAAAAATGTTTTGCTTTAAAGGGTAAAATTCAAGATTTGATTGATAATAATACTATCTTTGTTTCTGGTGTGAATGATAAAGGCAAAACATCTGTAGCTCCTCCTAACCAAAATCTTCAGATTTTTACTAATCCATTACCTTCTCATACCTCTAATGTGGTTGAGACTAATGATTCCTCTTTCTCACCTGATAGTCTTGTGTCTATGACTCCGAATGTGATTAACTTTGTGGAACAGCAAAAAATTCCTAAAGAACCTTCCATCACATTTGATTCCAGTGAAACTATCAGGGCACCTGATGGTCCTTTATATATAGTTGCAAAAGTCAAAAATACACCTTGCCGTGGAGTGCTTATTGATCCTTCTTGTATGGTTAATGTCATTACTGAAGAATTTCTTTTTACTTTGCAATTGAATCAAGTGATCTATGACAAAACAAATGTGGTTGTGAAACTATTTGATGCATTTTCTTCTCCTGCAATTGGTTCTATTACATTACCTATCGAGGTCCATAACAAATCCCTTGATGTGAGCTTTGCTATTATTCCATCGTCTGAACAATTTCATGTGAAGCTAGGCTATCCTTGGCTATCTTCCATGAAAGCTATTGCTTCTCCTATTCACAAGTGTTTGAAATTTCCCCATAATGGTGAAGTTGTTACTGTCAATCATAGTCTCTTTAAACTAGCTGAAAGAACTTCTAGCGTTCCTATTGATTATTTCTGGCCTAAACAATTCCAATCTCTTCCACCGCGGAGTGATCATCTTTTCAAATCTTATCAAAAGTGGAAAAAAGATATGATCCTATCTCTAAGTGAACCTAGAACACCCAAACTTGATATTCCTATCATTCTTGAGAAGGAAGTTCTTCCTTTGAAAGATAAAACTAATGTCTTTCCTCAAGAAGATTCCCAACCCATCCCTATGAAAGTGACTATGCCTATGACTAATAAACTTCCTAAAAGTAGACCTATACCTCCTCGTCATGATGGACTTGGTCTCCTTCCTAAACCAAATATTCCTCCTTTATATGGAACAGTTCCTCCTCCTTCCTCTTCTCCTATTGTTCAACCTAAGAGACCCCGAAACTTGCTTGTGACATCAAAAACTGCATCTTTTTGCACCTTGGCCTGATCCCTCCTTGCACCCTGCTGTCCCGGGAGGTGGGACCATGGCGCCCAGTGCCCTGGTCCTTCAGGACTAGGGCGCCCAGCAACCTGGTCCCCTAGGACCATGGCGCCCAGCACCCTGGTCCCTGGCCCTATTTTGGGCCCGATCTCTTGTTGGGCATTGGGTCTTGAAGTTTGCAAATTGGAAAATATTGTTTCTAGGTCGACCTAAGCTTGGGAAAATCAGTCTCTCAACCCTAATTGACAAGTATATAAACTACTTTTCCTCTCCTAGAAAGGGAGGAAGGAAATAAGCAAGAGCAAGACGCGAAAGCAATATTCAAACATTCAAACATTCAAGCATTCAAGCATTCCTTCAAGCAATTGAGTATTCTAAGTCTCCATTCAAGGCTAGGTGTTGCATTCAAGACAAGGATTCAACCATTGAAGAGGAGATCACATACAACATACAACATACTACATACATTACACCTTCGCATGTAAGAATACAAACATTCTTACAACAAGGTATCAGTATTTGTTTACATTACAAACATTTACATTTACAGCATTCTCATTTCTTGGTTAATTCCAAAACCGGGGTTTGACCTAAAGGCAAACCCCTAATCCCTAACCCCCCAGTCGTCCTCTCTTTTCTATGTGTAGGTTGCAGGTATGCGGTTGTAATTGAAGATCTGGAATCCTTGTGCAGAGACGAACAGATCCCCCTTCATTTCGCGGATTTTTCGGAGGACCGTGTGCACTCCGGGCGCCATCGTCCCATCAACTTTCGCTCAAATTTGCAGAACAGCATCGTCTCGACATTTTATTGCTAATTCTAGGTCCGTAGCTTCATCCTGTATCCCTGTCTCTGTTTATAAGCGAATCTTTCCTACTTTACATGCATTCCTAGTTCAATCGTTCTATCTACATTCTTTACAAAAGAGGGTATCCTTGATGTCTTAACCCTTGAAACTCATTTAGAATCCAATCCTGCATTGTGTGGGATTGGATCTTGTGGGTTTCAACCCCTCTTTTGAATGTAAAGTCTCTCCTAAGTGAAAACCATCAACCCTAGTGACCTCCCTTCTCTCTCCTTGGAGTTGGGGGGGGAGAACAACTAGGGTTCGAGTTTTCCGCTTTACAGCGACAATCATCCGATCATCTCAGACTTGCTCACTCATTAACTCTCCTGAGCTGCTCTTTTATCGGGCCCGACCTTGGTCACCAAGCCACGATGGATAATGTCCGTGCATCTCCATCATGCGGTATAGCGACAACAGTTGGATCTGGATCTAACCTGCACGCCTTTTATCACTAGTACATTTGGAGCTTATTTTCGATGACCGTTTGTCAGATTTTCGATGAATTTTTGTCGGAGTGTCGACAAAATCCATGTCGAAAACTTGGCGTCGGATTGGTCGACGATACCATGCCCATCGAAAATTCGACAATCCAATGGACTCTGTCGACGGTCAAAGAAGTCATCGGTCGAAAGCTTGGTATTTGTTGTAATTCCGATGATGACCATTTTTATAAAAAAAGTAATAATTATCATTGATATAAAAAAAAAAATACCTGAGAAAAGCCCTTTTGGTTTCTAATTTGGCGTTACTGTACTATTCACTTAAGCGATGGGTCCATTTATCATAAAAGTGTTCTCCCCTTGTCATTTACCTAGGCGAACCCTTTAAATATTTTATTCTTGTTCACTTTTAATCTGCCTTTTTTAATGTCTGTTGGGCCTTATAAGTATCATGCGATTTTCTGTTGATCTAACGGCCCGCATTGATTCGCAGCCAAAAAGTGCTTGAAACTTAGTTTCCGCGAAGTAGCGAAAGGTGAAGGTGGACCCGACATATAGGTTTGGACCAAAGCTAAACACTGATCAAGTTTCATCTGATTGGACAGATAGCATGGTTTCGTGAGATCAAGCTGAATGTGTTTTAACCTTCATGAAGTGGCGAAAGGGTTTTGCGGGTCCCAGAGATAAGCGGTCTTCTTTGGTTAAAGAATGATCGGGTTGGAAAAAGATCAATGGCTTCTCGTTGTTTTGTGGCTGAGAGATGCACGAGCTATACCTTCAGCAAAATAGCGAAAAAGGTGGAGGGTCTCGCTAGGAGTGGTAGTAAATGTGGTAACCCCAATTGGCGATGACATGGCGGTGACAAGACACTGAGTTGGCGGTATGCAGTGGGTCCGGGAAAGGTTGTCATAAAAAGAGTAAACAACGAGCAAGTTCTTGAGATCTAATAGCTCACGTGAATTCACGAAGATAAGATGCTAGCAAGTTAGTCATTGTGAAGTAGCAAAAAGGTCGATGGACCCAAGGGACAGGCATGGCATGAAGTTAAAAGCATATCAGGTCTGTTTTGATCTAACAGTTCTTGTGGTTTCGTGGCTACAAGCCAAACGAAGAATAATGTTCGTGAAGTCGTGAAAGATAGGTGGAAATCACACGGAGAAGTGACGTGGCATAACACCTGCTGCTTTTTGTAGAGCTTGGAAAAAGATCAATGGCTTCTCGTTGTTTCGTGGTCAGGAGATGCACAAGCTATACCTTCAACAAAATAGCGAAAAGGTGGAGGGTCCTGCTAAGAGTGGTATTAAATGTGGTAACCCCAGTTGGTGATGAAATGGCGGTGACAAGGCACTGAGTTGGCGGTATGCAGTGAGTCCGGGCAAGGTTGTCATAAAAAGAGTAAACAACGAGCAAGTTCTTGAGATCTAATGGCTCGCATGAATTCACAAAGATAAGATGCTAGCAAGTTAGTCATTGTGAAGTAGCGAAAAGGCTGATGGGCCCAAGGGATAGGCATGGTATGAAGTTAAAAGCAGATCGGGTCTGTTTTGATCTAACGGTTCTCGTGGTTTCGTGGCTGCAAGCCAAACGAAGAATAATGTTCATGAAGTTGCGAAAGACATGTGGAAATCACATGGAGGAGTGATGTGACACGTGGTTTAAAAAAGTGGTTGAGGGCCCACCTAGGTGTAACCGGCAATTATGTGGGAATAGTAAAAGGGAACATGTGGCGGATTAAGGGTGGAACCAAAAGGAGTTTCCAGGGATAATGGTCGACTACCATGTGGCATTTATTAACCGGATAACAAGTGGGGTAAGTAATTCCCAGAAAAAAGGGCCCACTTAAAAGGCATTCATCTCAAGATTGATCCAACGCTTCTCATTGTTTCGTGACCCGAAGATGCCCACAACTTAACCTCAACGAAATGGCAAAAACCGTTAGCCATCAAGATGAAGCATAGTTAGTTAAAAGGAATGATGGTCCCGATTGGAGTTAAAGGCCGGGTGATTTGAGTTTGATCTAATGCTTGGCACAGCCTTGCGAAGGAAAAGTGCACGACTGTTAAACTCCGTGAAGTGACGAAAAGGAGGTAGGGCCCGACACTTAAGCAAAGAGATTAAACGAAGATAAAGGTGATGTAAGTTCTCGAGATCCAACGGCCAGCGTTGTTTCGCGAAAGAAAAGAGCACGGGTTTTATGTTCTGCGAAGTAGCAAAAGAGCGAAATAGAGGAAAGACTTAGAGAAATTATGACCCGTTGGAGCTAGTTTTGAATTCGATTTGGCAAATTTAATTCTAAAAAGAAAGCTGAAGCATGCGGAGTTAATTTCTAAAAACTTAAATGCCAACTTACCCTTTTCAGTTCACATCAACTTGATTGCTAAGTATTGTTTCATCGAAGTTTGTTGCAGAGCGAATTGTTGCAGAGCAATTTTCTTCAGGCAAATAATCAGGTTTCTTGTGCTTTTCTTGATAACTCTTGGTTTGTTCTCAAATACTGCTATGTGAATTACTTCATTAGAGGTCTATGCTAGCTTCTAGTGGTATAATTGTTTGACCAGAATGGCATGCAGAAGAGAATTTACAGGGAAAGTGAATTACCAAGACCGAAATATCTATGATGATTTTTTAGAGCAATTAACCATGTCCACCAATGCTGGGGCTAAGGCCAAAGAGCTAGTACCTAAGAACCCTCGTCTAAAAATTGGAGATGGCCTTTATGATAAGGGTAATTGGTTGAGGGACCCTGAAATAGGATTGTCAGGCTTAGGACTCTTCAAAGTCGGTTTTGGGCAGAGGAATTCCCCAGCTCCTTTGAATGGCATATGGGAGCAGGATGTAGGAAAGCTTGTGGTCCTAGGTGTTTTTATGGATGTAGATCTGTTAGCCCTGATTGCATAGAATTATGACTCTGTGGCAAGATGCATCAGGAACATAAAGGGATCAGTCTTGATTGAGATAAATGAAGATGAATTCAGGAAAGTGTTTAAACTCAATGAGTCCTCCAATTTGTTAGAACCTATTGACTTTGAGTCATTAGCCCAGGTTTACAACACACAAAGGGACCATCTTAGAAGTGGCCCATTGAAAGAATTCTTTGTAAAGATAGGCGGGTTAACAATTGTAGGCCCCAGTACAATGGAACCATTCTCTCTCAACCTATTCACTCTGAGAGCTAAGGGTACGTATTGGGCATTATGCCAGATTTTTGGAGAGGATGCTGAAAAGAATATGCCAACCCATTATATGTTAATGATTGCACAAATTCTAAACCCCTCCCTAGCAATAACATTTGATTATGCCTCATACCTTGCTGATGCAATTCATAAAGGGCTAGTAGGAATGAAAAATGGTAAGGTGGATAGGCCATTTGCATGGTACTCCATGTTAATGCATATGTTTCTGTTCAAAGGGGTTGATTATTTTGGAAAGGAGATGGACCTGATTAAGGTTAAGGATAAAGAGGAGATGCCAGTGCAATTGTGGAGTACTGTTCTATCTTGGGATAGAGAAGATGCAAGTTATTTAAAGTTTGATAGATGCTTTGCATCTAAACTTAGGATTCTTCTATGTAGACAAAACCCTAGAATTCCTAAGGCTCTTTTGGAGTTTCTCAGACCAAAGGAGTTTGCAAAGGATATCAAGATTGTTCACAATTGGGGAGACATATATTTGTACCCCGTGTCTACTATTTTTAGAGTGTTTGGATTTAGAGGCACCCCCTTTTTACTACCCTATCAGGTCCCATTGAAGATAGGGATTGCAGAAGTCCTGAGACAAATTGGGGGAGTACAAGAAGAAGAGCTAACCAATAGAGGTAAAGGGACTATTTTCCCAACTATTACCATGGCTCACCATTTTGTGATCACTAAGGGTGGATGGAGATTTTTTGAAGAATTCTTTAAGCCATATAGATTTTCTACTACAGTGTCAAGATGTGCAGACCTCGAGGATTTTTTCAATGGCATGTTCAGAAAAAGAGCAATGTGTAGAAGTAGGCCACATCAATTTCAGTTCCCAAAAGATCTGATTAGAAATGAATTCAACTTAGATGAGCAAGAACCGAGGAAGGAGAAGTGGGTGGCATATAAGAAATCCCTTGATTTTATCCATCAATTTAACACTAGCTATGACCCCCTTTCTAGCTTCAATCCATTTGAGGAGAAAATAAAATTCCTAATTCTTTATTTTGAAGATCTCATGCAAACCTTAAAAGAAAAGAGGGAGGCCATAATGCAAAATGAGCCTGATAAGGCTAAGATGGTATTGGCTAAGCCTGCCTTTGCTAGAGATATCCCACATGGTGACTATGTAATGCACAAAAGGTCAAAGTACACTGTGATAATGCCAGTGACAGGTGAGCCTTCCACTTCAAAAGGGAAGAGGAAAATTGAAGATGTCATTGACATCCAGGATTCCCCTAAGAAGCAGAGAGTGGGAAAGGAAATTAAAATTGATGAGCCTCAATATTCTCCATCTCAGTCTCCTATCCACATTGGAGATGAACAAGCTATGGCTTAACAATTATTGCAGTTAGGGAGTCTTGGTGAGATTTCCTATACCTATGAGGAGACCCAAGAGGGGATGCTCGAAGAGCCACCTAATGCTGAAATGGATTTAACTGATGGTGAGTTAAAGGGCCATGAAATGGACCTTACTGTTAAGCAAGCTAGTGAAGAATTCCTAGCTGATAGTAATTTTGTCACATCAGGAGCTTTTATACAGTTTCTATGGAAGCAAAATATTGATCAATTCAAGACTAGATGTGAACAGAGGAAAAGTGAACAGCCTCTTAAAATTAAAACTCAGGTAGAAGAAGAGGTTAAGCAAGAAATGATGGAGGAGTTCAAAGCAATCACCCCTAAGAAAGGAAGAGAAATGGTAGCAAAGGCTGGTGTATTGATTCTCCCTGAATGGGATATAGTTGATGCCTTAGTGCTTGATGTAGTGAAGAAAGAAACAAAGCCTATGGAAGGAGTGACATTCAACAAAAATAATGTTGCTCTTGTCATGTGGTCTTTAAAGAAGGATGAAAACAAAAGAAGGAAGGATGCATCAGATTCTAGCCTCTTAGGAGGCATGATAGTTAAAAGAGTCCAAGACATAGGGGTAGTGGAAGCTGCAATCACAGTCCTGGAGATTGCAAAATTCACTGTTGCGGTGGCAGAGAAAGAGGCACAAGAAAAGGCTAATCTCCAATTGAAGTTGGAGACTATTTTAAAAGCTTACAATGATGCTAAAGAAGGAATAGCCAACAGAGACAGTATAATTGCTAGACTCCAGAGTCAACTGGAAGGTCAATATCATCCCGATGAATCTTATACACTCATGATAGCCTCCTCTCCAACAAGACCCCCTCCTACTAGTCCCATCATTGAATATCCCCCTTCTCCTATGCCTTCTAGTTCCCAATTACCTAAAAATGTCCAACATGAGTTGGAAAAATTGAAACAAGCTCAGACATTGTATGCAAACAAATATGAGGAGAAGGTGAAAGCCACCATCTTGAAGTTTGCTGACTCAGTCAAAACCTCCAATGTATACATAAATATGAAGAGGATTCTTGAGATTTTGATCAAATTGAGAGAAGAAGAAGCCACTTTGGAACCAATCCTAAATAAGTGGGTGCCTAGAGGTAAAGAGTTAGAGCTCATGTGTTCTTCCCATGCAGATGCAGAAGAGAATGACAATCTAAGGTCCACATGTGAGTTTATAAAAGAGATAAATATTCTTTCAGTGGAAGGAGTAGGTATAAAAAGAAAATCCCAACTTTATAGGAAAGAATATGCAAATCATAAATTTGAAATGTTTCCAGGAGGTTTCATTGGTCCTGTCCAGCTAAAGGAAGAGAAGACTTGGTTAAAGGAGGTGGGCCACAATTTGTCCCTAAGGATCAATCAGATTATTAGTATTGATGACACATCCTTATTTGTCCAAACAATTGAGGAAATTGAAAAAGTGAAATCTAATTATGGTTTCATAGAAACAGAGATTGGGCATGTATGAGTCACTTGGAAGCGGCTAGAAGATATGAAATAGAAGATTGCTAGTTTTACTTGGCCTAGTGATGATGTGTATCAGGAGTGAAAAGATAAGTATATGGGACAGAAAGAAGATGCTCGGAAGAAGTTATAGGAGGTTGCAACAGAACAACAAGCAGAGGAAGCCGCAGATGCTGAAAAGGACTTATAACCGCTTCTTTAAAACGACCGGTTGTTTGTAACAAAATTTCTTTTGAAGGGTCCAAAGCTTGTATGCATCCATACTATTATAAATGGATACCAGGACTCCTAAAAAAATGATCGCAAGTAATTGTAAGAAAATGCTGCAGAAATTTATTTGAGCTTTTTTCTAGTCTTATGGAGAATACTATGAGTTTTGTAAAATTTTCTCCCAATTAATATCAATATATAGACTAGAAATAGTGTATATACATAAATGTGCATGGCAACTCATGTCAAATGTGCAACTCAATACAATAAATAATCTTAGTTTGTAGCCCTATAGCATCATAATGCAGTCCTTGACCAAGTATGCATACAAGAAACATCTAGTTCTATTAAGGCACAAGCATCAAAGTCAGAGGTTATGACAACTAGTGAAAAACATCAAGAACAAAAAGTTTAGTCTCAAGAATTAGGAGTTGTAATAAAAAAACTTACAAGGATGAGGCATATTCATAACTTTTGCAGTCCCACCTTGGATATCAACACTAGAAGCAACTCATATTGTTCGTGTAAAGACAAGACAATATGGGAGTTCATTATACCCAGCAACTCATGGTGTTGTTGTTCATGTTGGCTCTATTGGACCCTGCAATTAAGATTCAATATACATTATTCAATAAGATTAACTGTGCAATATAACAAAATATTGAAAAGTGTGTTACCTTGTTGAGCTTCGCTTGGTTTCGAGAATAGTTTAATATTCTCTACTTACCAGGGCCAACCACATGAAGGTGGAAGCTCATTTGGCCCCTCCCCCCCACCCTAACATCACTCTAAATTCCCCATTAACATCTTATAACATTCATTCATTAATTCTTTCTACCATTAATAAAATATAGCATTCATTCATTAATATCACATAACATTCATTAACACATAACATTGATTAACATTAATTAACACGCCACATTCATCAATATTAATTAACACATATCATCCATAACCATTAATTAGCACATAATTACATTCACTAACACATAACAATCAATCATTATCAAATAAGATAGATTACAATCATTTCTTTCTTTGTTTTTTCTTTGAAGCTATGAAAAGACTAAGTGGAACATCGATGTCTTCATCATTTCCCCCCTCTGCAGATGTTCCACCAACTTCTCGTGATCTCAATGTATGCCTAGTCCTATACTGAGGATGAGGACACTGAAGCGAAGGGGGGTCCTCTGCAATAACAAAGAAATGGGTCAAATTCAAAAAAAAAAAAAATTATTGTTACAAGTATTTCATTAATTTAGAGAACATAATTGTTGTGCTCTTTAGCTGATGGGGCCACATCATTTTGTGTAGCCTCAACCTCAACATGCTAAACACCACAGTCCTCTTCACCTAAGTGGGGAACATCACGTTCTTGAGGTTGTGTACCTAGATCATGCTCCACTTGCTCACCACCGACTACATGCTCTAAAATATTAACAAGAAAGGTTACATTAATTACTACTCTAATTAAAAATTAAGATGTTTAATTGTATTAATAGCTAAATAAATAAATTTGAATAGGAAATGAATACCTCCACTACTGGGATGCACATCCAGACGTTCATGTGCAGGTGGTGTTTCACAATTAGTAGGTTGCATTCCAATGACATGCACATTGTTATCATTGCTTGCTTATTTAAAACAAATATAGTCACTTTATGTTGGAACTCAACATCAATTAGATTATTGGTAAAGTATTCAATTTGAAACAACTTCTATTTACCATATTTACCTGTGTGACGGATGCACTTGAATGTTGTGTATGCCCACTCAATTCTCGTAGTCGATCAGCCACGGCTGAATAGCTTTGCTGGTAGGCAATTCTCTTGTCATCTTCTGTGGGCACTCTATTGAATTCAGAGCCCTGCATTTTTGCTTGGTACTGTGAATTTTGCTTGCATTGTTTGATAAAAAAGTGTTTGCAATTTATTAATATTTTGAGACAATATGGGAGTTTACATGAGATACTTACAATTCGTGCAACAAGTTTCATGTAACCACCAGAGTCGAGTTTGTGTTGCCCGTGCTTTTCTTGCCTTGCCTTGGTTGCCTTTGACATGTCACTCAGTCTATAAAAAGTTTGAAATATGTTAGATTATATAAATATAAAGAGTAATTAATTAGTACATAATTACATTCTTAATAGTATCCCGTACCTTTTTCTGGCGTCTACTGGTGTATTTCCTTTTTTCCTTTCAATTCTCTCCTTGGCATCCAAAATCAGGTCCTTCCACTCCCTCTCTGGAATCATGGGGGGACGCTCGTACTTTAGGTTCCTCTCCAAATGGGTCCTATATTGGTCCCTCACATACTTTAGATATGTGCCATCTTTTTCAAGGAGCTTGGTTTTGTCAAAGGTGTCATTTCCAAACCACTCAACCATTTGGTTTGTCAATTCATCTTTTAACCTTTTTTCTTGGTCATTCCACCTTTTAAAGCAAAAACAAACCTATTAGATTTAGAAATGAATTGAAGCTACATTTATTACACTTCAAGAAATGGATCAAAGGAAAAGTATTCTAGCAATGATATGAAATCAAAAGTGGATAAGGGTTAGTTCACATATGATGTACCACCTTTTACGTATGGTGGCCCAAATATCTGCAATGCAATGTCACTAAGATGTTTATAGAAAATATCATTGCCTGCAAAAAATTCATGGGATCAATATTAGTCCAAAACGAGTGATCATAAAGTAAATTACAATTAGAGTATATATAATAATAATTTTAAAGCACCTGGAACCTTTTGTATCTTTAAGGGAAGCATTTCTTCGTCGCTCACCACAAATGTGGCCTGCAATGTTCCTGTACAACAATACGAGAAGATCCAGGAAATGATGTTGTGTTATCAGCAGTAGTCGCCTGTGGCACATCCTCATGTGCATATCCTCCTACAAAAAATGAATCCACTATGAAATGGCATTAGAATTCAAGAAAGAACGCTTGAAGGGAAATAAACACATGAAAGAAGATAGAGAAAAAGAGGGATCTACCAATAGTGGGTGGGCCAATATGACGTACACTAGAGGATGTCTGCATGCTACGTGTTGCCGACATTGCAGTTGGCAATACAGGTGAGGGTGACCTCTAATGAGGCGGCGTCGGCATTTGCACAGTAGCATTGACGACACCTAAAGAATAATACATTAAATATATCAAACATTAAATATATGAAAAGTGCAAGAATTGTAAACAAGGATGAACCTTTATTTTGAAAATTAACAGTATCAAGTATGATGTGTTTTGGGTACTCAAAGTGATAAGCCAAGCAAGTCATAATACAAGAAAAATTGTCATCACCTAATCCTACAACACCCTGATCGTAGGAACGACTTTCATGAGGGTGACTAAATTGCTGTAAAAACAATACGTACATATTTTAGTTAATGACATAAAAAGAGAATAAAATATAAACCATTATTGAACTTTTGTTATAATTAAAGCTTTCATTACTGCTTACTTGCAAGTTTTCTGCTATCTTATACAATAATTCCACCCTCTGTCATACCTCATCAGTGGTAGGATGCACGGCTGCCAAAGCAACAATCTCTTTTCTAATTTTTATAAGAGGCATTTTAAAGAATTTCACAAGGTCTATGGGATCTTCAAGGTCATCATTGCTTAACCCTAATGATTCCATATCCATATAAAGGTGCTCAAGTACTACAACTCCCTTTCCCTTTCCCCGAACATCCGTCTGTGTCAAGAATATCATTAACAATTACAAAATTAGTATAAATCACTAAAAAAAAAGAACATAATAATGTAACAGTTTGCTTCTACCTAATTTGTACAATTACAATGAGGTTTACCTGCTTGGTAGAAGTGTCACAAGGTACATCTCTGTCTGCAATATGTGATGGATCCATGTTGGCCTGTGACAAAGAAAAAATATAAAAAACGTTAGTGAAATTACATCATACACAACATGAACAACATGAACTTTGTAGACAAAAAGAGTATTAAATAATAAAAAGATGTTGTCATCAAAATCATTGTAAATTTTGTAATTCCTTACCTTTACTTTATGTAGACTATGCAGGATCCTCAACTAAATGGTCACATAAATAGTCACATAGCTAATAAACAATCCAATTTCCATAAATAAACACAATTTAAAAATTGTCACATAAATAGTCACACCCCCTATCTCCATCTCCATATTAAAAGGTGCATCATGAATTAATTATGTAATGGCATTAGAATTCAAAACAAAATGAATTAATTATGTTAAAAAAATTCTATCAAGAAGTCAATATTCAATAGATAATATACTAATAGCATTCCTCATACATTCCATTCCTCATCATCATGAACATCAAGGTCATCATCGCCATCATCATCATCATCATCATCATCATCATCATCATCATCATCATCAGCATCATCATCATCATCATCATCATCATCATCGTCGTCGTCGTTGTCGTCGTCATCGTCGTCGTCATCGTCGTCATCATCATCATCAACATCTTCGCCATCATCATCACCATCATCACCATCACCGTCATCATCATCAGCATCATCATCATCATCTTCTTCTTGTTGTTCTTCATCATCGTCATTGTGAAACTATCGATCGTGATCATCATCCACTTCATCTTCTACTTCTTCGGTATCTTCTTCTTTGGTATCTTCTTCTTTGGTATCTTCTTCTTCCATCACATTATACTTTATCGGCCTTCCTCTTAGATCATGTCTAACAACAAATGACCAACCCGGTTTATGTGGAACCTCAGAGTAAAATACTTGCTCACATTGGCTTGGAAGAACATAGGGCTCATCCCCAACTAGTTCAAATGACCTTGTATTTAGCATTATAAAACCATTATCATGTTCAATAACAGTTCTATCAGGATCATTTTTATTCAATCGTAGCCTGTACTATTTGACGATGAACAAAACTAATTTCAAGGAATTAAAGTCACACTCAAGTATATCATCCAAAATGCCATAGTATCGATTTTGAGACTATTGAGGATGCATGTCATTTCTCGATGAAATATTTGTCACCTCAAAGACTGCAGTGATACCAGAATCACAAGTTTTCTTCATGTCATCCAACTTTTTAATGCAAAATTTATGACCATTGCAGCACATAGCGTTGTGGTGTTTGACCTGCGATATGTCAAAGATGTAAAATTGCTTGCATTGTGAGTTGATAAACATATGGGTGATTAATAAATTTATACGTACCTGTTTATCTCTTAAACCATATGCTAAATCAATTTCCCTTTGCATAACATTGGAATCTCCATTACGATGTGCTTCTTTAACCAATGAAGCCACACCTTCCCATGTTAACATGCATCTAGAATGTTGACAACGTTCAATCCATACCGTCATCCAATCAAGATTGTTTTCAATATACAAATGTAGTGCATCCCACTCTCGACCAACTATACAAAAAATAAATAGACGTCTTACAATCGATTTATTTTGAAGATTAAGAATTAATTAACTACAATAACATCTTATAATTACCTCTCACTTTCCTCAATCTACCTTTCCCCGTCAAGTACTCCCCTTCAAATTTGTTAATGGTGTTGGGATCCCAAATGTGATCCACGTGGATCTTTGCTGCAAACTTAGGAAGATATTCAGAAATGCACACCATAGTCTGGTAGACCATATATCCCTCCACCATATAACCCTCAGGATGTGCTCTTTGTCGAACCAAAGCCTTCAAAAATTTCAAGTGCTTCTCAACCATCCACATTGACCTAGTGTGTACAGGTCCACACAATTCAATCTCCTCAACTTGGTGTATGAGGTAGTGTTCTTGTGCATTAAAAAAAGCTGGAGGTAGACACTTTTGCATTTCACACATTAAATGAGAAATTTTTCTCTTCCAATATTTTATATCATCTTTATGGATTTCTTTACATGACAAGCACCTACACGGTATTCAAGATGCAAAAAAATATATTACATAAGAAGTAAAACAAATCGCAAATATAATATCTATACAACAAACTAAACAAATATCACTATTTACCTTATGTATTTTCCAAGATCATATATGACTTGCTTGACATTATTGTCGAAGTCGTCTGGGAGAGATAGAGGTAGAACGTACTGCAACAATTATAAAATTAACTTTTCATTTTTTTGGAACATAATGAAAAGTACACGTATGCTCAGTACTTAAATACATACTAAAAACACAATAACATGAATTACCTTAATGAAGGTATGCCAATCATGCGTTTTCAATCCTAACCCAAATTCACTTTTCTTTGATATGAGATTGTTTATGTTCGCAACAAATCCTATGGGAAATCGAATTTTTTGTATGACTTCTTTTATAGCATTGCTTTGTTGGTCCGTTAATAACCAAGGAAGCTCACTTATATTAATCTGGTCTCCATGGCTATTTGATTGAATGACATTTATCATTGCATGATTGGAATCCTGAATGTCACTACATATTTTGATAATTTTTTCTGTGTCATGCCTTCCATCCAATATTTTCCATAATGTCTCTGTTATATTCTTTCCAATATGCATACTATCAAACAAATGAACAATTTGTAACTGCTCGTAGTAGGGCAACCTACTAAATTGTCAGGGATAACTTTTTATTCCCTTAGGAAGGTGGTCATTTATGCCTTCACGACCATCATGATCATCAATTACATCATCAGTAAACAAAACAAAATAGAAAAGATGTTTTATGACAAACCAATAGATGGAATGGCATTACCTTGACGATTAATTCTATTATATTCCAACTTCCACAGGTGAGGTGTCATTCTTTGTGGCTTTGATGTATTCTCTTCTTTCCCATTGAAAATATGTTTTTCAATATTTCGATACTTATGATTTTTGTGGAGAAAGTGCCTATACTCATCAAACACTTGCTTTCCTAAACTTTTTGAATGACGAGATTTCATCTTTGGACCACAAACAGGACATGCAAATTTTCCCTTTGTTTGAAGACCTACAAGATAATGTATAATTGGATTAAATATGATAATTTTTTGAATTATAATGTTCATGCACAACTTAAACACTATAACATACCACAAAAATGTGTTAGCCCCGAGGCATCGTGTATTGTCCATAGAAGCATTGCATGGAATTGAAATTGTCTTTGTCCTATTGGTCTAGAGACGTCATACATAGTGACACCATTCCATAACTCCAGCAACTCGTCGATAAGAGGCTCGATATATACATTCATATCTTTAACTTGGCACTTACCTAATCGAATGAACAAAAACATTACATAATTATTATGCCCATTTTACTGCAATATTTATAATTAAATTTAGATGACTATATTTAAATGATAAAATACCTGGAACAATCATTGTCAACATTATGTTCTCCCTCTTTATTGACATCCATGGAGGAATGTTATTATTGATAACAAAAACAGGCCACGTTGAGTAAACAGATCTCATCTCTCCAAATGGATTGACACCGTCTGCTGCCAATGAAAGCCTAAGATTACAAGGTTCTTCTTTAAAGTGTGGCCACTTTTCCTCTATGTCCATAAATGCTGAACCATCCGCAGGCTTTCAAATAATGTCATCTCGACTTCTATTGCGTGCATGGTAATCCATAAATTGTGCCAAGGTAGTGCACTTGAATAATCGTTGCATACATGGAATAATGGGAATATAGCGAAGAACCTTGCGAGGAACCCTTTTTGTTATTTGATCTGTTCGATATCTACTGATATGACATTCAGGGCATTCAGTTCGAAATTCATGTTATTTGTGATATATAATATGATCATTGGGACAAGCATCTATTGCTTGATACTCCATTCCAATATCTGTCATAACGGTAGATAATTCTCGGTATGAGCGAGGTAGAATATTTGATGGTGGTAACAAAAACTCACCTATCAATCCACAGCAACAAAATATAATTTGTTATAATAAAGAATATTAATGGTACAACATGATTCACAGTTTATTATGACATATATGGCATGCCTTAACATACGTGACATTGTTATGTTGGATAAACCATTCATAACCTTCAAGTTCACCAACAACAATACGGCGGAGAGAAGAGTTGCCTGCAAGCCTTCATAAAGTGCCTCAGATGCCTTCTCAAGTAGAGGGACATCATGAACAACATTAGGGTCATCTTCATAATCATGATCAGCTACGCAAGTACTAAATGAGTCATGGATCAATGTATTTGTACCATCATCTTCAATTGTGTTTTCTGGCTCATGATCATCATCTTCCATGGGATCATTATCTTCAACTTCGATATTCACACCTCCATGTTCGTCCAATTCAAAAATCATATTCTCAGGGTTGTGTTGATCCATACCATGTGCTCTGGGGTGCTCGACCTATATAAAATTGATATACATAAATAAACCATGATCATGATCTCATCATCACGTGATTTATTATGTATATAAATTGTCAAAATGATATAATGAAAAACTTACAAATGGATGATAATCATGTCCACTTTCAATGTGACCATGCATCCTACAATGTTTCTTCGTTGTTTTGATTAGAAGTCTTCTAGTCTTTAACCCCTTACAAATTTTGCACGGACAATAACATTTTCCATCACCTTTTCTTTTCGAGTTAGACCACAATCTAGTAATTGTCTCCTTATTTTGTTGTTCGTTGATATTGTCTGACATGGTCTTTCTTCACAGGCAAGAAAATAGAAATTATTGTCTGACATGGTCTTTCCCTCAGGAGCTGGCAGATCTTGCTTCCATACTTTAATTCTATTTTCTCAAAGGACAATCCTAAAAATCCATGCATTGCAAACAACTTTTTACACCTTTGTTGGTTGTGGTGGCGTCACAGAGAGTTTACATCAATAAATGAAGAACATGCCAATGCTTTTAATGTAGCAGTAGAAGTCTATCTCTTATTCAATATCTCTAGTGAAACCCCCATGATCTTTTGTTGGAGTAGAATTTGTTATATTCTAGAAAGGGTCTTGTCCTTTGTTGATGGGATATTCATCTACCTCAAGAAATAATTGTTCTTATCTCCAACAAGAAGTGCAAATAAATGAAGATCTAGCACCATGAAATTAATCCTCAAAAGGATTACTACAATTAGTTTTGGTAGATAATGATCTAGGTAAAATACTAATGTGGCTTTATGAAACATTATGTACTAGCTTAGCATACTCTAACAACTTTGGTGCGACATGCTACATCCAATTAAGTCTCCATCGGTATCTCTATTATGTTTATGGATTGGGATTCAATGTAATCTTCTTATACACAGATTTTACTTTCAACTGAGGAGGTTTGTATGTACTTACTTGTCTTTCGATTGTATCCCTATTTCAAGAATTTCTTCTATCAACAAATCATTTGTTGTAAGTTGTACAAGTGGAAGCTTGAACATGCCTTCCATGCTAGCCTTGTTGATACGTTCAACACCATCTTGTGCAACAAATCTTTAGAACTCCATTTTTCTGAATTGAAGAGTGAGTAGTAGGGACAATCTAGGACACTTACAGAGGTTTTGTAAGAGAGATAAATAGACCTAAATATTATGGCTTAATAATGATCAATAGGTAAACAGATAAGAAACTCTCAATATCAAAATGACTTTGTCAATAGTCTTTACTAGAAATGGATAGATCTGCTAATAATGGCTTTATGACTATATGTCAACTTTAGACTCAATCCAAGAAGAGCTATAACTAATATGTGATATCTAGATTTATGATCTCTATAATATAACAATCCAATATTTATGTTTCCATGCATCTATACCACAACACAAACATCATGCTAGTGTTCAGCCATAGCAATTGATATCCTAATTATAGAATGTGAAATATGCACATAACTATGAATAAAGATTAAGAAAAACAAAGAAAGATGCTTATTGCAAACATAAATGACTAATGGACAAGAATTGAATTCATTGTAGATAGTTTTGAATATCAAATTCACTTATTTTTGTGCATTTAGTAACTCATGTACTTGTGGCCAACCATTTATCTCTTTCATAAATTAAATACTTATTAATAACATTAAATGGCTGAGTAATTATGTTTTAGTAGAAATTGAAAATAAAATATTTTATTTCAAGACAGCTCACAATATTCCCTATCATATTTTAGACTCTTGGTTTTGTTAGTAGTGGTTTGATGTCTTTGGAGTTGATCATTGCATTTCTTTAGTTACGTTTGCTAGCCTCCTCCCAACCTATGCCAAAATGGGAGCTTTGGAACAGGGTATGGACATCCATCAAAGCATAAAAGATAGAGGAATTCTGTCAGATGTAGTTGCAACTGCACAAAATGGATTTGTTGAGAAGGCTTTAGAAACTTTCAAGCAAATGCAATCGGCAGGTGTAAAGCCAAATTCCACGACCATTACTACTATCCTCCTTGCCTGTGCCAAAATGGGAGATTTGGAACATGGCATGGACATTCATAGAAGCATAAAGGATAGAGAAATTTTGTCAGATGTTGTAGTTGTAACTGCCTTGGTAGACATGTATGCAAAATGTGGCAGCATAGACAAGGCACGTGAACTATTTGATAGAATGCCTGAAAGAAATGTTGTCTCGTGGACTGCAACGATTGCTGGATATGCACAAAATGGATTTGTCGGAAAGGCTTTAGACACTTTCAAGCAAATGAAATTGGAAGGCATAAAACCAAATTCCACAACCTTTGCTAGCATCCTCCCTGCCTGTGCAAAAATGGGAGCTTTGGAACAGGGTATGGACATCCATCAAAGCATAACGGATAGAGGAATTTTGTTAGGTGTTGTACTTGCAAATGCCTTGCTTGACATGAATACAAAATGTGGAAACATGGACAAGGCTCGTGAATTGTTTGATATGATGCCGCAAAGAGATGTGATCTCATGTGAACAATCAACACACGCGTATACGGGAGGAAGGGATTGCTGATACAAAATTGAACGCTCACTCCTCAATCACAGTTCTATGGTTTTACGAGATTAAACTAGGACAATTAACCACCACATGTATATTTTTTGCAACATGAAATTAAAAACTAGGGCAATTTGAATCTACCTCCTGCGTGGGATTGCCTTCGACACGGGTTTGATGTTCTTGGGGGTTGAAGTCACCACGGACGCCTACGCGGGATTGCAATTCACAAATGAATTCCCTGCCTCTTTTTTTATTTTGTAATGGCTGCTGTCGTCGGAATTACGACGAACTCGAGCACTTTTTTGAAAAAAAGAAAATTCTCATTGCTAATGCCTTCTTCGTCGAAACCAAATGGGTAATTTCCATCAGAATTATGACGAATGCGGGCATTTTTTCAAAAAAAAATCAAATTTGGCCACAATATACCTTCTCCATTGGAAACCTCAGTCGAAAATCTAGTCCAAATGTATTAGTGATATCATTTTATCCATTCGATAACCGATGCTACCCCGATGACCGAAGACGATTTCATCGGGTCATCGGGATGACTTCAAACCTGCTACTCCGAGCTCAAAAATGGACCTTTCGTACAGCGTGTTAGTAATAGGTTAGTCAATCACAATCGTTAATTGTAAAATCGATGGTGTAAAATGTGTGACTAATGTGTGTGTTAGGCAAGACTCATCGGGTATCGGTATAGAAGACCGAGACTGCTCCCGATAGCTAATACCTACTCCAATATGTCGAGGTCATCGGCAGAGGATGTACCAATAGAGCTCGTAGAATTTCTTCACACGGTTTCATCGGTCAGAGTTAACCTGATCAGTATGAACAAAGGTGAAGTGAATTAGATTCATATTTCCAACACATACCACTGACATCTCTGAACATGTTCACGACCCTGCTCTATGCTGATCCTCCAAAAGTACTTCTGCAATGAACCTAATTGTGAAGATGAAGATTGCCAGAATGCCATAGTACTCAACATTCCCTTCAATATGCCCAAGTGATGCTTTTTCATGAAGATAATGCAACATATCACTTGTACATACAATCCACCAGTAAATGCTCTTATGATGAAACTAAAAGTGTCCATATATAGCACAAAACTATTTTGTAAAAATATGTGCTAACAGGATGAAGGTCTAACAGTAATGTAGCTTTGTGAAGTCATTTGTGCCAAGTGACCAATATCATGGCAAACACATTTGACATCAACCACTATCTCAAAACACTATCACACTGAAGATATCATCATTGTGGTTGTTTACTGTTGATGATATCTCTTTCTTGGTCCGATATGTACAGGACTAGAATGGGAAAACACCAAAAATGGTAGGACATTATGGTATTGGAAGTTCAAGATGCTGGTGAAGGTTTGTGTCATTTCTGTTCAAGGGATATTCAGTGGATGCCAATTTGTGTCGAAAATGATTCAATGACAGATCTATGTGCAGCAATTCCACTGGGTAGATTAGATGCATTCATCAAAGGGGAATCGTTGCATGAAGGTGTTGAAACCCAATTCCTCTGAAAGCGGCACACTGAGCACGAGAGTGGTGTGCAGAACACGCATACAACAAAGATGTACAGTCATTTTGTAGACACATTCTTTACTATTCTTTATCTATGTTTAATGACATTATGACTATTGTTGATAATAGGAGAGTTGTTTTTGAAGGTATTGGTGTTCATATGGACCAGAAGACAATAGGAAAAAGTCACCGAATAAGAAGCGTGCCCGGACATATCAGAAAAAAGAGGTTGTACATGCCACTTCATTGTTAAGGTGTTCTATGGTAGGCCATATGTGGCCATCTTGATATTGAAGCACCTGTTGCATGTAGACAAGAATGGTGAAGCTTGTCATGGTGTGGATGATACCATCAATGAGTTGCGCTCTCAATTTGCACCAAACCTTTCCGATGAATGCAAAACATATATAGAGAGGTTGTTGCTAATGGATGTGAGCATTGATGCTATTATGGATAGACATCTTGATGATCAAGTTTTTCATGACATGTTGAAGAAGAGAGATTCATTCATCACACGCAAGGATGTTATGAACGCGGCGATGAGGATCCATTCTATTTGATCACGAAAGCATGTGCATGATGCCACTAGCATCTTAGAATGGAAAAAACAAGATGAGGAAAATTTCTTTTTTTTTCTAGTAGCCAGAAGGTGTCGACAGACCTTTCATTATGGGTATACAAATGGCTTGGATGCTTGACATGATGGTTTGATTCTCACATGACTCAATCATCTCAATGGATTCGACATTTGCAACAAACAAATGTGGGTTAAGTCTCTTCGAACTTAACCTATTTTCATGCAGCCCATTTGATTTGTGGATGGTCATGATCTTCTTGTTTGTTGTTTAAAACAGTATCAATTGTATTCATGTCTCATCTTTGACATGCAGCAATCGGGGGTGCCTATTGCATGGGCTGTGACATTGAGGAACAAGATTGAGGATATCCATGCATTGTTGATGGAGTTGCGGAGATGAGGAAAGGAAAAGAGGCATGATTGGAGGATCAATGCATTTCACAGATGATGCGAGTGCACAGATTCAAGCGATAGAGTAAGTGCAAGAGCGAAATGTTTGTCTACATGAAATCAAACATTATGATATGCTGGTCTACATTTTATTTCAAATTAGCAGGCTCCCGACTCAATTAAACGTTTTGTTCATAACAAGAGTGTTTTTGAATGTTGTGTCATACTTTGTATTTGGCACGTGCGTCGAGCATGGTTGAAGAATGTGTACAAGTATGCAACAAAGGAAAGAGCAATGGACATTTTTCACCGTCTAGGGGCGATAATGATGGCAATGCATGAAAGTGAAGAGAGCATTATGGAGGAGCTACATGCTTTCTTTGCCAAATTTAGTGATCATCCACGTTTTCTAGAGTACTTCTACAGCACATGGTGTCAAGGAGAAGTTTGTATTGGTGAGTTGGACATTACATTCGATTGGTGGCTTTATGACTTGTTACCCATTTTGGTTGTCGTTTCGTAGTTGACATCCTACTCCTATTTTAAATTTCTTTTTTTCAATTCTTTTTTTTGCCAGCTATGTGGGTGAAAAACTTCAAGAATTTCGCTCATGCTAACCAGGACACAAATAATGCCATCGAATCATACCATGGAAAATTGAAGTCGCTACACCTAAGAGATGATAAAAAGACATGCTCGAGGAGGATGGACAATCTATATTTTATACTTGTGTATAAAGTGGAACCATTCTACCAGCATAAGCGAGAATTGCAACATTTTAGATTTATCAAAAACTATAGGTTGACACATTTGCAAACTAGTATGGAGAGGGCAAAGGGAATTCCTGATGCCGATTGTGTTCCAGATGACACTACTCCTGGTTGGTACTGGGTGAAAAGTCAGTCCTCATGTAATTGGTATGTGGTTAGGAAAATTGGGGATCACTTCTACATCTTTGAATGTCCATGGAGTTTGCGAGGAAACATGTGCAAGCATGCGTTGAAGGTTGTTGCAATGATGAACAATTCATTTCATGATTCACATGTTCTGAGTAAGTGGATGTTCATGAATGTTGATCTTTGCTAACTTAAAAGATGTGTACTTCACTCTAAGATCTTGTTTCATGTAGATCCTATTCCTATGTCGACTCCAACATCTGTTAATACTAATGAAAACCCAACACCTGAACCCGTTGTCGATAGTATTTCTAATGCACATACAAATTTAGAGGATGTGGACACCATAATGTGGAACAAAGAAAACAAAAAGTTAAACATATTGTCGCAAAGAATGCGAGGTTCAGGAAATAAACTAATGGCATTTGTAGGTTGTTTGGATAGGTTCATGGCTGATCTTTAGAATGTCAGTGCCATGTCATTTGATTTTAGTCTATCTAGTGATCCAGCCAATACAACCACCAAACATATGCGGCCTTGGTTCAGTGCAAGTTGGGTCCGTCATTGCAATCAGTGACAACATAGGTAGAGTACTACGAGTGAGATCTTTCATGATGTCGATGATCAACAGCCTGTCACCTTTGAGTTCCCCTTTGAGACTTCTAGGAGGAGAACGGTAAAGAGGCAATTGGACCAAGCACCAGAACCGCATGTCATTTCCACTGCATCGGTTGTGTCTGATACAGGTTGGTACTCTAGTGTCACATGTAAGTGGTTTCTAAACATGTGAATCTTGCATGCATTTATTTAGTCATCATGTCTTGTAGTTGGTGGAAGTGATCCACACTTATGTGTGACAGTGTTCGGCACCCCCTCAACACTTGGCCATAGGAGTCGTCGTCGGCGATTGGCTTTTGATGATCTTTTACGTGGACAAGGATCATAGAATGATCCTCCCTGATACTAATTTTGGTATTATTTGTTCAGATTAAGCTTTCTATTTGTAATTGTGTCATATATGTGCTTGATGTTTAGCCATTCTTCATTCAACCTGTTGTGTAATATGGAACAACTTTGTTTATTGTAGTTGCATTGTAATGTTTACTATTACTATCCCTAAACATCTTTTATAATGTATCTTTGTATGCAGGTCCATTGTTTTTTGCCCTTTTTTATCACTAAATGGCTTTCACATACACATCGGGCAATAGGTGCAGGTTTTATGCAACTTAATTTTTAGTATTACGCTTTTATGTCTTCAATTTATTGAATGCTCTAGTTAAATATTTAATACTCTTATGGTGTGATTATGTCTTGCATTTTTTTAGTGCTTAACACTCTTATGTCTTACATTTATTGAATGCTATAGTTATATTACTAACACTCTTATCGTATGTATCTGCAAACTGCTACAGAGGTTTGCAAAGAACGAAGAGGAGTCTGCCTTATTTTAGCACCTCCTGGATATTGTTGTTTCAGATATTATCCGAACAATAACTCCCAGACAAGCCGATGAGTGGACCATTCAAATGGGAAGACATTATACTGAGGACAATATGTACACTATCCACATAGAAGACGTGATCTCGTTCACCAGATTTTTTACTCCGGTGACGGTAACTTTGTATAGGCGACTATGGCCAGTGTATTTCGTCCTTGCGTATTGGCCAGTCACTCTCCCTTGGATTCACATTCAGTGTGCTGATAGACCCCATTGGAGACGTGGATGGTCCCTGGTGCCATACTCCGATGACAATATCAAGGATGTCATGACATTATTTCCATCGAACCTCCTTATTATGGACTACACCCGCATTTTCACGGGTTTTGGTAGTCCTCGACCAGCACAGAGGTTTGTCAGGATACAAAGTAGATTCCCAATGCAGAGGAGGCCTCTCATTAAAATTGTATAACTTCTCCTGCATGGTCCCTCCTGTATGACTATGCTTTTTTTATAAAACAGTTCATTTCTATAGTTACATAGCCGATCTTTGTACGTCGTTTGTCTCGATTGTTTACGATTTATATGTTTGTGTCGGTTATGTTTACAATTTATATGTTTGTCTCTATACACTTTATATGTCTACAAACCAATACACTTTATATGTTAATTTAAATCTCACAAATATAATCCTTTCTCTAAAGGAAAGGTTGAAGCTATTCTGGCTCCAAAACGACTGCCATTGACTAACCTGTCGCTAACAAGATGTATGAAAGGTTTTTTGGAGCGAGCAATTGACTAAGACGATGTGTTAGTCTATTTCGCCGTTTCGCATGGCAAAATAAAATGACGGCCACCCAGTTCGCCTATCAGCGAAATAGACTAACACCCTATGTTAGTCGATTTCGTTGATTTCAAGATTGGTTGGCCAACATTTCCTCTTGCCACGCGAAATGGTGAAATAGACTAACACGCCATCTTAGTCGATATGTGTTAGTCAATTTGTGTTAGTCGATTTTGTTGATTCGCGGAATGCGGGGCCGCCATTTCCTTTTCACCGGTAAAATGACGAAATAGACTAACACATCGCGTTAGTCCTTTTTGCTAATTCACTGACTGGCAGGCCGCCATTTCCTTTATGCCCATGAAACGGTGAAATTGACTAACACGACGTGTTAGTCTATTTCATCATGAGACAATGATGTGGAATTGGCGGGCAGGCAGTCAGCCAATCAACAAAAACGACTAACACTTCTCACATATACATGAAGTGTTACTTTCAATTTGAGTTTCTTTGTTTACGGAATACAAGTATAACTAGCCTGCATGTTATACTCCACCTTATTCATGTGCTAAAGATTAAATAGTTAAATACTCATTGATCTATATTTAATATTTACGAAGAAGAATACTCATTGAGCTGGCTATCTTATGTACTTCTGATTCAGTTTATCCATCATTTATAAATAAGCATTTTTCACACTTCAATAAGCAACTATTATAAGCAGGTGGAAATGACTAACACTTTTCACATATATATGAAGTGTTACTTTCAATTTGAGTTTCTTTGTTTATGAAATACAAGTATAACTAACCCGTGTGTTATACTCCACCTTATTCGTGTGCTAAAGCTTAAATAGGTAAATACTCATTGATCTATATTTAATATTTACAAAGAAGAATACTCATTGAGCTGCCTATCTTATGTACTTGTGATTTGGTTTTTCCATCATTTATAAATAAGCATTTTTCAGTCTTCAATAAGCAACAATTATAAGCAGGTGGAAGTTAAGAAAAATTGCCATCATACAATTATTGGTTCTTTTAAATCCGCTATATAAAAACTTTTAACCTACAGTTAGGTTTCAGGTATAGATTCACTCGCCTTGGTTCGCCAAGGCTAATTCAGAAGTCATTAAGAGAAGTGTGAAAACCATTCATCATACAAGATGTGTAGAAAAGCCACATATACCCATTCAAAAAGTATGAAAAAGTGTACAAGAAACCAATAATTAACCATTGAAGTTGTTTAAGTGAAGTCAATCACATTTATTTTTTTTATTTTTTTGAAAAGGTGGCGAGGCCACTTAATATATGTTATTAATATATATATATATATATATATATATATATATATATATATATATATATATATATATATATATATATATATATATATATATATATATATATATATATATATATATATATATATATATTTACAACTGGTTCAAGAAGGGCTCCTGAACAAACGAACCAGAAAGAAAAACTTCATTCAATCACATTTATTGAAAATAACCATTCATGAAGCATACAAAGTGTTTTCTTAAATGAAAGAATATGTCTAATTACAAACAGTCTGCACCATTGCTAACGTTTTATTGAATAGGAGTCAACAATATACATCTAGAAAACTTCCATAACAGTACAAGCCTCTTATGGAGGCAGAGGTTGAGTATTTAAATGACTTTTGTTTCCCCCAGTGGTCAGAGTAAGGGGAGGCACATCATTCCCATCATCTTCATCAGTTACAGAGGCATACACCTCCGCGTACCTCCATTTCCAGTACTGAGTGTGTTGCACACAAACATCTAGCATGCCCTGCATCTGGTCACTTATGATTTTGTTTTTTTTAGCGCACGCCTCACACACCACCTCCTGTCTCTCATTCGCCATCTGCAAACTACTCACTTCAAGCTCAAGGTCCGCATTCTTATCGTCCAAGTCCATCACCTTGTTATTGAGTTCCATGCATTTCTTATTGAGTTCAGTGCATCTCCTTTTCACTTCAGTGAATCTCCATTCAAGATCAGAAACAATCCCCTTTAGCCTTTCATTTTCAGCGTGGGCCATTTTGACCTTCTACGTTAGTAGTTCTACACGCATGGCATCAAAATTCATTGTGTCCATCCCATCGTTCCAGTCTACAAAGGGCAATGGTGGTTGTCTTGTAGACTTCCCTAAACTGTCGTCGGAGGTGACAACATCGAGCGTCCCATTCACCTTTGAATTCGTAGTAGGCATTTCGTTCTACGGAACAGATGTTTTGATGCCCTTTCTTTTTCCTGTCCGTGCTCTTCCCATTGCCATCCTTGCAAACAATGCCAAAAAGAAGTATTAGTAGATAGGTGGGCAAGATAACATGAAAAATGCAGGAAATAATAGTTTACGCCAACACGAAATGAATAGCTATCTATTGCATTTTTTGCATGAATAACATTATGTACAATACAAAAGTTAACGTATTCACTAAAGTTGACATGTTCACTAAAGTGGGCACTTGGGTGGCAGGTTACCTGCCAATTGGGAATCCATGTTTTAGGAAGATAACTCCATCAGTCACCACTCCTCGTCCTGCATCCAACTTATTACACATCTACCATGAAACTATAACGAAAGTCTGGTGTATTTTAATTCTTTTTTTTTTTGTTATTTTTTTGTTGTTAATTCATTTCAAATTCAGTGTTCAAAAACAAACAATAACAATGGTATATTGAACTGTCGTAAGCTACAATGGAAAGAGCACATGATTCACAATTTCAATTAAACATCTCCAAATCCCATCTGAATAGTCTATCAAGACTGATCTTCCACCACAATATCTCACTCTAAATATTAGGAAAGAGGAACAACAACTATGATTGAAAAATATTATCGCCTCCGCTGTCTGGATTGCGCAATGGAGTTGATAGCACTGTAAAATGCTTTACGCTTCTTCTCATTCTTATGCAACTCAGGAGGGGTGATGCCAAGTGATCATAGCCTTTGACTTACCCGTCTGATCATAGGGCCACGTTTAACATCCTCTTTTTGTGGCTAAACACTTTCGCCAACTTTATCCTGCCACATACAAATGACATCATACGAGTGTTCCCTATTTCATTCCATTGGAATAAGGTAAATGATGGAATGAGAAGATGGAGCAAGGGATCTTGTCATCTTCGAAACTTACTGCGGGTGGGGAAAAAACTAGGTCTTCAATAGGCCACACCACCCACAAGTTTAGGGAATCCAACAAAACATTGGCGAAAGGACCTGGGAGAGGCAGCTGGGCAATTGCATCAAAGACTTTGACGATGCGAACTTTAGCACAATGTCATGGGATTGGAATAGTATGACACATTACACCCTTCCCAAGGCCATCAACAATGCCTTCCCCAACCACTACCCCTTCCACTAGTAGGTGGGCTTCAACTCCAACAGCAACAGCATGAGAATCTTCATTGGCGTACTCTTCTTTGTCTTCCACTATTGTCTGCATTAGTAACGAGTGGACATGGTCGCTTAAATAGAATTCTTTATAGCTGACCATCAAACATAGGCAAATGAATTCATGGCAATGTAATACAAAAGTACCGAAATAGTTGTCTGTCCCGGCCCGTTGCCCCCATCGTGTTCATAGCCTGCATTTGTACATCCATCATCATTTCCCCTAGACTCTTTCTCAATGCTTTCTTCTATCGGATTATGCTGCAAAACGTGACACATTGTACATGAGTGTAAGTACACATTAAACCCATATTCCTACAAACACTACTGGACCAAGGCCGATGAATTTTACACGACTAAGGCAATAACAGGAACACAGATAATGGACACAAACCAAAACATCATAAAAAATCCTCTCTAGTATAACACTGCCTCTCACCACCTATTATCCAAAATAAGAGCCCAATACCTGTTCATCTCTTCTCTTATCCTCGAATGTCTGCCCCAATTGAGTAGACTCCTCTACAATCTTCTCACCACTGCATGCACTCAAATTTGTATTCAGCATCTCCTTCAGCTTCTCCCTCGAAATAGACTTCTGAAGTTCATCCAAAACCACGACCGACCGCATACAAAAAGAGTTACTCTATAGTATAACACACCATGTGATGATATAGCACTACATGTCATGCACAATGGCACTGCATTACCCGTTCATCTTTGCACCTATCCTCCAACCTCTGCCCCAGTTTAGGAGACTTCTCTGCAATCGTCTCGCCACTGCATGCACTCAGTTTTTCAATCATTGTCTCCTTAAGCTTCTTCCTCCTAACAAACATCCAAGATTTTGGACTTGGTTTTTTCGGAACACTACAATCGGTGTCATCAGGCAACGACATTGATTGTTCTTTGCTCCTATCATCCATCGTCTGCCCCAACTCGGGAGACTGCTCTGCAATCTTCTCGACACTACATGCACCCAATTTCTCATTCGATGTCTCCTTCACCTTCTTTGACAAAATAGACTTACACCTAACAGATGACCGAGGTTTTTGACCTAATTTTTTGGGCACACTGCGTTCCATGTCATCCAATACCACGGGATAGTCCATGCTCCCTCCACAGACCCCATCAAAATCAGCCTACAATGACATGGACAAAATAGTCAACATACTACACAGTGGAGTGCAAAGCATACCATGGAATGAAAACACACATATGGATAGGCCAATAGATAGTCACCTTCGATGACAAACATGTCACCTCATCTGAAGTTAGACTTGTTTTTTTTGTGGCATTATTGTTTTCTTGCTTCCTTGACGAATCACATGCAGGCTCATTGACTGGCATGTTTGTTTCAAGATGTGAAGTCCACCTTGTTTTTTCTGCAGCATTCTTCTTTTTTTGCTTCCCCGACAAAATAGGTGCACCCTCATTTGTTTCAATATCTGAAGTCGGCCTTGTTTTTTCCGCAACATTCTTCTTTTTTTGCTTCCCCAATGAAACAGATGCAGCCTCATTCACTAGCATGTTTGTTTCGCAATTAGCCTTCAATGCCAGAACCTCCTCGCCATGGCCTGCACTGTCACTTAAAATCTAGGCACTAGGATAGGATAGGTCATTAAGTCATTCTTCACATGTTTAAAGGAATTTAGTAAACTGCAAAACAATACGATCACTAAAAATTACCTTTGTTGCAATATTATTTCTTTCTAATAACTCTAAAACATTCTTCCTTCTCGTCTCCCTAACCAGACTTATGTCCTACACTCGCATTGCTTCCTTTATCTCTTCCTTCCCTTTGGTAGGAATCTCATCACGTGTTTTCTTGCCATATTTCATGCACACCCGATCAGTGACAAGTTTTTTTTGCATACTATGTCGTACACCCATTTGGTATTTGGTATTAGACTCCCTCTTTTTCAAGTGCATCAGTGATTTCTTCGTACGATCCGTACTGCATTGTCCACTACCACACAGTTGATGGCTGCATCGTGCAATCCCCAATAATGGAAGTTGATGTTCTCTAGCTCTATGCATATTAAGCCTCCCCAGATCCCAAAACTGACGGCCTCCATTTTCAGAACAATAACGGAAGAGACAAAAGTAGTGCAACCTGCCATTAATATGTTCTCTTTTATGATCGGTCTATTGCTACGCACGGCCAACAGAGACAAAGAGTCACATTCAATTTTTCACTAATCAAGCATTATACAGATAATCCAAATATAATGACTAATAGTGGACCTCCTTGTTACTCGCCCCTCCTCCTTGTTCCTATTCATGAGCGCTGACAGAATCACATTGTCGTTCAATCTCCTGCTCTATGCTCACCTCATGCTCACTATAAACATCCCCTTTTTCACTCTCACGACCTAGAGCATCAGTATAATCACCCTCATCTACATTTCCAACGGCCTCATCTTCCTCACCAGCACAACCACTATCATAATGTTTTTCAATAAAATAGCACACATCATCGATGCATTTTATGCCCATGTATATATCTACATTTCCACTTATAAATCCCAACTTCCAGCAACCATGTCATGCAATGATCGAAAAAAAATATAATGCAATGATAAATAATTACCAGTGTGGCTGTGCAGTCACTAACAATCCGACTTGAGAATGGGTTCAAAATTGGAGACCCGACTCGTGACTCATTCAGATTTGAATCCCCAACTAGTCCCTGACCTGAAGGCCCATCTCCTAACTCTTTCAGATTTGGATCCCCAACTAGTCCCACATCTGAAAGCCCAACTCCTGGCTCTTTCAGATTTGAATCCTCAACTAGTCGTGGATGTGAAATTCCGACTCCCAAATCTTTCAGATTTGAATCCCCAATTTGTAGTGCATCTGAAAGCCCAACTTCTGACTCTTTCAAATTTGAATCCTCAACTAGTCCTGGATGCGAAAGCCCAGCTCCCAAATCTTTCATATTTGAATCTCCAACTGGTCACACATCCGAAAGCCCAACTCCCGACTCTTTTGGATTCGAATCCTCAACTACTCCCAAATGTGAAAGCCCAACTCCTGAATCTTTCAGATATGAATGCCAAACTGCTCCCGCATATGAAAGCCCAACTCTCTCCTGGGTATACAAATTGGTTCTCCAGTCACAAGCATTAAACAATGACAACACCATGAAATACTACATGTTGCATAATCCATTAAAACTACTTATCTTACTTGCAGGTCGATGTCATGTGTCACTAGGAAGCGAACGCAACCAACTCCTAGGAGATCGTTTGCCTTTAGCTCCAGTAACCCATAATCATGATCAATAGTTTTCCTCTACCTTTTTCGCAACGCAATTGACATGATTGAACTGAAACAAAAAAAAATGCAATTCATATTCTTCACACTATCAATAACACCACACATTTACCACAAATGACACAGCCAACACACAACCGTTTATTCTCACATTGCAATACAAAGTCAGCATGTCACTGTGTTATATACAACCCAACTAATGGTTTAGCCATAAACTATCCATGACATTCCACTATAGAACTTATTTTATTGCAATTGCAATGAAATAATGACTATGTTCCATCACCAATGCTATTAAAAAGGCTTCATGTGTTCTCCCCATCCAAAAAACAACACAAAAACTAGACTTTGTTAAGGATTGATAAAGAAGGATGCAAAACACACTTAATACATCGGCTGCGTCTATTCTGGCTCCAAAACAGGCCTTTCCTACAACATGTTAGTGACAGGTTAGTAAATCGTAGCCGCTAATTGTAAAATCGACGGTGTAAAACTAGTGTGCATCAATTAAGATGGTCAATCTATGTCAAAGAATACATAGGGATTCATTATCATTAACAAAGTCTTTGATGATAATTAATGGGTACAAAGACCTCCAATTCATTATTCCAAAGACACGTGTCTTTTGAAACGAGTATCTATTCTAAAGCTTTCATCTCTTTGTTGTTATGGGAATATTATTAGTTATTAAAAACTTAGTCTTAAGTTACGAAAAGGAAAAAAACAAAACTGTGAAGGATATACACGTGAGGAGTTCGTCATGCCAACCGAAGACATCTGAAACAGAAGCCCAAATAACATTTAAAATCAGAGTTGGATCATCGAACACATGTACTTCTCAAACATCACGAACATCAATAGTCAAGATATACAAATACACTAGGATGAACATAAACACTCTCATGCAAATCAATAGAATATATACAAATTTATAACACATAGTTCGCAAGAATCAAGATTTCTGGTTCATATATTCAACACTGGTTTCATGACTCGAAGATCCATAAAGAATACATAGGGATTCATTATCATTAACAAAGTCTTTGACGATAATTAATGGGTACAAAGACCTCCAATTCATTATTCCAAAGACACGTGTCTTTTGAAACGAGTATCTATTCTAAAGCTTCCATCTCTTTGTTGTTATGGGAATATTATTAGTTATTAAAAACTTAGTCTTAAGTTACGAAAAGGAAAAAAACAAAACTGTGAAGGATATACACGTGAGGAGTTCGTCATGCCAACTGAAGACATCTGAAACAGAAGCCCAAATAACATTTAAAATCAGAGTTGGATCATCGAACACATGTACTTCTCAAACATCACGAACATCAATAATCAAGATATACAAATACACTAGGATGAACATAAACACTCTCATGCAAATCAATAGAATATATACAAATTTATAACACATAGTTCGCAAGAATCAAGATTTCTGGTTCATATATTCAACACTGGTTTCATGACTCGAAGATCCATAAATAACAATCGTACTGCATTCAGGTTGGAAAATAATATCTTCTTCTCTAATGTGGGGCATCTATAGCATATAATATAAGGCATCAACCAATTGCATTATTTGTTTTCATCATTATCAAATTCAGTAAAAGTAAGGACATTAATATTACATGATCAAGAACTAAAATTTATACATACATTTGTATCGCATAAAAAAATTATATACAACAAACTATATATATATAAATCACCTTTCAAAAAGTTGCACAAGCCCAAAGATTATTAATAAGGGGACATTACAATGCAACTAGTATTAAAGAAGGGAGAGAGAGCAACAACCTGGGAACATCTGGATGTTTGTCGGGGTACTACTCAATAGTCCTTGAATATCAACAACCTGCATGGATAACTAATGTTAGTGGTAGTCTACATTGGGAAGTAAATGCATTTCAAAAGACATAAAAGGAACCTACATGTTCATATATGAAAATGCAGTTTAACATTCAATATAAAGTACCACTAAGTAATTTAAATCACCTAAATTATATGTGTCAATTTGCCATAGTGCCAGAGTTGTCTATATCAGCCACCTATTTCCATACTATTATTATGTGCTCAAAGACAGATGCCTCTATTTCGACTCGAAATCAATGCTATGGTCCGACTAACATGCAACTTAGTCACACGTTTTACACTATATTTTACATTCAACAGCTGCAATTGAATAACATGTCACTAACACGCAGTAGCATTTGTCTATTCTCGAGCCTTGTTATTGACTAACTCTAACTCCAATTGTAAATTGCATCGCGTGTTAGCCTTTGGCTTTACCATTGTTAGCTGCATCAAATCACAAACTGTACATGAACAATGGTTTGAAAGGTTGTGTCTATTCTGGCTCCAAAATAGACAAATCGTACAGACTAACAAAGTCGTGTTAGAGAAAAGCAACCATCAAATGAAAAAACTACGATTAAAAACATGCCACAAACATGGGGTGTTAGTCCCCCCATACTGTTTTTTGCAGCCACAATAGAGGCATCTCACAGCGAGCGTAACTTGAGTTTCGTGCTACTCTTTTCTTTGACAAACGTACCAAGTTTTGTAGCCCGCGAGCTCTTCTTCCTATCGAGATGTCATTCGAACACGATTCCTTCATTCACAAGCTTTTAATGTGCGTGTTATGCACAATAAATCGGCGGTAATCATGAAGCATGCCGCAACCATCCTCCGGCATGTCCACATAATTTTGCATGGGCCCCGAGGTGTGAAACCGAGAACTCAACAACTCCACATCACATACCATGGGTCTGAGTGCCACGACAAGTTGGCATGGTATGCATGTCTAGGAAATGTGAGGTTCGAGCCGGAGGTCCTCCATGATGCAGCAGCAAGCCAGGCCTGCGAAGAAGGTGAGGTTGCCTTGGCACCAAAAGTTGTCATTAAACCTCATACTTCCATGGTAGAATGTATTTCTAAGGAAATTTCTAGACTTAGGGATTCTGCGATTTTTTTAGCAGCCCTTGATGTAGATAGAATGTCGGCTAGATAGTATTTAAATAGATGGTTTCAAGATATTTGGTTTTCAAAGCTTGGCATTCATTTTTCCTTCTGTAGAATGTTACAAAAAGGGTTATTCCTTATTTTTTTCAATGATAAAGAAACACAAAAGAAAGTGCTCGAAAAGAAATTTTGGAATGTAGGAAATGCTTGTTTTAGGGTCGTTCCTTGGAACCTTGTTGCATGTAATGAGGAAATCATGGCATTATCTAACCCTAAATGGGTTGTTATTAAAAATGTTTCGCCTTTTCTATGGAACTGTATCTCAAAAATTACCGAACCTCTAGGCAAAGTGATTTAAATTGATTCTTCTTTTGCTTTATTACCCCATATGGAGATGAGAGTGCTCATTGCCTTCAATTCTGGCTTGGCTCTTCCCTCTAAAATTGATATATGTATTGAAAACCAGTTATTTTCATGTCCCTTAGAGTATTTGGGGGGAATTAATGCATTTTATAAGTGCAGAAGAAGTGGGCACTTCCTCAAAAATTGCCCTCTATTAGTGGGGAAAAATGTCGCTCCTTCCAAGAAGACCTTTGTTCGGCATTCTCTATACTCTACCTCTAAAGACCCCTCGAACCCTAAACAGACTGACCCTACTCCTCCCCCATTACATCCTGAATCTTCACCTCCCATCCCCCCCAACCACTCTCAACCTAACCCTCCTGACCCGCCACCTCCACCCGGCCCTGATCCCCCACTCTCTAACTACCACCCTCAAGGCTGCCCTAATCCACCCAATGCTCCTCCCTCAATTGCTAAGTGTTTAGTTAAATATCAAAAGGCCATAAAAGAGGCCAATTTGGCTGCCAGTATCCCTAGCCCACTGGAACCTGATGTGGTTGGGTTTCCCACTAATAATAGTGGACCCAGAACCCAAAATGCACAACAAATTGTCCTTGAAAAATTGAAAATGGCTACAGAACACAGAAAAAAACTTGAATTGTCATTAAGTAATTAGAAAAAGGAGATTGAGTCTTATACCATTCCCTTCCTCCATGAGTTGATCGAAGGGGAGGATGGTGGTCCTCAAGATACCACCAATGCCATCTACTTTGTAAGGCAACCCCCTCTGGGGGCTGAATGTAGGGGCAATTGTGACATTCTTGGGGAGAAGAACATCCCTCCCATAGCTATCATTTCAAATACTCCCTTGGAGGCCAAGGTTGAGGGTGAGGGAGCACAAAACCCCACCACACCCCTTGAACTAGCATCAGGTGACATTGATGGGGATATGGGGCTTACCATCACCCCTTCCGACCAAACCGTAGAGGATGACCATGGCACTGGACCCTGTGTGAAATTTGATGACTTTGAGGTTATCAACAATGGTGGGGATAAGCAATTTTCCCCAGATTCTAGAGTCTTTGATTTTGGTTCTAATAATGGGGAAGAAGACCTATTTGGAAATAAATCTAAGAAAAAAAGGAGGAAAAGATCTCCTAAGGTATCTAAGGAGGCATCAGTTAGGAAGGAATCATTGGCACCTAAACAACTCTCCGAACTAAGGGAAAAAAGAGGTAGACCACTTTCAACAATGGCTTTTGATGCTAGTCACCTCTCTAACCCTGAGGAATTGCCTAAGTGCTTCGAGGGGTTTAAGTCCCTGATGGATACTACTGAACAATCCTCCTAATGTTGAAAGCCATCTCGTGGAACATCAGGGGCCTTGAGGCCCCTGATAGGAAATATGTGGTCAAAAGATTTCTAAATATGCACAAAGATATTAATTGTCTTATGCTCCAAGAGTTAAAATCAGTGGGATTCACCTTATAAGTTGGACTAAAATCCATTTTGAGGGAGGCCACTCCCATCTATACCAATCACCCTAAAGAAAGAGGGGGAGCTGCAATTTCATTAAACCCTAATTGGTTGAATAAGGTGAAAAAATGGGGGCAATCCCCTTGTGCAAGGGCAGTATGGGCTATCATTCAGAATGACAACTCCACCTTTGGCATCTGCTCAATTTATGCCTCCAATGACTATCGGGAAAGAGGGAGTATGTGGGAATGGATTGCTAACGTGGAGGATATCCCCTAGTTCTTGGGAGGGGATTTCAACATGGTAGTAAATGCTCAAGATAAACAAGGAGGTAATAAGGTGGAATGGAAGGTGTCGACAGAGTGCAGTGGGAAAGGATGGTTAACAAGATGAGATTGATCGATCTTTTAGCAAGAAAGAAGGGTGAGTATAAATCAATATGGTACACTTGGTGTAATCATCAACAGTATAATAAAAGAGTCTATTGCAGGCTTGATAGATTTTATTTCAACAAAGATTTCTTCAAAATTACTAAAAATGATGGGGGGTTCAATATACTATCATACCATATACATTATCAGATCATCATCCTATTATGATTGGGCTAAAGATAACTGATAGTAGGGTGACCCCACCAAACCCTAACTCAAACTTTAGAATGAACACTAATCTACTAATGGATGAGGACCTGAAATGTGCCCTGTGTTTGGTCAGAATGTTTAATAAATATGGTAATTGCCAAATGTCCAACATAGACAGATGGAACCAGAATGTTAAAACCTGGACCTCACTTTGTCAAGTTGTGGGTAAAAAGAAGGCTAAGGATGCTAGAGCCTCTGAGTTACAACTGCATAATGCCCTCCAAGTGGTTGAGATGGAGCTTCAAGGGGATCCTGAGAATGTATCACTCACCAACCAGCTTATTAGGGTCAAGACTGATCTTAGAAGACTGTAGAATCAAAAAATCAAAGGGTGGAGAACTAGGGCTAAATTAAATTGGTTAGACATTGGAGATCGAGGATCTAAATTCTTCTTCCAGTTTCTTAAAATGAAACAAACCAGAGAAAAAATTGACACCATCTGGGAGCAGAATAAGAACCTCTCTAAACCAACTAAAATTCTTGAATGCTTTGCTCAATTCTACAAGGACCTGTTCTCTGCTGAACCAGGTAGGGAGGAATAGGAAAATGCCAGAAAGATTGTCATGTCCTTAGTCAATAAACTTATTGACAAGGAGGATAGTATGATACTTGAAATGGCCATTTCAAAAGAAGAAATCAAGGGAGCTATCTTGGCTCTTAGCAATGATAAATCCCCCGGCCCTGATGGGTTTCCAGTAGAATTTAATAAAGAAAACATTGGATGGATTGTTGATGATCTTCACTCCCTATACACTGAGGTGATACATATTGGCTCCTTGGGAAAGAATATTAACCAAGGTCTGATTAAACTCATTCCTAAGGAAGGCGACAAAACCTTACTTAAAAACTGGAGACCTATCACACTGTTGAATGTGTCATACAAAATCCTAGCTAAGTTGATTGCATGCAGATTATAGAAAATCTTGCCTAAGATTGTCAGTACTACTCAAACAGGGTTTGTTAAAGGACGTTATATACTAGAAAAAGTAATTACATGTTGGGAGTCACTCCATTGGGCTAAGGAATCAGGACAAAGTGGAGCCATGTTGCTCATAGATTTTGAGAAAGCTTATGACAGGATAGAATGGGACTATATCATTCAGATGCTTCAATCATTAGGCTTCCCCCCTAGATTTTGTAATATGGTCAAAACTCTGATATGTGATGCCAATGCTGCTATTGAAGTAAATGGGATAAGGTCCTCCAATTTTGCACTAACTAGATCCATCAAACAGGGGTGCCCTTTAGCCCCTGCCCTTTTTGTTCTAGCTGCTGATGCAATGTTCTACTTACTTAAGGACTCCTCTACAACTCCCCCTATTAGGGGTATTTCCTTACCTAACAAGGAGGAAATCTGTAATGTCCAATTTTCTGATGACACTGCACTATTAATTAAGCTTAAGGAAGAGAACCTTTATGCCTTGATGAAAAATATTGATCTCTTTCGTCTAGCATCTGGTAGCAAGATTTCTATGCACAAGTCCAATCTTCTTGGTTGGGATGACAACCCTCCGGGCTGGCTCTCAAAGTTTTCTCTCAATTGATTGGGCCCAACATAGATTGTAAAATATCTAGGTATTCCCTTTTTTGTTCTCCCAAATCTAAAAGAAATGTGGGAATGGGTAAGGAACAAGATTGATAAGAAACTCTCCAAGTGGAATAGGAACTTTCTCTCCTTGGCTGGAAAATTCCAGGCATGTCAAAAAATATTGGCCTCATATAATATCTATTTCTCATCAGCCTATCTCTTTAAGAATTACCAATTTAATTATGTTCAAAAAAAGATTATGGAATTCTTATGGTAAGATGGCAAGGGTACTAGGAAGCAACATGTAGTCAAATGGGAGTGGTGCACTATGAATAAACTATTTGGTGGGATGGGGTTGAAAGACTTGAAACTAAGGGGCATTGCTCTTGCTTCCAAGTGGATCCTTAAGGCCATGGAAGGTAATGACCCATGGAAAGTTCTTATAAGAAATAATATTATATGCTCAGTCCCTAAGAAAACCAAGAAATGGAAAGATCTCCCAATACTTGATAATCTTATGGGACAGTTTGAGGTAGCTCTGACTGGTTCTGATATCTTCAAGTCCTTATGGAAGGCCTGGGAACATGTGAAACACTTGGTACATATCAAAGTTAATGGCACTATACAAGGAAATATTGCTGATAACAGATCAATATGGTGGAATCTATTTCCTGTTAGCCACTCTCCAAGGTTGTTCTACATTGAAATGGCATAATATGGGTATTAAATACTTTGAACAGTTGTTTGAAAATGACCAATTGAGATCATGGGAGGAGCTGAAACTTACCTTTTCTATCCCGGCATCCCAGAGCGGGACGTATAACATACTTAAAATGGCCTTATCCTCTACTCTCCCCCCCTACCACCCTCCTCTCCTTCGCCCCTCCATGACTGCACTTTGTTGGACTGATGGCACACCTCTCCCTTCCCTTAAAGCTAAATGCATATATTCTACACTCACTGAGGCTGATACCATTTTCCTGCACCTTAACAAATGCTGGGACCTAAACTGGGAGCCAAAGACCTGGAAAGATAGTCTGAGTAGGTTTTGGATGGCCCATAATGAACCAAAAAAATAATTCTTTGGCTGGCGCCTGCTGTTAAATAAACTCCCATTAAAAAATAAGGAAGGTACTTTATTAAGTTGTAACATATGCAGAGTGCTTGAAACTATGACACATATTTTTTTTAATGCCATTTTGCAAAAGAAATATGGAGACTATTTGGCTTTAACTTGGAATCCGTTTCTTTTGAATACATAGATATTATTCTAGGCTATATCAAGGGTTGTAGGAGACTTGCAAATATATTTTGGTCTTGTTTTTCTTTGGAGGTTCTTTGGCTCATATGGAAGTATCATAATGATGACATCTTAATAGCAATGCCAGGAACCTCACTGAGTCTCTTAGGAGACTCATTGTTCATTCTATTTCTATGCAAGTCACTGTTGTACTTAAGCTCGACTCGGACAAGTTTGACAGGTGGATCAAGGAGGGGGATACTACTGTTTACATCCGTGAACTATCACAGGATTCACTTGGGAGAGGGATGAACCATGCAAAGCAGCTTTTGAGCAAGCACTAATGGCTTTTATGAGGCAATTGGATTGTAGATAGATGCACATGGAGATTATTCAGGAGGAGGTTGACCTGATTTGTGAGCGCACCTCCCATCCTCATAAAAAATATATACTTGATGGTTGGGTGGAAGTGTGGCAGGATGGAAATATGGGGTGGGTGGCATGGCTCCCCCCACTGGGAAACAACACTTCACTAGATTCTGAAATCTCAATTTCCTAAGACTGATGCTTAGGTCTCTTTGTTGATATTTTTGTTTACAAATATGTATATCTAATGTAATCATCCCTGATATAGTGGAGGTGCCCGATAACTATATATTTTGTATATGCACCTTCTCTTGGTGCCCCTGATACTGTTGAACTCAGTTTTTTTGCTGATGCTATGTAAAGGTTTTTTTTTATATCTAATCCAAAAAAATACAATAAAAATTATTATTATAATAATGTAAAAATAGTAGTGTACTATCTGTGAATGTTTATATTAAGAATGAGGTACCATTTAATATTTAAAAATAAAAAAATAATTACATTGTAAATGTTAAGAAATTATTTGTCTGAAGTTTTGAATAATTAAAAGAAATGTAATTATGGGTGAGATGATTTAAAGAATTCATATGTACAATAATTAAACCTAATTATCTCAACATTTAATTTCTATGCACAAAATATTTCTCTAGTTAATTGAAATGAATTTACTTTACTTATAACTAAAATTTAGACTTTTGACAAATATCATTTACAATATAATATTACATGCTCACATTCAAGATAGACAAAATAAATAAATAAATAAATAATATCATTTAAACTTTTGACAAATATCATTTATAATTTCATTTTATTATTATTATATTTTTATTATTACTTTGTTTTTAACAAAATTTGATTAATCATTTTTCTCTTGA